>NC_137605.1:37124756-37219756 GCF_963280865.1 Gymnoscopelus braueri | reverse complement strand
GATTTCGACATTTTGGATATTTTAATACTGTAGTATTTTCCTGGTTTTAATCACTTAAAGGTAGGGTAAGTGATATTGTTTTGTAAAAACAAGTGTTAAATAGCTCTATATTCTGATTCAGTAACAGGAATCTCCTTGTCTCTCCAGCTCTTTGGTGAAAAGAAAAGACATTTTCAGGTCAGGTCAGGTCAATTTGATCGAATCAGGATTTTATCCAATCAGAAAGTGATGACACAAAGAAATGAGCAGAAAAAATGGAACTGGAACACTTTAACATTTAAGCTGATAAATGGGTACTCTCTCCTGATTGGTTGCAACCCACCTAAAAATGTATTTTCTGTTTATTAAAGATTGTATCAATGAGTAAACAACACGCTAACGCTGTTAGCACCAAGAGCTGACAGCCCGTAGCCCCGTAGCTAAATCTACCTGGGGATTTGGACCGTGACAGAGTACATCCGGGGCTGTGACCATGACGGCGATAGATCCCATAGGCCGAACTGGCAATCTCCAGTGATTATACAAAAACGCTAATAAACAGCTTACATTTTGGGAAAGTGAAAAACGGACGTGGTCATTTTGTGCATTATGCTAATGGTCAATGCCCGTGTGCAAGTTGAGATCAATTGCTCCAAATTCATGTATTAGGCAAGGGATAATTGACGACGAGACGGTCATTGTTGAAAAATAAACCCTGCGGCCGTCCGTCCAGTGCAACGCGGTCACCTCGTGATCAAATAGAATACATTTTTGGTTACTGCATTGTCTATTTCTCTATTCAAAAACATTCTTGAGAGCAATGTTTAGCTGTAAATGACATTGTGCGTTTGTTTACATGGCTGCCATGTTGGATAAGCTACAGCACAAAATCAAGCAGCTCAATTGTGCATTTATATAGCGCTTTTTTCCAAAGCGTGTTACATAGAATGTGCATTACATTCACCCACACATTCATACACCGATGGCGGAGGAAACCATGCAAGGCACCAACCAAGGGATCAGCGTCTTGTCTTGCTCAAGGACTCTTCGACACTAACTCTGGGGGAGCCCGGGATCGAACCGGGGATCCCAGTTCACTCTACCCGGCCACTCTACCCCTGAGCCACTGCCGCCCCTACACACCAACAGGTGCTCTGAGCCTTTAATTAGACAGTGGTCTGTTATTGAGCTCAGCGGTCATTATCCAGAAATAACACACCGCTGAATTCAGTGATTTAATTAAGCTATTTAAAGTTTCAGTGAGTATCCACAACTCACCAGACGTCATCTTTATTTTCTGCTGTTTGTGTTACAGTTTTTCTTTTACATGTTGGTGTGTGTATGTGTCCATGCCTGTATGGGCTTGTGTATAACTCAATTAACAGGCATTTGCGAACATCTGTTATAGTTATGCTTGCTTGTTTGCAAGCATAACTATATCAATCCATAACTATATGAATCCATTGATGTACCATCCACACCAAGCACAATAACTATATAACTATAAATAATATGTCACTTTAAAATCGTTCTAACTCAAGTGGATGGCAGACACTTCTGTACTCCACAACTATAATGACAACATTAGTGTGGATGCTTAATTATAATTATAGTTATGATATTGTGTGTGGACTGCCCTTTAGCATTATGTGCCATTAATAAGTTTACTTACTTTCTTACTTGATTGATATTTAACTCCTTACAATGCATTGCCACATATTTACTTCGTTTTCAGCTCTGAAAATTACTTGGTTAGTGGATGGATATCTCACTTTAATTTGGTTGATGATGTAATGCCTGCCTTCTCAAATCTTACGTAACATGGTATACTCTCAAGTGTCCACTTAGTGGCACTGTTGCTCTTTGGGAAATATTAGAAGTAGGCCTGTAGGTCTGTGAGGCACACAGCAGGACAGCAACATAGCATCTCTCACTGCTGTGTGAAACATAACGTCATCGTCTGGCCTTATAACTGGAGCAGCTTGCTGTTCTGCAAAAACAGTATATCTCTTGTCTTGCCTTATTTTGTACTAGTTTCCAGGTGACAGTCTTCCACATGGAGAAAATGTGTTGTGGCCCTATGGATGCCAAATTATTGTATACTTTGTAAATATAATGTTGAATGCAATGTAATGCATTTTTCTGATGATTTTAATATTTTAAAAAAAAGTATGTTGGTAGTGGTGGTACTATTGCCTGTACTGGAGCGTGAACTAGATTACGTCATCCTTTGGCTGAAGATCGATGTAGCCTGTTTACTCCTCTGGCAGCAGAGTTGACAACAGGAGCCCAAAGGAGCATGGAAAATTGTGTCTGTGGTTCAGGGGAGCTGGCATTTAGCATTAAAGGAGGAGAGATGTTGGGTGTGGAATTGTGTGTGTGCATGTGCATGTGCGTGCGTGAATGCACACACATGTGTGCGTACATGGGTGTATGTACGTGTGTTCTTATGTACGTGTGTTCTTATATATATAAGAGCTGTATTGTGACCTTAAAATCCTCTGTGCATTAGATTGTGTGGCATGTCATATTACAGTCATACAGAATCATGTTGCATTATTGGTGTCCTTGGGTGACTTTGACCAACGATTACATTAAAAGACAGACAGGTCAGAGAACAAGATCCGTTATTTGATGATATCGTATGAGGTATCACATATCCCTGTCATCCTTCATAGTTTGACTGGGTAAGTCTGCCGTCATATATATTCACCAGTACACATATCATATATTATAGGAACATAGATACTACTATAGGTACTGTGGCTAGATTCTGGTGTATTCCTTCTTTAAGTTAGCATATGTGCAGGTTTTCACGATGAAGGAACCCACAGCAAAATTGTGTTCATTTTCTGAGAGTTAAATTAACACTATTTTTTTTTTGAATGAGGCATGCCATTTGCAGTGGAAAAGTCATGGGTTTACTGTCTTTTTCTGTCTCTGTCCATGGTGCTGAGGGGCCAAAGCTTTCATGTACATACTGTACGTGCTGAGGGACCAGGTCTTTTGTTTGGTCCACGGTGCTGAAGGGCCAGGCCTTGGCAGAATCAAGTAACTAGGCTAATTGATTAGTTTAGTGTTAAGATATATCCAGTAGCATATTATCTGTCTTGTTGTGAACAATGCCAAAGGGATTATTATACACGGTAAAATCCTGACGCGAGTATGGGTCCGTTTTTACACCCTCAGAGTTAAATGAGCACTCAGGATTTAACAGTGTAGAGTTTCCTATTGGGAACCCTGGCCAGTCTGAGCGTAACACATCACCACATCTGTTTGCCAAAAGAACATACAGGAGGCAAAAGTGATAGTCACAGTGAAGTAACCAGTCAACTGGCAGTGACTGTGGAAAGAACAAACCTGAAACCCTTACTTCAAATCTCTGGTTTGATGGATCACTGGAGCGGTGACAAGGGATCATTATAAAGGCATCATGTCATTATAAAATTATTTTAATGAAACGGTGGAGGATGAGATGGAGAGCAGAAGGGAGGGAGAGAGAAAGAGAGACAGGGAGACACAGGGTGACCTCGTAACCTGAGCTTCTCCCTCGGTTCTGTGCTGGCTGTGTTGTGACAAGGAGGTCTGGATGCACGAGTGCCCGTGTGTGTAGACATTCTGTGCTGGCTGTGCGCGCGCATGTGTGTGTGTGTGTGTGTGTGTGTGTCTGTGTGTGTGTGTGTGTGTGTGTGTGTGTGTGTGTGTGTGTGTGTGTGTGTGTGTGTGTGTGTGTGTGTGTGTGTGTGTGTGTGTGTGTGTGTGTGTGTGTGTGTGTGTGTGTGTGTGTGTGTCAGTATCCATTATTCACTGTCCACTGGCGGTGGAGAACCAGCTTGAGCAGAAGGGTTGTTTGTGTGCAGTATTGTTAAGATATGACATATCAGGTAGTAAACAGTAGAGAGTGGAAAGACAGACAGAGGAGCAATGGTTTGTGTGTGTGTGTGTGTGTGTGTGTGTGTGTGTGTGGGGGGGGGGGGGGGGGCTGTTATGAGCTGATTTTAAACCTGCTGTGACTTCATAAGAAAGGAACATTTGGCTTGGCCTGCTGAGCCACCAGGACACCGTGCCTGTTTTTCTTTTCTCTATCCGTCCTTCCTTTTTGAAATTATTTATTGGAGATTGAGTTTATACTCCCCATGTGGTAGATGTCGAGAAAGCTGAGAGCTTGACAGTAGGGGAGGCACAGGTGGAATCAGATCAATTTGATCCTAGGCTTTGGCTCTGGAGCACGAATCAGCCACAGAAACTTCTCGGTGTGTTTTAAATATATATATTTTTTAAATAATATAATTACTTGTTACTTATTACTCTTTTTTTTCAAAAGTAATGTTACTTTACTTATTACTCCCTGCATACAGTAAGTACTCTAATTAGTTACACTACTCGTTACTTTTTTGTTAACCCGGCAACACAGATTTTTTTGCGGGCGGGTGGGCCGGCCGGCGGACCACCGCGGCATCACTATGACTCAGACATAACCATAAACAAACCCAATACTTCACTACTGTGACTTAAGATAAAGTTAGTCATTAAAAGAAAAATACATTGAACATGTTTGACAACCTATCTTATGTGTGTGTCTACATCCATTTTCTGAGCTGTGAATGGAGCTATAAGAACTCCTGCGTGCAACTAAGTGTAACTTAACCTTAACTGCTTAATTTCTTTAAAGCCCTATAGCGACCCATTGAGTTCCATCTCTCTGTTGAAAAGATAGAGGGTGAGAGAAGAGCATGGTAGAGAGGAAAAGGGAATAGAGGAGACCAGAAGAAAGGAAGGAAGGAGAGGATGTGAGAGGATGGGGGTGTGCAGGTGCGGAGGACAGATCAGATGAAGAGGAGAGTCGATGAAAGGGAAGAAGAACCAGCCTTAAGAGAGGATGAAAAAGAACACAAATGTAAAATAGAGGAGAGGAGAGCAATGGTTAGGAGGGAAGAGTGGACTAAGAACATGGAGAGAATAAGACAAAAGAGATGAGGGGAGAGAAGTGGAGAAATGAAATAGAGCGATGATGATGATGACAATGATGGTGATGATGATGATGATAATGATGAATTAAGTGGTATTGATGATGGAGGGATGGGTGGAAGAGGGATAAAGCTAGGGTGTGGCTTGGATAATTGCCTTTCCTCTGGATAATCACTCCATACAGAGCCCTCAAAGCTGTTTTTTATTTGTCTCTTCCCCTCACGGGGCAAATTGCTGCTCTGACAATTCTACAAAAGAGCGTACCACTCTGAAGAGGGAGAGAGTGGGAAGAGAGAGAGAGAGAGAGAAGTCTCTTCATTATGTGGACCCCTCACTCACTCACTCACTCACTCATGCATGCATTAATGAGGAGGCCCACTGTTGTAGCCCAGGAGGGTGTTTTTATTTTTGTATTCTTTTGCAAAACTGTGTGTGTGTGTGTGTGTGTGTGTGTGTGTGTGTGTGTGTGTGTGTGTGTGTGTGTGTGTGTGTGTGTGTGTGTGTGTGTGTGTGTGTGTGTGTGTGTGTGTGTGAGAGAGAGAGAGAGAGAGTGTGTGTGCGTACGTGTGCTTGTGCATGTCTTACCCCTGACAAAGGTTTGTGTCGGAATAAGCATATTGGCACCCTTTAGAAAATGGTGCACCACCCTCTATGGTTTGACAATGACATGCAGAACACAGCAGGTTGTCTCTGGTGCAGAGGACCATGTTGGAGGTCTAGTAATTGGCTGGTTTGGATTTTTTTTCCTGTGACAGGTTTAGGATTGATGCAGTTAACACATTATATCTCGAGCTAAATGGCTGAAACAAATTGTGATGGGTGTCTGTGGGTCTGTCTGTGGCGGTCTCGTACATATATATCCATATGGACTGGACATTCACCATGCTGTAGATGGGAGAGAGGGAGAGAGAGCCTATTTCACCCATGCAATAAACCTTACAGCAGTTTCATTAACAGGGCTGGCCAAACACACTCTCTCTCTGTTTGTCTATAGCACAGCGTCTGTGTGGTGTTAGAATTTGTTTTGCAGTTTGGTTGACGCTATTCAAAGAAGTGGATGGTGTGTTTCAAGGACAGCCCGTATTCACTTGGAATACAGAGAACAAAACGTTGTGCTCTGAATAGGTTGGCATCCTATTCATTTGCCAGCTTCGCCTTAATGTAGTTACTGTTGCACCAAATCAATTTGAGATTCACAATGTATCTGTGAGGACTGGCCCTTATTCATCTATATGAAATTGACATTTATGTGTTGGTATTTTTTAGCAAAGCTCTCTTATAGTCTGGCCCTCCAGTGATTTTCTATATTTTCTTTCCCACACCATTTGTTTTATTATGTTTATTAATGTTTTTTGTTAGTTAGTTTTTATTTCTATTGTGTGTGTGTGCGTGTGTGCGTGCGTGCGTGCGTGCATTTGTGTGTGTGCGTGCGTGTGTGTTTGCAAGCCAACCAACCAGATCAACCCCCCCCTGCCTCTGGTGTCATAAAAAGGTGATGCTGCCGGTGGGAATTAGCCCCGTTAGTCTGTGTATCCATAATGCCTGTCAGAGTGACATACAGCCCAAAACAACGTTGTGAGACAGGAGACATGGACACAAAGACTGCGTGTGTCTTAAACCGTGGGCCTGTCTCAACCAAGAGAGGCTCACCAGCAAAGGATGAGAGGGAGATCATGTATAAAGGTTGTTTTTCATGTCAGTATCCTAGAGCGAGATTGTGTGTGCGTGCGTACGTGCACACACACACACGTGCTCGTGTGTGCATGTGAGAATGTGCGCGTGTGTGTGCTTCTGTGAATGCACTCGTAATTTTCCATCGCAGACGAGCATCCTCCTTCCACATCCATCCTTCATTCTCCACTCCCCCTTCATCTCTCCTTTTCAGTAAAAGCAGAAAAAGGTTCTCCATGACCCTTTGATGCAGGATTACTGGATTAAAGAGCATGCGTAGATATACTAATCTGTCACATTAATCTGTTAACAAGGGTTTCAGCTGTGACATACAACAGTGCTGGCTGTTACATACAGAGTATAGGGTTAGGGTAACATCTGCCATTTTCATGACATACAGCCTACATTTTTAATGTCTGCCATTTCTCATCTATCCCGATTTACACTCCCCCCCCCCCCCCTCCCCGAGTTTACACAGAAGCACTTCTGGAGTACTTGTGATAGCAGCACCAACATCTAAGACACTGCACAGAAATGGCTGTGACATAGCCTATAAATGGTTACCGGGGTTAGCAGCTGTCACTTCCAGATGTGCTCCTTTCTACTGGTGGTTTTCGAGGCTTCGTAGCTTAAGGAGGGCATCTGAAGTAGTTGTGATAGAAGCAGCAACTCTGCTTCAAAGCTCTCGGCCTGACACTGACGCAGAATGAGAGAGCTCTGTTGATTGTTGCCCCGGTACATTGTATTGATGGATTAGCAACTGGATGCAATGTTCCTTAACCCAACTGCTCCCAATTATTAGGATGGGTAAATGACACATTTTACATACATGTACAGTATGTGCAAATTAATATTAACAAAATATCCCAAAGGAGTGGAGACAAAATTCTAGTTCTAATTACTTGAGCCCTGTACGTTGTACGTTGGTTAGTGAATAATAGCCCATCTAGAAATCCACAACACGTCATGATGCGTTGTGAGCTTATACAGTAGATCGGCTATTTGTAGTTATTCTTAAAATCTTTGGAAATGTCAGGACATTTTTGACTATAATGACATGGCCAAAAAAGGATGCCAGATTTAAAATGGTTAACGACAACCTTTGCATGGTCAATGACTATGTCATTTAGTCATACTAGAGGTTCAGGCCGCGTAGCAGGCAGCCCTCACACCTACGTTGCACCGCCGATTCGACCAATATGTCTGAGTATAGTGTCGGGGGCGTTGTCAGAGTACCTGTTGTACCCGTCGGGTATAACAGGTACCCCGGTACCTGTTGTACCCGTCTGTCTTTTGTGCCCATAAGGAGAGCCATGATGTCATTAATATATATGCATTAATATATGCATATAGTCTTATTCGTGTCCACGCATATGCTGTCTTAAGTTGTTAATATAGGACTAGAGGTTCGGGCCCTCACATCTAGAGTTTTGGCCGCTACGCGGCCCTCACACCTACGTTGCCGATTCGACTGATATGGCCATATATGGAGATCTCTGTATCTGTCAGTCCTTGTCCTTTTATTGGCATAAATCGAGATCCCTGATGTCATTAGTATATGGCCATATATGGGCATGGCCCCTTTTGTGGCCATGTTGTGTGTGTGTGTGTGTGTGTGTGTGTGTGTGTGTGTGTGTGTGTGTGTGTGTGTGTGTGTGTGTGTGTGTGTGTGTGTGTGTGTGTGTGTGTGTGTGTGTGTGTGTGTGTGTGTGTGTGCGCGCGCTACGGCTGTCGTCTTATTCGTGTCCACGCATATGCTGTCTAACTGGATAAATGTGATGCATATCGTGTAAGAGCACTAATGGCAGAACTAATTGCGCACTTATGTAATTTCACACAAACTGTATGGAAAATATGAAAGTTGCACTCATGAAATGTAGCTTATTGGATTTCCCATGGCATGCACTATAGTTGTGCATAGTTTGGAGGCAGTTGTCCAGAACTGACAATCCGACCAATATGCCTATATATGGGTATGCCCATATATGGAACTGACCGACCACAAACTCTGCGTGCGTATTGCAGAGGATCCGATGGCGTGATGCGCAGAGTGGGAAGTCGGTAGGACCAGCGGATCTCCCAAAAAGTTGATAAATCCGCAAATCCCCATATATGGAGTACTCTCCACCATTTCCCTTTTTACATTTGAGAAAATGTAGCTGAACCCATGACCTTTATGAATATTACAGTACTTTGCTTCTCTGTCTGCAAAGCTATTATTCCTGCACTTCCTTGAGTGGCAGTCAATGCTTACAAGGCCAGGGCTATGTGTCTCTACACAAGCAATTTCACTATTGGGAGAAAAAGAAATGTGTTCAGTTATTCATCGAGGTCTTCAAGCCCCTTGGAACATGAGGTGCATAATTGTATTCACTTGGTAGCATTATTATGATGGTACAATTGTAAGAGCTTACATTATTTCTTCTAGAGACGAAGGTCAAATGTGTGTAATCAAAAGAAAACGCTCACTTAAATAGTTTTGTGTATTGAAACTAAAACTTTGAACCACTTCTGTGGGAAATTCTTTATTATGCACTTTCTACTTATGTTTTCAGAGAGGCTTATGTGGCATGACCTTTTGGTGTATTCTACATTTTTTCAATGGGGGACATAATTGGTTACTTGCGAGTGGTAGATACTAGTTAGAGAGACATTCATGGTTTCTTTTAGGATTACTTCACTTCATGTTCTTCATTTGTTTATATAACCTTTCTTTTTCTTTTCTTTTTTTGAGTGATGTTTTATTTTGATTCTGGATGCTTTGCTTTTTAGCCTATCTTTCTAAGCTTTCAATGAGGACATCTTTGACATTTGTCTATGACTAACAACTCTGTTTATGTATATAATTTTTTTTACACAGTGTCACACACAATACAGTACATACTGTGATGACTGACCCAAACCAACGGACGCAGATTTTGAAACGTAACTTCATCCCGGTCGGGGCAATTTCCAAAAACAAGAAAACAGAATAAAGTAGCATTCAGTTGCTCTCCTATATAATAATAATAATAATAATAATACATCATACTTATATAGCGCTTTTCTTAGTACCCAAAGTCGCTTTACAAAACAGCTTAAAAACTATTTTATTAGGAGCAAAAACAAAGAAAAACGTTAAAAGGCTTAAAAACAAGAAGCTAAGACGTAGGGCCCGTACACACTGCAGGAGATTGGGTCCGAGATTGCTGTCGCCGACAATTTTTGGCGCTCGCCGACAAAACCTCCCGATCTGACGCAGATCGGCCTTTGATCTGCGAGATAATGCTCGCTCTGTGTGAAAGGTTCCGCGAGACGATGTGGCCGCGATTATCCGCTCTGCGACGGCTTTCCGACCGTTTTCAGATAACTACCATGTTAGATATTCAGCTCTGTCCCAGACAGGAGATCGGACAGTATCATACATTATGAAAGGGTCTGCGAGGAGATCCACGCTAGAGCACATTACAGCCACCGTGGCCAGGGGAGCGTCGCTGGATCTGACCACAACAAACAGTCCCAACCGCAATATTACCGTCCAGTCCTGTATTAAGTTAACATTATAAAACAAAATGAGAGAGTGAGCGAGCTTGGTGGGCTGTTTATTTTAGAGGAATTGTACAGAGAGAGAGAGAGAGAGACAGACAGACAGAGAGTGAGAGCAAGAGCGAGCTCTGTGTGTGTGTGTGTGTGTGTGTGTGAGAGAGTGTGCAGCATGTGCACGCTGTTATGAACAGCGTTGCCAGATGTTGCGAGAGAAATAAGCAACCAGGTCTATGAAAACAAGCCCAAGAAAAGGCCACTTGAGCACTTTAAACCTATTTACAAATACATTGGATATTTGAAAATAGCCGATCTACAAGCTCACAACGCGTCGCAGCTATTTTCAAATAAAAATCTTGAGAAAATTGTGGAATATTTTCCAAATCCACACAAATCTTGTATGGGGGTCAGTGATGGCACAACATATTTACAGAAGGGGGGTCTGCGGACAAATACATATTATGTGTTGTTTAAACCACTGGTTTAAACAACATTAGGAAACAAGGCCAAATAAGCAACTACACAAATAAGCCCAAAAAATGCACCCCGCAACAACCAATATTTACAAGCAACTCTACAGAAAAACAAGCCCAAAGTCGCTTATAATAAGCGGACATGGCAACGCTGTTACTGACGGCTTCTGCGCACTTGACTGCGAGAGAGGGAGAGGGAGAGAGAGAGAGAGAGAGAAAGAGCGAGAGAGGGGGGAGAGGGAGAGAGAGAGAGGCATATCACGGGATACGTCGATTAAAATGAATTGGAATAAACTCAAATGTATGTATTGGGTCTGACTCTTGAGATAGCATCCTAGTGAACTATCCTACAGTGTGTCAGCCCTTGTCGGGGATCAATCCTGTTGTGAAGACCACAACGATATTATGACAGCCGATTTCAAGAAATAAACTCCTGCAGTGTGTTATGCTTAACGATCAGATAACCCCCCGAGCACTTTAAGGTCCTGCAATGTGTACCTGCCTTAAGAGGAAGAAAGGGAAATTTGGTTTGGGTTAAGGCAGGTACACATTGCAGGACCTTAACGTGGTCGGGGGGTCATCTGATCGTTAAGCATAACACACTGCAGGAGTTTATTTCTTGAAATCGGCTGTCATAATATCGTTGTGGTCTTCACAACAGGATTGATCCCCGACAAGGGCTGACACACTGTAGGATAGTTCACTAGAATGCTATCTCCAGAGTCAGACCCAATACATACATTTGAGTTTATTCCAATTCATTTTAATCGACGTATCCCGTGATATGCCTCTCTCCCTCTCCCTCTCCCCCTCTCTCGCTCTTTCTCTCTCCCCCCTCTCTCGCTCTTTCTCTCTCTCTCTCCCTCTCTCGCAGTCAAGTGCGCAGAAGCCGTCAGTGACAGCGTTGCCATGTCCGCTTATTATAAGCGACTTTGGGCTTGTTTTTCTGTAGAGTTGCTTGTAAATATTGGTTGTTGCGGGGTGCATTTTTTGGGCTTATTTGTGTAGTTGCTTATTTGGCCTTGTTTCCTAATGTTGTTTAAACCAGTGGTTTAAACCAGTGGTTTAAACAACACATAATATGTATTATGTGGTTTAAACAACACATAATATGTATTTGTCCGCAGACCCCCCTTCTGTAAATATGTTGTGCCATCACTGACCCCCATACAAGATTTGTGTGGATTTGGAAAATATTCCACAATTTTCTCAAGATTTTTATTTGAAAATAGCTGCGACGCGTTGTGAGCTTGTAGATCGGCTATTTTCAAATATCCAATGTATTTGTAAATAGGTTTAAAGTGCTCAAGTGGCCTTTTCTTGGGCTTGTTTTCATAGACCTGGTTGCTTATTTCTCTCGCAACATCTGGCAACGCTGTTCATAACAGCGTGCACATGCTGCACACTCACACACACACACACACACACAGAGCTCGCTCTTGCTCTCACTCTCTGTCTGTCTGTCTCTCTCTCTCTCTCTCTCTCTCTGTACAATTCCTCTATAATAAACAGCCCACCAGGCTCGCTCACTTTCTCATTTTGTTTTATAATGTTAACTTAATACAGGACTGGACGGTAATATTGCGGTAGGGACTGTTTGTTGTGGTCAGATCCAGCGACGCTCCCCTGGCCACGGTGGCTGTAATGTGCTCTCATTGGCTGTAGCGTGGATCTCCTCGCAGACCCTTTCATAATGTATGATACTGTCCGATCTCCTGTCTGGGACAGAGCTGAATATCTAACATGGTAGTTATCTGAAAACGGTCGGAAAGCCGTCGCAGAGCGGATAATCGCGGCCACATCGTCTCGCGGAACCTTTCACACACAGCGAGCATTATCTCGCAGATCAAAGGCCGATCTGCGTCAGATCGGGAGGTTTTGTCGGCGAGCGCCAAAAAATGTCGGCGACAGCAATCTCGGACCCAATCTCCTGCAGTGTGTACGGGCCCTTAGGCAGGGAAAGCACGTCTAAAAAGGTTTTGAGGGAGGCTTTGAACACGGCAAGAGTGGGGGCAGCTTTGATGTGAGGTGGGAGTGGGTTCCAAAGGGTGGGGGCTGCAACTGAAAAAGCCCTGTCACCCCAGGTGCGTTTTTTTGGGGGGAGTCCAGGAGGTTTGCGTCGCCAGACCTGAGGGAGCGGGAGGGGGCGTGGCGTTTGAGGCTGCGCCCTCTACAGATCCGGTCAATGGAATTTTTCTATTGACAAGATCTGTAGAGGGCGCAACCCTCTTTTTACATTTTACATTTTGGCCAAAAAGTGTATTTTAGACGTGAGTGGGGGGCTCAGAGTGTTCCCACTTGGTAGAGTTGGCTTTCAACTCCATAAAACAGTCTTTGTTTTGGTGAGTAGCGAAAGTGTATTTTTTATTTTTACTGCAGACGAGACGCTGCGCAGCCTGTGGTGCGGGCGCATTGGCTCGAAAGTCCCATAGCTTTAACAGGAACTCCTTCAAGGCTATGAATCAGAGCTAGAGGAGACAGAAACAACAGTGTCAGGCAACATAACTAACACAGTAAATGTGCGACAGAGAACCAGTGGAGTGTACTCGCTTACCGCCCGATAAGAGTGTTCCTCCAGCAAGGAGAGCCAGCGATGAATGAGACAGAGTGTTGATGTTACATAGTCAAACACTTGATCAGAACCAACTCAGCGCAGCTGTCTCCAGCTTGTCAGTCAGCGGGCAGGTGTCATCACATCAAGCTGATTGAAAATGAAAATTTAAAACGTACCTCCCCTCAATCACACGCCCTAGGCATCGGCGCAGGCCGAGGTACTGTACTCTGCCGTCACTACGCTGGCTGGCCCTGTGGAGACACTCACCTGATCGGTGGTATTGGGGCGAGACTCCACAAATACATACACTATTTTTTTATAATATTACGAGGCTTTTCCCCTTCAGGCCTTACCCTTGGCAGAACTATTGTGCTGTACAGCTCAGTAAGTAGAGCGAAGCAGTAAGGCTTGAAAGTTGAGGCGTTCCTAATCTGCTGTTCATATATGCATGCACTCATGCTATGGTAACGGATTTAAAAGGGGTCCCAGCGGGGAGTTTTCTCTCAGTGCATCAGGCTGGGATGCCTGTTCCGTGCTTATCGTGTCATGGTTTGAAAGGTGACTCATTATACATGCCTGCTTCACAATGACACCCTTCTTAATATAAAGAGTAATGGCTAATTTAGCCTATATTTTGTTGTATGATCTTATTGCTCCCTGGAAATAACTGGTTTTCAACTGAAAACGTCACCATTGAAACAACAAGCAACAGTCATACAACAAAGTATTTGGGCTTCAAAGCAGTAGTATATTCAAAGCATATCAAAGCATAATAGTATACATAGTAATTGTTTAGATTGATGCTACAGTAGGTCCTTGGTTTACCTGTGATCCTAGTTGTACTGAGGCACTACACTTTCTCTCTGCATTTTATGTATGTGACTGATTACCTTGTTCATTGTAAGTCGCTCTGGATAAGAGCGTCTGGTAAATGCCTACATACAGATGGTAGTGTTGTTATATGTAGTGGTTCATACTGTGCATTCATACTGCTGTTCTACTGTGCATGGCCTCTAGGATATGTGTCTTTGTCAACCCACAAAGAGAGACAGTCTCCTGTTACCACATTTCACAGTAGAAAGTGTAGAATGTAAAAGACCATTTCAACATTCTATTGGAGATAGGTTAAAATCCTTGCACCCAACCCTTGCACCCTCATCAAACTAATAACAATAATACAAATCATAATTAACCACATGAACACTGGCATCCCTATTCTGGGGCAAACATTCAGCGAAAAGACAGACGTTTCTCTGACAGCTCATGTCGTTTCCCAGGACAACAGTTGCAAAAAGGATGTTCACAGTGGTTGGAATATACTCAGGAGACAGTGAAACAGTAAACAGTGTTATTGTTTACATAATGAAAGCATCCATATAGGTGGGCTGGGTCCTCGTCTACAGTATGTTGTATCACATTGTAAACCCCCAGCAAAACAACAACCGCAGCGCCTCTGTTGCGGCATATTTCCTGGTGATTGGCCATGTTGTTATTAAATGTTTTAACAAGACCCTGGTCAGTGAATGTGGTCCACTGCTGAGTGGCAACATTTCATATTTACTGCTTAGAGTTATTACCCATGCTGTTTTACACTCCATCATAACTTAGCCATGTGCTGAGTGGGTGAACCAACTGGGTGTAAATAAGCAATATATGTTGAGATATACTGAGGGTGTTTGGAAGGGTGATATAAATACATTATGTTGTAAGTAAAGACTTTAGTGTTTACTGTATTTAACCCAGCAGAATTAATCAGATGAGATTGGAAATGGCTTGTTCAGACTTTAGACCATATTAACAACGTTTACACTCATTGGTTTCTAAATCCAGATGTGCAGTAGTAATGCAAATGTGCAGTAGTAAAGCAACATTTAGCTGGTATCACATACTATATCTCCCACCATCCACCTATGAGTACAGTACATATACACCATTCTGTGTCTTCATTTTTTAGTTATCCACCTGAGTGCGTAACAAACCTGACTTTCAAAGTTTTCTAGTTATAATGGGGAGGTTGTGCTGGGTAATAGGATGCACATAGGCCTCTTTGCAAGTTCGATTGAATCGCAATACAATAATACACTACAGTAGGCTATTTGTAGCAGTTTCCTCTGTGTTCTGTAGAATGTTGTTAGTGTGTTCTTATGCGCATGCTAATCCTATTCCACATGTTTAGTGGACAATATGAGCTAGATTTGAAAATAGTCCATGCAGATAAAAAGAAAGTAAAGATTATCAGCTTACACATAGTTCTGAGCAAAAAGAAGGGGGAAAAAAAGCCCAATATCCTCAAAAATAGAATATGAAATTCTAAATAATGTACAGTATCTATCTGAGCACTGTGAGCCTCTTTATTTGATTCTTTCTTAGAACAATGGAATTACAGGTACAGCTCAATACAACCACGACTGTACTGGTCCCTATGGTGCCATCAGCATATCTCACTCTAAACATTAACTACCTAGGCTTTCCCTGGCAATGAGCCACCATAGACATCAGCTGTCTAAATCAACATCTCTCCTCTGACCATAAACCTGTTCATGGCCCCACTGCTGAAGAAGGAATTTATTGACAACCTGGTTTTGCTGACGTTGACCCATTCAGGTTTCCTGTACATTCAAGAAAAGAGGCCTTTCTGCACGCCATTATCTCACCCAGGGGTCTTTTACGGTGTGGCTCTGCAGGAGGCTAGCGGTTTATAAGAGGATTGGCCTGTGTGTGTGTGTGCGTGCCTGTGTGTGCGTGCCTCTGCATGCATGCGTGCACGTCTGTCTGTCTGTCTGTCTGTCTGTCTGTCTGTCTGTCTGTCTGTCTTTGAGAGTGTCTGGAGCTAATCTGGCAAACCGCTTGAAAGATCAGTGCCAAATGTCTTGTGCACACTGCCAATAGGCCAAAGAAATAGCTCCAAATTCTTCTTTTCACATATGTTTTATGTTTTTGGAATGATGTAACTTACATTTCATAATGGAAGTCAAAGGGGCTCAGATCAGGGTGAAACCTTGCCCAGATCTGTCTGATCTGATATGAGTCATACTGTAGGTCAACGTCATACAGTAGTTACGTCATACATAGACGACTGTCCACATGAAGTCCGAGATCCACATGAAGCCACGCCGTTCCCATGTGGATCTAGTTTTTTCCCCGTTTTGGATCAGTCAGTGTTTTCAAGAATGCAACGCCATGACCCTCCACTGACGGAGAAGCTCCATCACGGAGTGGCCCACAACACCAACACTATGAAATGTTGTCTCATGAGTGCGTCGCTCAGTGAAAATAACCAATTTTCAAGCGATTTTCAATATATATCTATATTGTGATGGACATTCATTTATATGTCTACATAAACTCTTCTAATCTCCTCCTTGAAAATCAGTTATTTTCATAAAGTGATGTGGTCGATGAAGTATAATGTATGCTTAACATGATAAAAAAAAGGAACAGCCTTGCATTTTCACTGGAATGAAAGCTGACAGCATACCTGTTCAATGCCGCAGGGATTACATGAGGAAAGCTTTATCAAATGTTGAATATTTAGCTATAACCTCTTTGTTTGGATGACATTAAGCTCATCCATTCTTCTGTTGGCAATGATATAGTCCAATAATTCTTAACCTTTTTAATTTCAAGGACCCCAGTTTGATATACACTAGCTCGCTGACCCCCATTTGATATGATCTTTTTAAACCTCTGGGACCCCGATCTACACCGAAAGAAAACAAATCCTAGCTCAGTGTGGGCCGTGCTGGAAGCAGAAGAGGCTTGCGGGTCCTTGGCTTTGAAAAGTTTGGGAACCCCTGATATATATACTGTTGTCAGAAAGCCTGGTTGTGAACCAATACCAGAGATGAAATGAACACGTTGAATATACAGTCAATCTTGTGCCTGTTCGTTGACATTTTCCCATTGGTTTCTGCAGTGTGAAAAATAAAAGTGAATCTATCTCTACTGTGATCGGAGAAGAAAAATTTGGCAGTGGCAGTTTGTTGACAGTATTATGTAGATGCAGGCTTTAGTCGGACACTCACAAACCACAGGGGGTTGTTGCCGTTATAATATCCGATGTTGGTTTATCCATAAATATTTAATGGAGTCGCTTTCACATAATGTTACCTGGTACAGTATACATTCAGGTCTCCCGGTGTGCATGTAATTACTGTACCGAAGGGATTGGACAAGCACATCAAATATACAAGCATGGGCTCTGCATATGTTACTATAACAGAAGTCCCAGCTTTTTCTTGTTCCACCACCATGAGGAACTGTTTGACAAAGCCAGCCGATACCATTAGGTTGTGAAAGTAAAATACGATACTACAATGTTTTGCCCTCGCAAACATGCCAAAGTTGATTTCAATAGAGGTATACTTGAGCCTTAAAGTCATACTGTGACACTTTCATTTAGCAGTCTTTTTGGCAACACCTCTGGCCTGTCTATGGTCTGTTAGAACTGTGATTCCCAGAATTCAGTTTGAAACAGAGCCACAGATGTACCGCTCCAAAACAAATGATGCAGGGTCCCAGTGCCAAGAATATTTAGAAAAGCAACACCAACGTTGTTAGAAACTGTATGTATTAACTTTGATATGTCAATAAATGTCGGGGTCAGACACCTGTGACAAAAAATGGTGTTTAGAATAGTTTTCAAAAAACACATCTATGTGGAATGGTTATTGTGAAAGATATACCAGTGAACGATTATATCAAAAATAACCTAAAAGTGTGACTTTAAGGCAAAAAGTTATGTGTGTGCGTGCGTGTGTGTATGTGTATGTGGCGTTAAAAAGAAAATACTGCCAAATTATGATGCTTTTTTTGTTTCGTTTTTCTGAACAGGTGCCATTTAGACTACACATCATCCAAATGACAAACAGCAATATATATAGATATATATATATATATATATATATATATATATATATATATATATATATATATATATATATATATATTATAGTACAGCACTATGATATGGTATTTATGACATGTGTGTACTGTATGTGTAATACAAACAGACAGACCCCAAAGTCTCCAGCCATTTTCAGTGCCAGACTCCGGATCTTGTGGATTTAATGAAAAGGAAGAAGGGGAGTTTTCTAAATATTGTATTTAATTTGATTTAGCATTTTCATGAGCCAGGAGGGCCTCAGCCTCAAATCACGTTAAGATGTTTACAGTCATATTAACTCATCCGCTGCTTTCTGCTTACAGTCAATCGTATGGCCCTCCCCGTTAATGAATGCAGGAGATTTCCATAAAATATTCTTAAAGAAGTCTGTTATTATTACCATAACGTTTCATCTCCCCCCACAGCTAAACTTCAATCAGTTTTGCATTTGAAATGCATTAAATGTCTCCATAAACTCTTCTAATCTTCATCCGAGCAATATTTCTCCTTTAACTGGTGTGAAGAAAAAGGGGAAACCCTTATTAAAGACATTAATTTACACTTTTTTTTTCTCTCTTTCTTTCTATCCTGGCTCTTGTAGCCCTATATGATTGCAAATTTCATCTCAGCCGGTGTTTAAAAACAAGTGTGTAATTGTGTTGTTTATTAGAGCGTACAGTTGTATTCCTCTTTATAATGCTTAATTATTATGGGTAATTACTCCAAGCCTCCTGATTCAGATGTGCTTGTGAAAGCTGAAAACCCCTGTATTAATTTCGCACTTCAACCAACCAACCCGCTTGGCTGACTTGATTGTCTCAATCGGAGTGAACAAGTAGCTTCAGCGGGGGGTCTTATACCCCAGTTTTATACTTGGTTGCGCGCCGCGGCATAAATCAGGCTTTAGTTTGAACACAGGGGGCTATAGGATTACTTATAAATGTCACACATGGTGGTCTATTATTCCTGCAGGGGTTTGATTGGTTACTTCTGTGGACCCACAAGAGAGATTTTAGACAGATTTTAATCAGTGTGTTTCCCCCCCCCCCTGCTCTACAATGGCCTACAGTAGTGGTTCTCAAAATGGGAACCTCCAGGAACCCCCTCAAGGACCCCTTGGGGTCCACTTTTAAATGATGATAGTGGGGGAACCAATTGGACCCTTACAGGTCTGAACTCTGAGAGTGTACATTTGGAACCAAGTGCCCTTACGGTTCCATGTGTACACTCTCAGAGTTGTGGGGGTCCGTCCGTGGCCTAATATGGATACCAGATTGGGGGTCCGTGAAATAAAAAAGTTGCCACTGGCCTACAGTATTGTATTCACCCTACCTTATAAGGTGGTGATATGAGAAAGCTATGACAACACATAGATAGGTGATTGGATATGTTCAGCAGCCAAAGGCTCTAATTTGTCTGGAAGAAAATTTCAGATGGTAATCTCATGACAACCTACGGTACTTGCCCAGTTTTAGAGAATCACTGCCAGGATGCTAGCACGGAAATGTAAAAGATTGAATGGACTGATTGGTGTGTGTGTGTGTGTGTGTGTGTGTGTGTGTGTGTGTGTGTGTGTGTGTGTGTGTGTGTGTGTGTGCGTGTGTGCGTGTGCGTGCGCGTGCGTGCGCGTGCAAGTGTGTGTGTGTGTCAACCTTGAAAGCAACAAATGGAATCAGCCTTGATACATTAATGCTTATTGAGTATTACTTTCATGTTTAAATTCAAGAGGTATGTTATGATAATGATGATATAGGGTTGGTAATGATGACGTTTTTGGATTGTTTGATTTGACAAATGCAGTTTGCACTTTACCATGGAATCTTATAATATGATCAGTTACCTTAAAGCTTAAAAATGATAGTTAATGCCTCTCTCTGCTTCACCTCCATTGTCTGGGGAAGTTGTTTACTTGTATGAACCAGGTTGGGTGCATTTCATTTCATACCACCAGGTGTCACTGTTGTTCTATGTTTGTTGAGGTGGAACGTTCAGTATTTATGTGCCTCAGTATGGGTAATATATCAAAATGTAATCATGTCATACATTACATTACAATGAAATGCATGAGACGTTTCTGTAAATTATATCACTGCCTTTCACCGTCTTACCTTTAGCGTGTCATTCTCATCTTGACCTTGTTCAAACCTGTTGCACATTATCTAAACACCCTCTGACCAACAGAAGTGTAACATTCCTCTGTTACACTTCTGTTGGCCTAGCAGCACGAGGCGTTGTGAGCTTGTAGATCGGCTATCTTTGGCAAAGAGGTATAGGTGTAGAGGGAAAAAAGAGCAGACCAAGTAAACAAAAAAAGTGTAATCTTAAACACAATGTTATACAATACAGAGGGGGTCCCTGCTTCATCTCTCTCTCAGCTAGGGGGTCCTTGGCCTGAAAACGTTGAAGACCCCTGGCCTATCACTAGTTCTCAAGCCAGGGGTCTTTGAAGGGTCCATAGCTAAATGGCTGAGCCAACTGGACCCTTACAGGTCTGTAACTCAGAGAGTGTACAACTGTAACTCTCAGAGTTACAGACCCTTACAGAGTAGTTAGCTACCGTAGTTCCTAGTTAGTTAGTTCATTGTTAAACAAATGGGTTAACAATAACTCTCAAATCAATAAACAATAAGGGTCAATTTGTTTCCATTAGTACACTATTTTACAGTGAAGAGATAAAGAAACATCAAATGGAGGTCTGTGGCTTAATGCTTATCAAACTGGGGATCATTGAGGTAAAAAGGATTGAGCATCGCTGGCCTAGACAAGCCAACATTTCGCACATAATGATGGAAATACACAGTAAAGGTCCTTACACACACTTAAACCTTATAAAGTCAATGCAAGCTTACATGGAGCGAAAAAGCGGAAAAGCGAAGCGAAAAAACGTCTTTTAATTATTCGGAACGAGTCCGAATTTTGCGTATATTCGCATATTCGCCGGTGTGTAACCGCCTTTTGACTTCTGTGCAATAGTGGTTCTGTCGAATCTGTCTACTTGCCAAGACCGCCATCATTCACCGTGCACAGCGATACCACTTATGTCTCTCTCTCTGTTGGCAGATGATGAATCAAAGGTTAATGATGCAGACGCTGAGCACAAGTCTCCACAAGACTCTCCAGATGAAGAGGTGACATTATAACTACACACTGGTGAATGCCCGGTTCAGACAATGGCAGATTGAGGGTTCAAAGTGTGTGTTCAGGGAGAGCTAATCAATTTGTCATCTGCCATATCTGTCTGTCTTTTTCTCCTTTATGCTGTCTAGTAAAAAACAGTATACAATACAAATAATCTTTAAGCTCATCTGAACTACACCACGAGATATGTATCACACTGTTGACATCATTGTTAATGGTTGTAATGGAAACACCATACCATAAGACTGATCGACCAAATATGGAGATACAGGGATCCCTGATGTCGTTGGTAACTGTTATGTTGATGATGTACATGGGCATAAATGGGAGACTGACAGACAGACAGAAAGACAGACATACTCATACTGTACATCTTCTGCATTGATATGCAAAGGACTTCTATTGTGCACACTACCACATTGGTCCAGTGGCACAAACGGTGGCAAAGCTCGGCCAATCCGTGAAGCCGATGTGTTTGGTTGGTCCCCCCCACAGAGATTTGTTGCGGCCTCCACAGTGCCACAGACAGACAGACAGACAGACAGACAGACAGACAGATAGACAGATAGACAGACAGACAGACACACAGACAGACACACAGATAGACAGATAGACAGACAGACAGACACACAGACAGACACACAGACAGACACACACGCAGACACAATTTTCTGCAATTTATAGATAGATTAGGCCATTATAAACAATCCAGTTATGTACCTAATTGAAATTCAATATGCTATGTGCATTACAGAAAGCTGCAGCCGAGGAGAATGTTGAAAAGATAGAGGAGAAGGTCACGGCTGCTGAGGCCACCGACACCAACTCAGAAGACACCTCTTCCATCAAAGAGGACAAGAAGGAAATCCAGGCGCCAAGCCAGGCATCAGAGGAAGGAGCGACAGCAGGGCCTAGCTTGGTTAATGGAGGAGGGCAGAAGAAAGAAGAGGCAGTTAAGCAGGACGCGGTTAAGCAGGAGACTAAGGAGAAGGTTAAACAGGAAGCTAAGGAGGAGGCAGGGGTAAGTGAGGAGGTTAAACAGGAGGCTACGGAGGGGGAGCAGATAGAGGAGGAGGTAGAACAAGGAACCAGCAGCAACGGCACTGACGAAGGCCAGGATGCCAAACAGGGGAGAGACAAAACCAGTGGAAAGGAGGATAAAGACCCAGATAGCGTAAAGGAGAACGAGAGAGGCAATGACACAGATGCGGGCGTAAAAGAGAAAGAGAGCGGAAACGGCGGTGAACCACCAGAGAAGAATGGTAGGGGCAGTAGCAAGGAAGAAACTGAGGTCAGAAGCGGAGAAAGAGAGGGTGCCAAAGGCGGGTCACGAGAAGTGGAGAGAGAGGTGAATGGAGAACTGAACGGGGTAGCGGAGGAAGGCGCTGTGTTCAGTAAAGGGGAGGGAGGAAAGAAAAGGGAGACTTCAGAACATGCCAAAGTGAACAGAGATCAAACCAATGATGTGGAGAGCAACAAAGACCAGAAAACAGGTGAGCAACTGGGGGAAGAAAGAGGTGGAGAAAGGAAGTGAAGAGCATGTTGAGTGGAGTCAAGAATAGAAAGCGATACTCAATTTAGTCAAGTCAAGTCAAGTCACCTTTATTTATATAGCACATTTAAAAACAACAGAAGTTGACCCAAAGTGCTTCACATTCACAATAGCATAACCTAGTAAAATACAGCATAGTAAAATAAACAAGCAATACCTCAAACAAAAACAACAAAAATAGGAGAACATGAAAGCAATACAAAGAAAATACATTCAATATATTCAATGGCCATAGGTTAATTGCCCTCAGACTGAGCTGAAGACAATGGAGAAGAGGTGGGTTTTTAGGGTGGCCAATTTAGGGTGGTCAATTTAATAACATCACAGTAACCCTAGCGTCCCTATTCTGGACATCTTATACAGTAATAAGTGAAAATAAGACAAACATGACATCTGGCGAAAATAGGCGAACATTCGTCAAGAAATAGCAAATCTAGCTCACAATGCATCACAAATGACACGTTGTGAGCTTGTAGAGCTGCTATTTTCGCTACTGACGTACAACAGAGTATATAGTGGTTAAGGAGGCAGAGCAAATGCAAGGCTTGACTGTAATCATGCAAGATGAAACACTAAAGCAATACTTTATTAGATGGCCTTGTAGATTCTACATGAGAGAAGAAAGGGCTTTGCACTGTGACAAGCAAGTACTGTAATAGAAGCTTTGACTGAATGGCTGTAACATGTTACCTGGAAGGCACCGCTGAAAAGTTTCAGATGTAAATGGAAGCTTGCGGAAAGCACGTACTGCATGAAGCAACAAAACAAATATTAGCCTATAATCTGCCGTTTAATTAAGATTTAAGCTCTATTAACCCATTCAATCCGGGAACACATCTGTGTCACTGTGTCAGATTCCTTTGGCTATTCAAAAATAGCAGATCTACAAGCTCATGTGTGTGAGTGTGAGTGTCGTGAAAATGTGTGCAAATCTTTGAATATATACATACATGTTTAACTCAAATCTTTTCTTCTGGTGGGCGTCCCTGGAACAAAATATTTTGAGATGGGGGTCCTCATTTTGGGTGGTCCTAGACATGAAAAGTTTGAGAACCACTGATATTATAGCAACGTTTTATTTTTATTTTTACACTCTTAGGATTTAGGAGACATTATAGAATCCCCAGAAGCAAAGATTTGAGTTAAAAATGTTTGCTTTTTTCAAAGATTTGCACAAAATCGCTACGAGCTTGTAGATCTGCTATTTTTTAATAGCCAAATAAATCTAAAATGACACAGATGCGTTCCCGGATGGAACGGGTTAAGCTGCCTTATTGTGTAAACATGCACTGTCTGTGTGGGTAGTGAGTGAGTCAGAGTGACACAGGGGAAATGGAAGTACCATAATTGTTCTTCCATTCCAATCTCCCCTGTATCACTCACTACCCTCAACCATAATTAGTATGGCTACCTTTGGACTTTAAGAACATTTATTTATATGTGTCTTCAACCTTGTATGATTATGGCTTGGTATTTATTTTTAGAGTTGTGTCTTTGTATGTATGATATGGTAGACAGCTGGGTGGAAGGGCAGTTAAACATTTCACTCTACAATGCTGTTTGAACTGAAGTCATAGCTTCATACTTTATGCATGTTTCTTACAACTAACAAAAAATAAAGGTCTAACAAAACGTAATAAATGATTCCCGTTTATCTTTTATTCTTTCCTGCGACATCATTGGAAGGCATTTCAAACTTTTACATTTTTTAAATTCTTTATATAGTCACTCAGACTAAAAAATGGGAAGATCTACAATTTACAATTTTCAATTTAGGCATTTAGCATCTCTTAATCCAGAGCGGTTTACAGTAAGCAATTAACACGAGGTTATACATAAATGCATAGAAATAGTAATCTAGGATCATAGGTAAACCAAGAACCTATCATCAGTCTAAACACTCTAAACAGTAGAATATTTTAAAAAAAATCAATAATCTGTACATTGAAACTATACACACAATAGGATTCCAGGTCTACAAATGACCTGGCATCTATCTAACAGATGTACAGTATCTAATTGTTCAGTGACTATTAATAATTAGTGTACACTCTGTCCTGCCCACCCCATATTCCATTTCTGACCTCCTCACTCGCTCACACGTACAGAACATTAAGGAGCTGAATAATGTAAACTACATTATGAGGCAACTTTTCAGATTTATTTGCAGAACTCTAACCATCTATCTCTGACTACAGGTAGGTATAGTAGGATTACTGTACCTGTAATACTATTTCTACTGTACTGTAGGTCGGTCAGGGTTATTCATACTATGACCTCAGTTACCACCATCTTGAGTAGAATATTCCCATACGGTTTCCACCTGAAAACAGATTATATTGGTTGTTTTTTGCCCATCTGTCATATCTACTGCATGTACAGCACATTCCTTTCTTAACCTATTTAAACGAAGACTGAACTCCATAATTTAGTTTTCACCCTGTGCTACAGGCTTATGAAACCATATTGCTACAGGCATGATAAAGTATCCACCAGCCGTAGACTTTTGACCCATTACATGGTGTGTTTTTTTTCTCGGGGAAGAGGTTTGCATAAAAACACCTATAACATCCACCCACAGACAGACTCGGCAACGAGTAAGTGCGGTCTAATTCTGTTTATATGATGCCTTCTCTGCTCCGCTCTCCTCTATTTGCTGTATTGGTTCAAATTGAGATTCAATGTCCCCTTTAATAGAAGGAACATGAGAGAGAGAGAGAGAGAGAGAGCAGGAGAAACAGAGAGAGGAGGGGGTACCTCACCTGTGAGTCATCCTGCTTCTCTAGCCGAGGTGATGATAGTCAAGGTTCTATTTCTGGATGCAGCATCTATCCTGTCCTACTGCATCTCTCCACCTTGCCTCTTTCAGTGTGTGTGTGTGTGTGTGTGTGTGCGTGCGCGCGCGCGCGCGCGTGCGTGCGTGCGTGCGTGCGTGCGTGCGTGCGTGCGTGCGTGCGTGCGTGCGTGCGTGCGTGCGTGCGTGCGTGCGTGCGTGTGTGTGTTAATCAGGCCACAATAGACCATATTCACACGGCGGCCATATTGGAATTTAACATTGAAAGTGCCGCCACCCGGGGTGGCTACTTTCATTGACTTCATAGAAACATGGCCGCCGTGTGAATATGGTCTATAGCACAGCCCACGACTCCTCTTCCCATAAATGATTATGGTAACAGGTCTTATGTAACCTAATCAAGGTTTAGTGCATTGTAACCTTGTGTCGCTGTTGGGTGGAACCCTTGTATGTTCAAAACCATAACTTTTCAGGAAAGGTAAAAATGTAGGTCTACATGTGTTCCAAAGGATCCAATGTGCATTTCTTCCTTGGCCTATAGCGGGAATGTGTGTGCAAAGTTTCATAGCAATCGGACGCTGTGTTCATGATTTGAGGCATTTTGTTCAAAACGGGTCACTCACTCCTGCAAACTTTAAAAGACAGTGTTGTCTAATCAGGATGGAATATGAAAAATCGGAAAATCGTAATCACATGACTATAGAGATCATGTGTACCGATGATCAACAAAAATACATTTGCAAAAATCGGCCTCCTGGTGGCGCTAGAACAGGCCGATGTGAAAAGTCTGGGGCAGAGGTTCTGGCCTCTAGGGGGTGTGCCGGAGATCGGCTGGTCAAAGACAGGCGGACGGACACACGGACTGACGGCGAAAGACAATGACATGCTTGGCGGAGATGTACCTGACTGTTTATAATTTAATACTTAGTTCCAAAAGCCAGAGACAACGATTCATCTCCTGCATCACAGGCATGGAAGACATTTGTGACAATTAAATACTTAGCCCCATAGGATTTGGGATTGTGTGCGCGCGGGCGTGTATATATATATACACACACACACACACACACACACACACACACACACACACACACACACACACACACACACACACACACACGTTTCCCTCGGTAGGCCCGGCCTCAAAAGGACCCGGCCCGGCCCCGGTCGCTCCCTTCACCGTTTTTTTTCACTTGTAATGGTCACGTATAGGCTACTGAAACAATTATGTGAAAAAATTATGAAATTAAAGCAAATAAATGAATAAATTCCACACATTACTGAGCCACAGAATATTCTTTTTTATTATTGTGTTCTTTGAAAAATAGACATATATAGACATTGATATACTATTTGTTCTCTTTCCTATCTGAATCAATAGAATGTATATTTTCATTTATTAGAATCCATAGATTAAGTGGCCCTTGAAGGTGAAATCATAGGAAGTGATGTCAACTACTCCTACTAAAAACATTTTCTGAATGGTTTGCTATGCAGAAAAAACATACAAATCTCCGCTCAACTTTGTGGCACAATGTTGGGAAACGTCAAGTGTCCTATAGTTTCACCAGGTGAACATGAGATCAAGTGACACAGAGGCATGTTATTCTGTGTCCTTTGCAAACAATACAGCAGCGATTCCCAGCCTGTGGGCCGTGAGGATATTGCAAGTGGGACCCTATGGGAACTCACTACAATATTAATGATTAGATTACATAATATAAAGAAATAATGTTAAAAAAAAAACAAACGATGTCATGGTATTTTTTCGTTAAAACCTTGGGGGGAAAAATGTAGTTTTCTTTGTAATACCGATAAATAGGAACTTAATTATGTCACCAAACGTATCATATATGATACACACATTACACTGATTTTTTAATAAATCAGTGTAATGAATACTTGGACCAAGAACCTGTTGTATCATATCTGACACATCCCCACTTCCCCCTGGACCATACCATTTGCACTGCAGGTAGTTACAGAGCCTCAGGTGGTCTGACCCAAAATGGCTGCCATCAACTAAACAGGAGAGGTTGATGCACTACTAACAAACAATTATTTTTTAAGCAGTTTGGGTACGTTTTCCTAGTATATCTTTACTAATATTTTGAAATAAGTGTTGGATAACTTGAATGCACTTATGAGCTCTCAAAATTTAGCATTTGAGTTTGTTTTTTATGATGTCAAAAGTGTTTGTATCATATTTGATACTACAGGTCTATAGTCCTTTTCGATTTGTATCATATTTGATACTACAGGTCTAAAATAAATGTTTTTGTAATGTTAAAACCGACTTGATTTTTTTTTTTTTTTCAAAATTTTATCCCACGATTTTGTAACCCTATTTTTTACACCCAGTGCCAATCTCTATTTAATCCTGGGCACTACACTCCCTCTGCCAACCTAGGGAGGCCAGGGCCGAGCTCATGCCTCCTTCAATGCATGAGAGCTAACTGACCTTCTTATCACCTGACAGGGGAGAGTTTCCCTGGTTGGACGTAGCGCGTGGAAGGAACACGTTATTCCAACCAGTTCCTTTCCCCTCCATCAGGCGCCCTGGCTGGCCAGGGGGAGTCAGTAAAACCGACTTGAAATATTCTTTTAATACCCCTTGTATCAAATATGATACAACAAATAAATGATACAAAGGAATGTAAAAAAAAATAAAACAAAATCAAAAATGTTTTAAGACCCAATAAAGTGTCCCTTTTAAAATTTTTGGAATTTTCTGACCTTTCCTTCATAGTTCAGGTTTTAGAGGGTTAAAGTATACCACATTAGTTCCATTGATCGAAGCCGGAACACAGTTGACTGATTGGTCATTAACCACTTAAACCCCATATGGGTAACCGGAGTCCCTTAGGGCTCAATACTAGTGGCTTTTCTGTTTTCTGTCATTGTGGGCCGATTGACAAGCTCACAGCGCGACGCGTTGCGTCACGCTGTGAGCTTGTTAATCGGCTATTTTAAGCGAAAGCTTTCCCCACAATACTGATCCTGGGGTTTAAGTGGTTGGAATAAACATCTCTGAAAATGCATGTGGCCCACCCATCTGTGGGCAACCGTGCAAAACCCTTTTGAGATTTTCAAGTGGGCCCTGGACCACAAAAGGTTGGGAGCCGCTGCAATACGCTTCACCTCCAGGAAGAGCATTGCATCATTATGCTCCAAAGTCACTGGCGTTGAATAAAGAAACGCAACACATTTCCATTTTACAGTAATAGTCAACTTGAAGACATTACCTCAAAGCATAGATACACCGATCACATTTTGAGCCAATATGTGGTGGTAGGTTTTGCCAGCAAGATTCCTTTGATATTTTTGTTCCTTAAAATGCATCGCCTCAATCCACACATTATTTGCTAATCTCAACAGATGTGTTAAACATTTACAACTGGGTTTCAAATGAGTGTATCACCTTCAAACCATCAAATCATAACAATGAAAACAATCTTGTTATTCACAATATACAGTACTATTACTCAATACATTATCACCCACCGACTGACCACTCTGACTACATTTGAGAGTCTGTAATAACTTGTCTGGTATGTTTTCTGGTATGTTTTTAACAATGCTTTTGTAAGATGTGGTGTTGCTGTTTTTTAGTTTTTTTTGTTTTACCTCTATTGTTTAACCCTTGCATTGTGTTAGAAACCTGCATCCACTTTTGGTGTTAGCGGGTCAAATTTGATCCGTGATTTAACTCAGCCCAAAATATTATTTTAATTCATTTTTTTCTCCCACCTCATAGCTGACTTGTTATGCATTCATATCCATGTAAACACTTTTTAAAATATTATATATATATATGTAAACATTGAATATTGACAATTTGGGGGGAATTGAGCCACACTTCTCTGCCGGGTCAAATTTGACCCTTAACACCACAGGTGTCACTTTTCTTTTTTGAGACCATCAGAATTAACTAAAATGGTGGTAATTAATTTTGTTGCGTTAAAATAGCTGTTTCTGAGGATATCATGAAACCTTCCAATAAAGAAATGTAAAGGGTACTTTTTTACCAATTTAAACTTGAAAACGGGTGACCCTAACACAATGGAAGGGTTAATACAATATGCTTGATCTTTGCGGTTATAGATTTGTGTTTATGTAGTGTAAGAGACATCGTGTTCAAATGACATCACTCACCAAAGTAAAAGAAGGCAGAGGAGGAGAGTGGATGGGGATGATACTGAAAGGTCATCTTACATGATCACACATAGATTCTGGAAATTATTCAAGCACAGCAGGTTGTACAGAATGGTTGTTACAGTGCCACTGTGCTCGTTTCCCCTCTATACCCAACAGGAATTATTAAGAAGGTTCTTACGTACTAATGTATACTGTAAGACAGGTGAATAGTGGTGCAATTTCTACTGTGGCATTCTTCAAACCAACTTATACACAATAAAATGATTGCGTAAGAGGGGTGTCTTGGTGGCTCAGGGGTAATGATTCTGGCCACCACTGTGGAGTCTGTGTTTTGATTCCTCCACGGTGCTTCCTGCTTGTCAGTGCGCTCCAACAAACCCAACTGGCTACCATTTGTGGGTTGGAAGCTAGTTGAGGTGGGGAGAGTAATCTCTGTGACTACACTAGCGACTCCTACAGCTTGGTGAGCAGGGAGTAGAACTGGGAGGTATAGCGCGTTCCTCTGCATGTGTTAGTGAGTTAGTGAAACTCCTCGCAGTCAGGTGAAAGAAAGCGGCCGGTGACTGTATCAGAGGAGACACATGGTTGTCTACCTCCCCAAGACCAGCAAGAAGGGGAAGGAAGTGACAGCGACTATACACATGAGGGAATTTTCACTAAATTGGGGTGAAAGCATTGCATTTAAGACAATAAACAAAACATTTAATGATAATAAAGAGAGAGAGGGAAACAAAACAATGACAATATATAGCGATTCCAGATCTTAAAACGATTAAATGGCTGACCTGGTGTCAAAGTGTGTTATCTTCACCTCTGTCAGGTTACAGTACCTAACATGCCACTTACATATCAAATTCTACTTGTGCACCTTCATAAACCCCAGAGGATGGCCCCTAATGATTTTGGTGACTTAATGGCCTTTCCTCTAGTCTAGTGCCACCATTAGGCTGGTGTTATACTCAGTCTTGTTACAGTAATGTTGCCAGTGTAACCACTTAAACCCTATACAGTATACCTGTATACTGTATACAGTATACAGGTCTACACCTGGTCCCCTCCTTTTTTCCCTCTACACAAAATCTCTTCACCAAAAATAGCTGAAACTCAAAACAAGAGCGCTGTGAGCTTATAGATCTGCAATCTTTGCAGAAAGTTTGCCTATGACATACCCAGAATGCCAGGGTGCATGTTGTTAAGTTGTCCTTCGCTGTGTCCTGTGAAGATAATCGTAAAAGAAATTCACAGGACTGCTAGATTTATGTCATGGTTGAGCGCTTATACACCTTGGCTCTATCTTTCTGTCTAGTTTACTCTGTGCGGCTGCTCTCTGCCAGGTTGCTTGGTATTGATCCTTTCTGGAGATTTACTGAATGCAAGAAGACAAGGCTGGAGGCCAAAGTAGACAGGAGTTAACACTGTGAAATGTGCCCTTCACATCCATTCAAATTTACTTCAATGTCTCCTCTCTTTTGATAACGAATGTGGATTATTGACAAGATCTTGGCTTGTACCTGTGAAGGCAAATCTTCAGGGTTCAGAGGAGGTTTTGAGGCAATTGTGTACTCATGGATACATTATTATGTTCTCTCTCTCTCTTCCTCTCTCTCTCTCCTGTGCACGCACCCACACACACACACGCACGCACGCGCGCGCGCGCCCACACACACACACACACACACACACACACACACACACACACACACACACACACACACACACACACACACACACACACACACACAGACACACACACTCACATACACACACTAGACTCTGGATGTTTTTGTTTAAGTATGGAGCAGCTGATCTCACAAGACTGCCATTATGGCCTTTTGTTTGTAGTTCAAAGCTCCTTTATATGAGAACCAGGAATGATCAATTGTATTATCAAACAACACCATATCTGCTGCTGTACATCTTGTAGTAATAACACACATACAGTACGCACGCACGCACGCACGCACGCACGCATGCGCACACACACACACACACACACACACACACACACACACACACACACACACACACACACACACACACACACACACACACACACACACAGTCCTGCCCATGGATAAGAAAGTAAAATGATTCCCTGTGTACAGTATGACCCCTCTAGAGAGAAACTGATTTATAGTGACAGACAATCTGTGGATGGAAAAGCTACAGTGACAACGTACATACAATCCGTCAGCAACTATGTTTGTATATTTTAGGTATTTGTTGAATGCTAGGTTCTCAGATAAATGTAGCATTGGGCTTTGACATTTACAGTATTTTGAAAACATAGTCTATGTGTATACGTCTATACACATAAAAATGTAATATCCTTTTCAAAGGACATGAAGATGATCAAGATGATCAATCATGTAAGCTGACCTTTCAAAGAAGAAAACACAAATATGGCTTTATACATACTGTACAGTACATTGTGCGTGCGTGCGTGCGTGCGTGCGCGCGCACACACACACACACACACACACACACACACACACACACACACACACACACACACACACACCCACACACACACACACACACACACACACACACACACACACACACGCACAATGCACGCGCACATACAGTACACAATTCTTCACTTGATCCCTTCATCTGAACAGTTGTCAGGTTTCTGATTTTGTGTTGACCGGTTGGATGTTCTGGACTTTGGACAGAGTGACCGGCACCTTTCCTTCCCCGGGGGTCGGCGCTCTTGTTATGGGGTTTCCTGAAACAATGGCAGCATTGCTATATGAAGCATTTTGTAGCATGAAAGTTGGAACATATTTGAGTTGTATCATGTCAATATGATGTCAGTATGATGTCAGTATCATGGTCAGTATCAAGTATCAACACTGTCTCACTCCTCAAAAGGTATATCGCGACTTTGTGACCAAACGAGAAAGGGGCAGGGGCGGGGCAAAAAAGGCACATGTTGGCTTTTCGGGACATCCGCATTACAGCAACACGGAAGTCCAGTTCTCAGCGCCAAGCGTTGCGAAGTCCGTTTTGAGCCGACTCAGCGCCGTCCGAGTTATGTCACGATAGGCACAGAATCCTAAATCATATGTTACCCGAAAGTCATATTGTGAGTTTTTTGCCCCCCCCCCCCCCCCCTTCACGTCACATGTTGATGTTTGGTCAAAATTGTCCAAAAAAGTCAAAATATGACTATTTTTTTGTGAGACAGCGTTGTCAGTATCATGCCAGTATCATTTTCAGCATTATGTCTGTATCATGTCAGTATCGAGTCAGTACCATGTCAATTTAATGGTCTGTATCATGTCAGTATGATGGTCAGTATCTTAAAATGTAATAATACAACTAAAATAATAATGCAGTTTGTAGAAGAATGAAACCTTACCGACTGCCTGCAGATCCGCCAGCCTCTCTTTGAACTTCTGCTGGAGGTACAGCTCTTCTTTGGAGTAGCTCTTGGCAAAGGCAGACAGCAGGAGACCCACAGCCATGGAGGTTCCTCCCACACAGAACAACACAGCACCTGTCAGCTTGCAGACATCCAGGGCACGGTTGAATCTGACAGCATGGCTGGGTATGGAGATGACATTTGTTTTAGTACTGTATATTAACAACGTATTATCATATTGTGAAACCGAAAGCCTACCTTGCAGATCTGCTATTTTTGTCATTTTCAAATTTTGCGGGAACTGTTCAGACATTTCTGACATGCCCAAAATAGGGTTAGGTTGAAAGTGATGACCATCACAGACATCAGATTTTCCTGTAATCTGCACAATCAACATTCCTGGATATGAAAACCTTCCCCTGCTTTCAGTAACGTCTGAAAACCAGCCATCACAGTTCTATGTAAACATACCGTAGGCATGATCTACACACTGTATATCCTACCACTTACATGCATTGCTCTATACTATAATAACATGTGCCCAATGGTGTCATTTGAGTGTTCCTAAAACATTTCTATATTCCTTTTTTATGCTCAAGGCAATAACATATCTTTTACTTTTCATTGAGTTGTCAAAATGGTACCTGTCAACAAAAAGGAGGTCATCCTCTCCGAAGGCCTCAATCCTGGCTGAGGTGGCATAGCCCACCAGGAGAACAATGAGGCCTGCAAATAGGATCAGGGTACCAAATGCAAGACAGACCTGGAGGGGAGTGGAAATGGGGGAGAACAGAGAAAAGTTGAGGTGGAGGAGTCATACTGAACTGGGCTGTGTTTCCCTAAAAACATTTTATTTGAAGAGAATGCAACAGTTTTGTGTTAAGATGCTTTCAAAACACCCTCCCTACAGTAGGCTTCATTTTGGCAATGTCAAAAAGAATTGAGCCACAAATAAAGTCTTGTTTGTTCTAAAATGAAAGAAGTGAAGTTTCTTGAAGGAAACCTTCAGTATTGTTGGAGCAAGCCAAATGTCTCAGCTCACCTTCCAGAGTAAAGATCTCCACCGGCTAGGCGATCTCTGAATCTGATAATCTTCATCACGTTCCCAGATGGAGGCTGTGCACTCCTCATAGAACTGGGTTAAAACATGCAGAAACAGTTAGCTTTGTAAAATAAAACATAACACAGCACAGCATCAGGATTCACATAGTTTAAATCATATTTGGGATGAATGAATGCACAGTATACGATGGATGGCAGAGGAACTGAGATACTTGTAGGAACTGTCCCTGTAATGCCCTTGTGAATATGTGTCTGTGTGTTCTACCTGGTGTAGATATGAGCGGACTCCATACTGCTGGCAACTCCCACTGGCCTGGGCTTGCTCAGCATACTCGGACCCACAGATCTCTGGGCAAGAAGTCATCCTTCACAACCGTCAGCCTGACAGACACACACACACACACACACACACACACACACACACACACACACACACACACACACACACACACACACACACACACACACACACACACACACACACACACACACACACACACACACACACACACACACACACACACACACACACACACACACATAATGTCAAAGCTTCTGGGATCAAAGCACCCCCCCCTCCCAACATATATACAAACATACCTTTATACACATGCATACACAGAGTTATGTAATGCTCTACGGAAATGATAGGTGCCTATACGAAGATCAAGATTAATGATGCACCTCCCCCTGTCTCCTGTTATGAAATATGCCTACTGCTCAGCAGAACCCAGTATTGTATACTGGATAACTGTAAAATGGCATTAGTTTGCATTTCAGTTCACAATGGCCTTCACAGAAAAGTATACAACTATTGGTACTAGTACTGACAAAACAAATTTGATACCAAATAATATTTAATGTTTTCAATGACAGGGTGTGCTGTCGTGTCAACACTACTGTAAAAGTCACAACAGCAGTGAATTCTGTGCCAAATAATGGAATATATTTTGCATGCGACTGTGCAATCATCCTCTGTATGCAATCATACAGAGGATGCAATCATCCTGCTGTTGTTACTGTAAACAGTAACAACAGCAGAGTGTTTGTTAACAAATAATTAATTATTTTCTTGTATTCTATTTCAGTTCAAGACCTCACTTTTTTTGTTGGACCCAAAGTTACAAAAATACATTATGAATTAAGCATGTATAACCCTATAATAGTGAAAATAGCTGATCTACAAGCTCAAAATGTGTCGATGCAACGCGTTGTGAGCTTGTAGATCTGAAATGTTCACTATTTCTTATATATTTTTATTTATTTATAGATTTTTAAATTTTCTGGATTTTGTTCATTTTTTATTGTTGAATATCAATGTAATTACGTAAAAGAAAAGGCGGATATTTACCCCAGACCCATAAAAATGGTTCCATGACCCCAAAATGGATCCCGACCCATTGTTTGGGAAACACTGTTCTAGAAAGTTCATTATAAATTATTATGCTCTTTTGTCTTAATTTGAGAGCAGCATTAAATCTTGATTTAATGCTGCTGTAGAACTGGTTGCCAAATAAGACGTAGAGTATTCTTCATCTTTGCATGTCATTTGATGCCACTTCTGCAAAGCAATTGTATGGTAATTTATACAGAGTGGTTACAAGAAAGTGATGTTGTTGCCATGTCAGCATGGTGCCATAGACCCACATCTATCAATATTTCTTACAGAAATACAAGGCTGTCCATTAGACCAAAAGGCTTGATTTGTGGTAGTACACTGACATGCCCGAGCAAAGATGATTAAAGTTTAAGTAATAATTACTTTTAACTTCAAATTCCATTTGACTCCATGAATGAAATACATTTATCATTGGTATGTACTATATTCATGTTTATTGTGCCTTCCAACAAATTGATTAGACTTTTTAATGTTTTCTTTTTTTCATTTGCTCTTGAGGCCTGATATCCGCCTACTACTTCAGGCAATCTTCCCTTGCATTTACAGGTTCCCTCTGATTCTCTAGGGAATCACACACACACACACACACACACACACACACACACACACACACACACACACACACACAGTCTCTCTCTCTCTCTCTGTCTCTCTCTCTCTCTCGCTCTCTGTCTCTCTCTCTCTCTCTCTCTCTCTCGTCCTGATTAATTGTTGAAAGGTGAAATTAAATAAAGCACCAAGTTAATTTGACCTTATTGACACTCATGCTTGATTTTCAGTGCCACTTTCTTCAGCAAAGAGTACAATTTGACTGTACAAGCAACATTGTCAAGCGGTGTAACTGGGTTGTGTCAATTGGTATAACCAAAATTTAAAAAGTTCAGCTTTAAAGTGCAGCTCAACTTAACAACATTAAACAACAACGACTAATATACAGGAAAACTGTGGAATAATGAAACGTGGAATAAAACATAATCCTCTATTGTAGTGTAATAAAAGGTTTTTTAAAGTGTTTTACATAATTTGTGATTATTTAGAAAACAGAGGCCTTTAAAAAACGATTTTAAAATCTCTTGAAATTTGTCATCTTGCCAACCGCATTTGTCACTGACCCATGTATGACTTTTTAACAACAAAGAGGAAGCAGGTGGGAGTTCAATGAAATGCTTAAGGACATGGGCTGCGATGTGGATTGACACTGTGACCTAGAGACTAGACCACTCGATGAGGTTAAACATTGCAAGGATGTCTTGAGCCTGTGTATTTTCTGTTTGTTGTTATAAGCTGCAAGCTTATCTGGCAAACAGGCGGAACAGCTGGACTCAAGACCATGATATTAATATGAATTCCAAAATGTCCTTAACAAGGAACTCTTTGTGGAACTTCTCAATAATCTGTGTATTCAATGCATGTAAAATACTATTTAAAATACTATACTTAGTAACACCAGCATTATTGTTCTGAGCAAGTTTTTATTAATAGAAGTGTTTATAAACATTGATATTTTCATTTTGCAAAACAGATTGTATGAAAGCCGCTTTGCATGCTCCTAGATAATTGGTGAGCAAGTCAGGAGCACACGGATACACACAGACACACATGGTCAGATTTGATTCCATTGTGCTCAGCAGAGACAATTAAAGATGGGGTGCCATGATTTTTGTACCGAATAAATTGTAGGTTCACATTACAACACCAGACCAAGAGAGGCAGTCCACTCAGAGAGTGGGCGGGGTCTATGGTTTGGAACCAGGCTATCACGACCTGCCCCGTTTCTATGCACAGAGTTGACCTGGCAACATCATGGCTGATGATCAATACGTCTTGTACGTATTTTTGGTTTCTTCCTGTAAGCTGAAAGCTTTTGTAAAGAGTAGCAGACTCACCACCACTACTGCAACAGATGATTGAAAGATCAGTACTTCCATAGTGCATGGTGTTCACGTTGGTAAAAAGGTTCAGATGAGCGATTCAAAAATGTAATCCATTCATTCAGCACAACTTTCATTTTCCCCAGCACTGACATGTAGTTAGTAACTAACTAGTAGTTTCTCTTGAAAATCAGACTCACTGAATACTAGTATCAGAAGAGATAGTAGTGTTCTATGGTTACTCAACACAGGTTTTATTTTGAAGTTCATAGTCCCTTTCTTTCTCTTACTTGCAACTCCGCAACCCAGAGCAAAATGATTGATAGTAACACATGGACCCTTACATAGCCTACATATCTGTAACTCTGAGTGTACAAATGAGTGTACATTTATTTCCAACAAAAAATATTATATTATCTCTTATCACCAGTGCCATGTCAAACAATCTGTAAAGAATGTGGGCACCCAGCTGTCAGAGCTAGACCATTTTGTAAACAACTGGGCAGAGCCATGGAGTGAAATCCAGGTATACTTAACTGTCTTCCTCCTTATGTAATATTACCTGTCATGATGATCATATTTTACATTTTAGGGGTGGGGGGGGGGGTCATCTTTAACCTTTTTCCTCCTTTGTGAGTGTGTGTGTGTGTGTGTGTGTGTGTGTGTGTGTGTGTGTGTGTGTGTGTGTGTGTGTGTGTGTGTCTGTCTGTCTGTCTGTCTGTCTGTCTGTCTGTCTGTCTGTCTGTCTGTCTGTCTGTCTGTCTGTCTGTCTGTCTGTCTGTCTGTCTGTCTGTCTGTCTGTCTGTCTGTCTGTCTGTCTGTCTGTCTGTCTGTCTGTCTGTCTGTCTGTCTGTCTGTCTGTCTGTCTGTCTGTGTGTGTGTGTGTGTGTGTGTGTGTGTGTGTGTGTGTGTGTGTGTGTGTGTGTGTGTGTGTGTGTGTGTGTGAAACAGAGATCACACTGTTGTGTTCACTGCTGTAACGTCCCTGCACTGATTTTTAATATCCTCTCTTGACCGATTATCCGGTTGGAATCACTTCTTCATTAATTGTCCAATCCAAACCGTTGTGTTCCTGAGGTCCCATCCTTTTTCATTACTATTAGTATCTTGTTTCTACCCTTGTAGCTGTATGAAATGTTCTGTATCTTCCCTGGGTTTCTTACTGCTGTATACTGCCATCGACAACAACATTTCCTCCGCAGGATCAATAAAGGTCTATCTACAGTATCTATCCTTACACAGACAGATGGGTAGCGAGAGTGCTTTGGTGAGACTACACGTAGGCGGTCCTAAGATTGTTGGATATGTTCAGATAAATACAGCCTTTTAACACATAAATGTACAGTTTTTGGAAAAACAAACAAACAGGTTGTATAACAATAACACCCAATTATCATTATCTAGTGGGTAATAGGCCTGTGGCACTGCCTATTTAAACAGAACTGTGCTTCCCCATAGTCCCATTTCCTCTCCGCAGCAACTGCCAGCACATAAAGAGGTTTGTCACTATGGAGATTAGAAAAACACCTGCTCTGAGACAGTGTAAACGTCCGTATGACTCATACGCAGAAACAGAGGGTTGTGTTGACTGTGTGTTGTGACTATGAATTGAATACCAAGGCCCTCATTGGAAACAAGTCCGCAAGGACTTTTATGAACGGACCTGTTAGACAAAGTATTTTAAATGTAACTGTGCTGTTTTACATTTTTTGCCTAATAAAATATTCAATCAATCAATCAATGTTTGAAATGAAGCAGCGCTTCCTCTCATTGGTGGCCAGGGCCAAGGAAATACTCAAGCGCTCTCTTCAGCTCCACAGCTGGCTGCCCACTCCCTTACAGCATATCATTAGAAGTGGTGCTGCTTGTGTCTGTTCCAAACTCCACAATACATGTGGTCTATTTGCTCCCGTTCTGTTACATTCCACCCTGTTTGCCGGAGTGAGGGAGGCATTCCCTCACAAGAGGGACAGGATGCTCTCTCCGGGGAAATTTGTGAACTATTTCAGAAGAAAGCTTTTTCTGGACCTCCTCTTATTTGGGCTCTTATAGTCTTTTGTTTTTCTTTTCCCACGAAAACCAAAGATACAAGCCCTAATCTGGACCTGCTCTGCCCTGTGCATCGCAGAATGCAGAGACCATTCCACATGTTAACGCTGTAGCAGTGATTGGAACTGGCCCAGCCAGGTGACTGGTTCACCACTTAAGACAGAAATATGCTTGTACTTTCAATGTTGGTGGTCCCCAGACACACGAAGTTTCACATTTCACAGAGTAGCCTCGAAGTACCACAGACTATATACTCACTGGTGCTTCGCACCTTCTCACAGTGTGTACAGCGCTAGAGCCACTGTGGCACACAGGAATCATAATTGTCTTTTGCCAGAATGACTTCATTCTTATGGCTTTGTCCAAAGAGTGGGCCAGGTTCTACAACATGTGCATCACCTGACAGGGTTCGCTATCAACTGGAAAAAGAATGCCTCCCTGGGAGTGGAGCTAAACTCTGCTACGCTAAGCACCAAACTTTTACAGCAGCAATAAAGGAGGAGCAGCAAAGAAAAGTAGCCCCTTTCGGAACGTACCGTCATCCCAAATACAAAAAAGGTATACAGGGTTCCGAAAGGGGCCACAGAGAAAGGCAGTGACACTGGAGGTTAAGGGGCTCATGGCATCAGGTCACCCTGTAGTGGTTTCCCAGGCTGCAGCTGGACCTGCAGTATGACATCACGAGCAACACCTGGTTTCCACTCCCCCAATAGCCAGGAGAAGTGTGGGGTATATTGAAAGGACTCCAGGCAGTTTTGGCAGAAGGAGCGCCTCTGGGGAGAGTAACCTCTAGTGTATTTACAGATGCCTACTGCACCTGACAGGATGTGGGGGGGGGGAACTGTTAGAATGGGTCTGTAAGTGGTGTGCGGTCCACAGGGGAGAACCATTACTGGAAATGAGAACAGCGCCATTAATCCTACAACACTCTCTGCCGCTAATAGCGAGTAAGGACGTGCTAGTTGGGAGCGAAAATCACACAGTGGTGGCCTACTGTACATAAATCAACAGGCAAGGTCGCGTAAGAACTACAGTGCTATTGAAGGCTGCAGAGAACATCCATGGCACAAATAAGTGATCCAGCTAATGGCAGCACCTTCCTTGCCAATTCCAATGGGGAGCGTCGTTCCAAATGGATGTAGCAATAGCAGCAAATAGCAGCAATACCCAGACTGGACCAGCTGCACGCAGGTGCGAAAGTAGCTGATCAACAAGCTCGAAACGTGTTGCAGTGCAACACGGAGAGAGCTTGAAGATCTCAACTAAGTATTCAATAGGGGTAAGAAGCTGTTACAAAGTGTACTCACTTAGGCACTGTTTTTCCTGCAGCTCCCAATAGAAAGAGGTAGGTCAAATTCCACTATTTAAATGTATCCTTCCACTATCTCCTCATGCTGTAACGTGGGTTCGGAATGAAGCCGGATTCAGCCACCCTCTCCTAAGATGCTTAGGCCTACAGGGAGTTAGAAGGAGGCGACCTGTGTTTCACTCCTCAGTCTCTCAGTGAGAATTGACAATTGTGCTGGAGGCTCTGTCGAAAGAGAGCATATCTCTCTGAAATGGTTGTCACTGTCAATTAGTATTTCATTGAAGTGCTCTACTTCAATAACAAGATGCCCATTCATTCCAATTCTGTCACTGAAGACTGGTGAAATGGGTATTTATGCTGCCCTTATATAAGGAAAGCCTCATAGAGAGGCATAAGCACATCCTGATTGGCTGAGTGCACACATTTAACTGGGGCACACAGCCCCATTAGAGGAACACCACCTGTGTTCGTACTGTGTTCAATGCTATCGTCAACAATAGCTCTACTAAAGAGAGTTACTTCAACAACGAGAGTGTACACATGTGTCCATTTTGGTTACATTTAGAATAAAAAATGGTTGAAATAATGTTGAGGATTTTACTGTATAACCTACAAAGGATTGCATGAGTCCATGACTCATGCATCAAAGAGAGAGAGAGAGAGAGAGAGAGAGAGAGAGAGAGGGGGCGAGAGAGTTGCTGTGAAGTCTTTATATAGCTCTTTCTGTGTCATTGAGACAGTATTTCTACTGCCTGCCAATACCTACACTGTCTGACACAGTAACGTCACACTACATCTCTTTCCCTCTCTCTGTATCTCTGTGTCCAGCAGGTGCGTGCACCGTGCATGCATCATACTGTACAATACATTCTAATTCTGAACTAATGATTAACAAATCTCTTTTCTGGAAATGGTAGATCTACAAACTGTCAACGCATTACGTTTTGTGTGTCATGTGTTGTGAGTTTGTAGATCTGCTATTTTTCTAAGGTCATACCATTTGACATGTAGACATATCACACCTGACCATACCCTAAAATGTCAAATTATGAGTATTTTAACGAGAGATACTAACCCTAGCATGCATCTAGATTCATTAGGGGTCCTTCTCTCTTGCTTTAATTTCCTGTCACATGGTCTTCTTGCACAATATACAAAATGGCTCCTTGAATGGTGCTTACACCACGGTGAGAATTCAGTTAGTTGACTTGACTGACATTATTCCTAAAATTAATTATTATATTCAGAGCTTTAGAGATCCATTACTTTTATAGTAATGGATATAATGGATATAATATAGTATAGTATATGTAAAATTGTGCCCAAGTTGATAGGGTGTATTGACAATTTCTTTTTAATGAAGTTGAATTATTTGGTTAACGTTTTGTGGTTACACCAATTGACATAGTTGCCATCATTCTCTCAATATTGAATAAAATATGCAACTTGCATGTTTATTATTTTCACATTTTGTCCCTTTTAAATTTAACTAAACCATATGGACACAAAACAGACCCAGATACTGAAACACTTGTCTATGGCACAAATATAATAATGTAAAAAATGTAAACAGGCAAGATGCATAGCATATAATTGGTTACATAAGATATCACCATCTTGAGATAATTCAAAGTGACAGGCCCTTGAGCATCAATGAGCCACTGGCACATGTGGTATGTAGGGATGAATTGTCATACAAATTTTGATTAATAATTTGGCATTGATTGGAACATTATGAATAAAGAATACATTTCTGTATGCCCTTTAGGCTTTGTCTTTTTTATGATTTATATTTTATTTCGCTTTTTTGGGGGGTGGGGGGGGGGTTTGAAAATGTATGAACAAAAAACGTGATTATCTCTAATAACTAATTGCGAATAGATGATAATGTAATAACTGTGACAGGCCTAGTGGTAGGCCTATGCAGCTATTGTCACTTCAGTGTTCTTTATTGTAGAATTAAAACTACCACACACACACACACACACACACACACACACACACACACACACACACACCCACACCCCCCCCACACACACACACACACACGCACGCGCACACACACACACACACACACACACACACACACACACACACACACACACACACACACACACACACACACACACACACACACACACACACACACACACACACACACACACACACACTTCTCTTTCTGTTTGGCCAATTTCACCTTGAGAAGGTCAGTGAATGTTTTGTTTTACCTCAAATATTTCCTCCATAATCATAGGGAATGCTTTTGTAAATTATTCTTACATGGGAATACACACAGTTTACTGGTGTTCCATTTTACTGTTCAATGATCCACGTTAAAATAATAGGCTATGCATGAGGCATGCCCAGCTATAGTGAGAATAATTGACCTTGTGTGAACAGCTCAACATACAGTAAAAAAAACATTATTATTTCACGCTACACCCTTATGAACGTTTCAGTTAGTTGGTAGCCTACGTTTCTGATAGAGCATGTTATGACTGAGCCCTTAAAATAGCACAAAACAGACATGCAGTGGTTCTCAACCAGTGGTCCGGGGACCACCAGTGGTCCTTGAGGGGGTTCCAGGTGGTCCCCAGCTAAATGATGGAGAGTTGGTAACCAAATAGGACCCTTATAGATCTTTAACTCTGGACCAAATGGACCATTTGGTTTCATTTTACGCTCTCAAGAGTTAAATTATTGTTAAACATCTGCATGCCTTAATTAAAGAATTGTTATTTTGATCAACGTTTCCCTTCCATCTCTCCTAATGGTACCACATCAATAGGCCTACAGCATGGAAATCGTATCCAACGATAACAAAATATTCTAAGTTTTGGGTCTGAAAGGCTACATCTCATCAAACGGTGGTTCCATGGCTCAAAATACCGAATACATAATGGACCTTGACATGAAAAGGGTTGAAAACCACTGGTGTAATGTATACACAGTTGACCCAGAGTACAGTGTCTTCGTCAACCCAGCGCAGAGTTGTCCATGGTTCTAAACCCAGCCCGGAGCTGTCCATGGTTCTGAAAGTCACAGCGGACCAGCTTTCAGCTCAGCTCCAAATCACAGACGTAGTGCGTGACGTCCCAACCCCCTTGAGACCAAAATAGACTCAACACACGCTTATGCTGGGCTCAGATAAGCGGTCATTCAAAGAACCCGGTGGAAATTAAAGCATCGTTTTGCATCTAATAATCAGTAGGCTATTAAACCTCGAACACTGAATCCTCTGGTATTTAGCCTACAATTATGAATTAAGTTATGATTCAATCATAAGTGCATTTAGGCTATTTGTGATGTTGATGTACCAACATCTAAAATGTCTCTTATAAATAGAGATATACAAGTTGAATACACAGAAGAAAAGAAACGCACTTAAATTGCAGACGATTGTTCCACACGACAAAGCTGCGCTTCCAGATGTGAAATTAGATATCGTTAGCAAGGCTTGCAGCTTCGAAATGAATTACGCAAGAAATCAAAACATTGTGTGTCAACAATGAGAAGGTATACAGCTTATTGCCCAATGCTAAAAAGATTAAATAAATCCAATAATAGTATACCTGTCATTACCAGCTTGGAGAGTGATCACTCGCTGCTGTTCCCTTAGCCAGGTCCCATCACTCTACGCTTCACCTCTCTCTCTCTCTCTCTCTCTCTCTCTCTCTCTCTATCTCTCTCTGGCAACCGACGATTCATGCGCATGCGTCTGATCCATGTTGATATGATTCAATGCAAGTAGACAGGATGGAGGGGAGAGCTGTGAGGGAGACATCCATTCTATGGCAGGGAATCATCAGGGCACATTTTACACACAAAGGCATTTCAAGATCAAGGCAAGTTGTAGACTACACTATCAACTTCATTCATGACATTTACATGTAACACCCTCTGAAATGTTGTCTTTCACCAGCAATGGAAGAAGGTGTTTCTCAGAAACTGCTCTCAGAAACATGTAGAGGCTGGATGACAGCCTCTACACAGGCAATAGTCCAATGTACATGTGCAATATATGCATACTGTACAGTACATACACATAATATGTGAACACACACACACACACACACACACACACACACACACACACACACACACACACACACACACACACACTCGCACACACACACACACACACACACACACACACACACACACACACACACACACACACACACACACACGCACACACACACACACACACACACACACACACACACACACACACACACACACACACACACACACACACACACACACACACACACACACACACACACACACACACACACACACACACACACATACACACAATGAAAAGCCATTCAGATACAGCCCACTCCAAAATCAAATTCCAGGACAGTCTATATTTAGCATGACCATTGACGTAAGCTGGAAGGAAGTGTTAGTCACCATCTCCTATTGCTGCGGAGGAGGGGAATGACCTATAGCAGGTATAAACCACATCACGAGTTGAAAGGGAGCTTCAGGATAAGTAGTCTTTTTGAGCCAATTAACAGTACAAGTATCAATAATTGACTTTTCCTTTAATCAATTAACATTTCCTCCCAAGGCTAAACCCCCTAATCGTCCATCAAGAGACAAACATTGAGCTCCCTCACCGAATATGAATCTGAGAAAATGTAGCCACATCCACATAAAACCATACTAGTTTCACAAAGGTGCTGTGTCCTTAACCAATCAAACCCTCTAGACAAAACTAGACCTGAGTTGGCTCTGTACTTGGACCGTTCCCAAGGAAAGGAGGTATTTGCATTCATATGTTGTCTGTATGAATGAGCTTTCATGAATAATTAACAAACAAATAATGAATTGCTTCTGTGTCAAGTGCCTCAAAAGATCAACCTACATTACAGTGCATTAACTTCTATTGTGCTTAATGGTGAATGCCACTAACACTCAGCTAATCTTTAACCACTTGAGCCCAAAACACTGCATAGGGTGTAGTATAACAAACAAACAAACAAACAAACAAACAGACAATGTAATAACCATGACCATGTACTGTAAATTATGGTTAAAATCAAAGAACACATGCATAGCATAATTGCTTTAAAGAATAAGGTAGGCATACATTCTGATACAAAATATGGGTATCATTTGTGCTTTGTATTGCATATCCCTCATCAGACTGCCATACAGTGTGCAATACACCATACCAAAACAGAATGTTTACAGGCAATAACATGCTTGTTGTCATGCCAAGACTACTGTGTAGGGACTGGGGAGCGTTAATTTAATCTGTATAACAAGAACAACACAATGCAATGCCAATGTGTGGGGTATCATCCAAATGGATTCAATATACAGTTCTGTATTAAAGGGATAATTCACCCCCAAAATGACTTTTTTCTATTAATTACTCACCCCATGGAGACTTGAATTCATGGAGATTTTTTTGTTTTTGTCGTTTCAAAGCCAATCATTTGGCGGCTCCGGTAGGAGACTCAAAGTGTCAACTACCGGAGACATTAGCATCTTTCCGCCGGTCATCAAATTATTGGTTTAGGAATGCGACAAAAACAAAAAAATCTCCATGTATTGAAGGCGTCATCATTAGCGTTATTAGCGTTTTTGTGTTCGCTGGCTCCTGGGTTGCCAAATCATGTGCGTCAAACAAGCGCCTGTGTTGCCACATCCGTGAAACAAGCGGACTGAGACGCGCGTGTGGTGCTCATATTCCCCGACGGGGATGGTCTAGTGGGGTGTTCGGTCTGTGTTTCAGAGAATAGCTGTTGACAGACAGTTCAGAAACCTGCCCACCAATGACATCATCTGTATAGGTTTGGTAATTTGAAACAAGATTCCAAACCTTTTCTTTCATTAATGCAAAAATTATGGCTTCTATTTCAGCATGCCAACTTTCCAGGTAGAGAAAGGCTGTAGTTTCTATTAGCTTGAAATCCCCATCGATGATGTCATTGGTAGGCAGGTTTCTGAATTGTCCACCGCAGAAGAGTGATTTGTTTTTTATAAATAGATAGAAATTTCACACACACACATTTTTGTCATAATGATCAACTTTTTTTTTTATAATTGGAGGTTAATAGTTTTAAGCCAAATCCATCTGAAATACAAATAAACATTATACAATCTCGAGTTGGTCTTTTTTTTTTTCAGGACAACGAACTATCAACTAACCATCAACATGATTAAAAAGGATACTATTGTCTTGAATTGACAGTTTGTTTGTCACCCCTATCAATATGTATGTGATTCTCTAACATAATTTTGAAATAGCTCAAACTGTGAAAGAACTGTCAAATATCAGGATTTGTATGTTGAACTCATGGTTATTGACACTATTATTTGAGAAGATTAGACAATATGACAACAGGATAGATAGATGGGCATAGATCTTTATTGATCCCACTGGGGAAATTCATATGTCATCAATACAGCAGTTATGAAAAACAAGACAGATACAGAAAAAGAAAAAAGTACAGCAAAGAGTAATGAATAATAATAATAATACTAATAATTAAAAACAAAACAACATATAGCAGGTAGTAATACAATTACGAAAAGCCACAACATGTACTGTAAGTATACTACAGATGCTTGGTCCTCTGCACTTGGACTTCCTGAGGGGGGCCACCAGGAGGCCGATTTGTGCAAAACATTTTTTTTTTATAGTACTCCTACAGATTTTGTCCAAACATCACACAAAACGGTAAACAATATCTCTATAGTCATGTGATCAACACGGATTTGTCTGATTTCCCATATTCCATCCTGGTTGCCTAAGATTGGCTTCCAAAGTTTGCAGGATTGGTTCCTGCCTCAAATCATGAACGCATGCAATTTCAGTGACATTTTGCGCGCATATTCCCACTAGGCGAGGAAGAAATGCAACCCTTTTCACATTGGCCTGTTATATCGCCACCAGCAGGTCTAATTTAGCTAAACACATTTTTGGAACAACATGCCTCAAATGAATGCAGTGTCCGATTGCCGTGAAAGGCCTAGGAAGAAATGGCACCCTATAATCATATTGGCCTACTATAGTGCCACCAGGAGGCCACAATAACCTACCTGACCTGGCGGAGACCTGTGCTCTGAGGAGCACTTTTTCTAGTTCTTATTCTTGTTATAAGGCTGGCAGACGGTTTTTCAGGCTGTTAAGTACAGGCGTAGAATCAGCTCTGTGTAGGACTGTGCATTCAGTCTCATGCCATAGTTCTTGTCTAGCTTTCGACAATAACAAGGTAACGCTGGCCCGCACTCTCAAAAAACAGTGTCACACACAATATTTAGGCTGCCTCTTCTAAACGCCATGCTTGTATGGTCAATTTATTTTTAGAAATTCTGACAGGCAATTAATTTAATATCTGGCAATCAATCTACAAATGTACTAATCATTGCATCATTGCAATTTTTATAAAATGTATTTCTATATATTTTCAAAATACAATATATATTTGTATCTCAAATACAAATTTACCCAGTATTTCTATCAAAATGTATTTTCGCTCACAGTATTATATAACATAAGTGCAGTGTTCTCATAAATATGGACATTTCAGAATGTTCCATCTTTTGAATGATGATTCATCCTGTATCCCGCATGACAGAACACCTGAAATAACTTGTGCTTATGCCATCATGTAACAGCATACTAATGTTGTTTTGTTTGGGAGAAGATGTTCTGTTCTCTCCCTGTCATCCCCCCGCCCCCTCCTCCTCTCTCTCTCTCTCTCTCTCTCTCTCTCTCTCTCTCTCTCTCTCTCCCTCCCTCTTTCTCTGTGTGTCTACAAGCTGTGTGCACCTCGGAACAGAGACGGTTTCCGTGGCAACGCAAAAAGGTCACCTTCAGGAAGTTCTCAGTGAGCGTGTGCAGAATGCCAGTCGGATAATCAGGCTTCCTGTAATGACTGATAACGGACCACAGCTCATTAGGGAGAACGAGAGAATGAGAGAGAGAGACAGAGGGAGCCAGAGAGATAATTCGTCACAGCGATAGCACACAAAAGAACATTTAAAATCGCTCTACCACACTGCCAGGACAAAATGTGCACCTCTGTGAACGTGTTGGCCACACAGACTGCTGCTGTCACTGTCATGTTTGCACTGCTTTGCAATCAGTATCACAGGAAAATACTTATAATGCAGCCATTGAAGAGAGCTTCAGCGATTTAGACCGCTGTGGTTATGAGGAGAGTCGGGTAATTTAGGATAAGCTTCTTACTTGGCTTGAAAAAACAAGATGCCCCTTGATCATGACACAATCTATACACAGTTGAACATTGTGCATTTGTTAGAAAAAATATATATGAAATACTTTCATTTACAACTGACATTTAGGCAATGAGCAGATGCTCTTATCCAGAGCTACTTACAAGAGCGAGATCAGCTAAAGGAGATAAATGTCGTGATTAAGGATTTCGGGCAACACAGATTTAAAGGTCTTATGATATGCAGTTTTTTTTAGGTCCTTCCAATATGTTTTGAAATATTTTAACAAAAAAAGATAAATCATGTTTTTTTCCCTCTGTGTGTTCTGAGTTTTTTTCAGCTGCAATGATAAGTGACCTGTTCTGCAACAGGGACGCTGTTGAGGGACTTTTCGGTGAAGGCATTTTGTTTTTAAATTTTCCCTATGTTTTCCCAGGCTAAATACTTTCCCCCAGGCAAAATTCCCCTCAGTGTGCCAGACTGTAGTAAAAACTTCACTGTGCCTTCATTACATTTTCTTGTGGCAAAAGGATCACCCACATCCCTGTGACAGGACTGTCACAGGGATGTCATGCCCTGTCACACACAGCCTGATGTGATACTGACAATAATACTGACCATGATACTGACCATGATCATATATTGTTACGTCCCCAATAGGTGGTCTAGGGGGTTAAGGGATAACATAAATCCAGTGAAAAGAATAGAGAAAAACTGATGGATGAAATGAATTGAGTGTTTTATTAACAATTGAAGTGTCTGAACAAAAACAAACAGGGGAAAGGACTGGTGAGTGCCAAATCAAAATACCGTAAAACCAAAACCCCATTAACTACTGAACAACGAAAATTATAACTAAACGAGAACAAAACCTACTACACTAACTACCAAACAAAAGTACACAAAAGTACACAGGGTGGCACTCACACTTATAGTGTTTAACATAAAATAACATTTGCTGTTTCCCTGAAACAGCAAATGCTTAACAGAAGGCTGAGACACATACTGTACACAGGACTGCATTTTACACAAAAGACTGACGGTCTGAACACAAACGGAGCTATATCTCTCTGGTCATGGTGGATAGGGCTGAACGATTTTGTGAAAATATCTAATTGGGTGATTACATTTTTTAAGTCAAGCTTCAGTACAATATTTACTGTGTAATTTGAAAAGGAATGGAACATTGCAGGCAACGGTTCAGTTAGCTCACAGTTCGGTCTTTGGGTCACGGTTTTGGTACACATAAAAAAAGATAAGAAGTATGTGTGTATATATATATATGATTTTTTTCTCTCAAAATGTACTTTATTTAGCTTATTAGCAATAAAACATTTTGTTCTATTCAGACACATTCTGGTATTGTCTATGTCTACCTATCATCGTTTTCAAGGAAAAATATTTACCTTGTATAGCTGACTTTCTTTCATTATGCTCAAGGCAAAAAAATGCACCTTATGTCATCATGCTTTACACACACACATGCGGGGGAAGGGGTGGGTACTGTCGCAAAGAAAAACAACACTTCAAAGTTTTGTTTATAGCAAATTAAACGTCAGCTTTTAAGCTCTGCACAAGGATTTTAAGGATGCTGTGGTCAAATAACTCTTACAAGAAGATTCCCTATCTGTTAGTCACGGTGGAGTACTTTGTTGGAACTCGTGGTCTGATGGAAATAACTTTTCACGAGCCTGCTACGAGGCGTGGACTGGAGAGAACAACATCATGACGTAGGTTAATCAATGTTCATTTATTAATCCAGTGGTTCTCAACCTGTGGGTCCCCACATGATTTTTTTTGTGGGGTCCCCACCCCAGATGACAGTGAAGTGACAATTTAAGGTGAAACATTGGCCAAATTGTCGAATAATATAAGAAAGAGGCAAATGTTGTGAAAATAGCCGATAAGCTCACAATGCCTGGCATTGCAAGGGGTTGTGAGCTTTCACAAATGTATCTGTGGAACAGAGTCAAACAAAATGTATTGCTTCAACTCCTACAATTGTGCTTGCCAGGGTGGGGGGTCCCCAGTTCAAATATGATAATGTTTTGGGGGGTCACACAGCCTGAATAGGTTGAGAACACTGTATTAATCCGATAATGTATATTATAAGATTTAAAATGTATTTATTGAATTGGATATTGATTGGAGATGATTGGTGGACTGATTATTGGAGGGCCAATGGGATGGTGAGGCGGAGTTGAGGGATGATTATTTCTCGCTGATGAACTGGACCTGGGTTTGAGCTACTTAAGAGGGAGAAGCAGAAGAGGGGGAGAGAAACACAGCAGACAACACAATTGCATATAGTTAATTCTGATGATAGGCTATTTTTTTGCCATTTTTATTCTCAAAAATAATTATGTCTACAAAAATTGGGGATACCATTATGTAATTATTGATATTGCTCTAAATGATAGTTCATGAAAAATATTCTACCATCCCAACTCAAGATGCAAATTCCCACACTGTTATTGTATGTGGCACCTTCCTATAAACACCAGTGTTTATCAGGATATCAATAATGACTTTCAGTTGGCAAGACTGACATCTACTGGCCATCATGGGTTGCACATCAATATTGTGCCTTGTGGATTTGTCTGTTGGTCACATCAATATATAATGCCTATAAAGTCCTGTGGTAGACATATTCACCACTGCAAGTACAACTTCTATTTTTGGTATGCCATCGAGGTTAAATAAAAAATGTAAAGTCATTTGAAGAATAAACTGTTGTGGATCCGACAGACATAGTATGATTAGACATCATTGCTGTTGCATGTTACACAATGATGGCATTACAATACTTCTAGCATCTGTCCTTTAAGTTATGACTGGTATAATCACTCCTCCTTGCTCTTACTTTCAGTGCATTTTGCAATGAACAGTGATGAGACAGACCATAGTCTAATAGAGAGATAGCAGAGAAGATGGAGACAGCAGGGAGACATAATTGAACGTACTAGAATGTCGAAGTGAAGTCACAATGTGTTGCGGATGCTACACATTGTGAGCTTGTAGATCTGCTATTTTCAGTGTGTGATAGCATTATAGGACAGATGATAAATTAGGCATTACTGTGTATGCATGGTATAGGTTGAACCCTGGTGCTGTGAAATAAATAAATACATAGATAAATAATCCTTTTCCAAAAACAGCTATTTTATATTCTCTAAATTTGAAACTCTAAAAAAAGTGATCATTAAAATACACTTTTGGCACTGTATTGATAACGGTTTAAAAGCTGGATCTTCCTCAGAGCATCCAATCTTAGCACTCTTGTTTTATGACCCCCCCCCTCTCTTTTTATGATAGATGAGAGAGAGTGGGACACCAGATCCATCCATCTGAGAAAGCTTCGCCAGGGTGTTGTTATCCATCCTTCATTGTATTGATCCCCCTGTTACTTCACCAGATCTCCACTGGAGGCCTGTACTGTTCACTCAGGTTTTGTTGTATTTCACGAACCATTGACTGGAGGGGGAAAAAAAAATGTCGCTCCACTGGAGATGATATTTCTCTGTATGAAGAGGTTGTCAAAGTTCTGTTGTTGTACACACAGATGAACCCCTGATCAAGGCTCAGAGAATAGAGCTATACAGTAGGGTGAGGTAATGTAATGCCCGAGTAAAGCATTTGTAAACTGGTTTGTCATTTTAATTGGCGAAATGGCATAGATAATAATTGATGTTGGACTATACCGCATTCTGAGGATCTTTGTGCAGTTGGACTCTAATGTAGAATAATTGATGATGGCACCAGATGATCACACCTGATAAGACATGATGACAGCCACATCTTGATTCTTAATGAAGTCTTGAAACATGCCTTGATTTCGTGATAATTTGATATTCTGTACTCTATGTTCTAATTACAATAGCTATGGGGAGCAATTATGGATGAACATTTCATGTGGTTCACTTACACTAAGTCTTTACATTAAAGTAAAATTAGTCTGAAACAGACTCTAGGCAACCCAGATGGATTTGCAAATTCCAATATAAGCCTCCATTTAATGAGAGCATAACTGAAGTTTAATTTTTCTTCCCACAAATCAGATTATAACATGACCTTCAGATGCATGTGATGTCTTCAGTAATCATTCTTTGGCACGACCAGAAGAGTCAGGGTAAGACAGGAAATCAAGCTATTACTGTGAATCCACATTTAGGAATGTTTAAATAGATTGTTTATGTAATTATACAAAGTTATGGTGGATAATATGGCTATCAATCCAGCCTTCATTTTCCTGTCCTATACTGTACCAACTCAAACTGAAAACAAGATCTTTGACTTTCAACATTTAAACAATCAGGTTAACAATACACTAGTGTGGTACAAAATATTATGATGATGCATCATCATAATAGTAAAGCATGCTTTACTAAGTATAAATAACTTTGAGGTAAGTTTCTCAAGACAGATTAGAACATTTAATAGATTTACATTTAATGCATCATACTCTCTAATCATACTGTAGTCATTAACCACATTAACCCAATAGGGCTACTACCGATACATCATCAACATAAGCATCAACATCAACGAAAATAGCAGATCTGCAAGTAAATAGGGCTTAAGTGGTGTGTTAAAGAACTAGGCATTATATGTTTGAGGTTGAAAATCCATCTCTCTCCCTCTCTCTCTCTCTCTCTCTCTCTGTCTCTTGCTCTCTCTGAAACCGGACAATTTCCACAGCCAGGCTGATGCATACTCCCCAGCCCCCTATTTTAATTGTATCATTTCAGACGCTTGCAGTGAGTGGTCATCAGTCACAGGTCTACAGGGGTTGATGTATCGGTCTGAGTTCTAATAGTCTCTGCTATTCTCTCCAGGCACAACATCGCTTATGAGAGACGCACATGAAATCAATTAATCACACTGGAAATGTTCCCCTTACACCCCCCCCCCGCCTCTCTCTCTCTCTCTCTCTCTCTCTGTATTGTGTTTGCCAGATCTGTGTGGAAAAGTGCTGTTAAGTTGAGTATCTGAGATAAGAGTGTGCCCATTCAGGTCATACCATGCAACAGAAGTTCCTTCCATGAAAATACTTGTAAAAGGGTATGAATGCATTAAAGACTTGCTGTGCTGTCAAATACATCACATAAACCAGCATAATGTAGCCATAAAATAGCCGAAGTATGTATAGGGCTGACGTGGTTAATGTATGTTTTGTAATAAAAATCAAAACTTACACCACTTACTTTACTTTCCACCACTGGAGGGACAGAGAACCATCCATGATGGTATATCAGTGAATGATCTGTGGCCACCATACTGGCATCAAGCCCAAACACACAATTGTTTAATATTCAAGTGAATTTTCTTAAGACTTTTAGCTCTGCAGTCAAATGAGGCGTGGCTTTTGAATTGACCAAGATGCTGACATGATACTGACATGATACTGACCATGAGGCGGACATGATACTGACCTGTGGCTTCCAATGTAAAACTCGAGACACTCCCTGACTTGCCTAATTAATGTAATTGGTGACGTTTGGATATACGAGTCAGATTATATACAAAGATTATAGCCAGACTGAGTAGCGAAAAAAAATCTGCTTAGATCAAAGTTAATTAAGTAGACCGGTCAAACTCTTTTGATTCTGTCAGTTTCACACGAATGAAAGTAGAGCATAATGTTGTGAACTGAGGAAACCTGGAAGCACCTGATTTATATTTTTTCTCTACTGCGTTCTGCTCTCGAGTCTCTTTCTCAATTTTATTCTTTTATTCTTTCTTCCTTAAGTGTACTTTGGCATCAGATTGGAGGATTAGAGGTACTGTACGTACGTGCAGGTCAGAGAAAGAGAGAGAGAGAATGACTGTCCCATAGTCCAATGGTGGAGAGTCTCTCAGGGGTTTCCTTGACAACAAAAGTATCTGGAGAAGGCCTCGTTTACGGTTTCTCTCTGTTGCCATAGTTGTGTGCTAATAGATGTGTATGCATGTGTGCGTACGTGCGTGCATATGTTGATTTTCCTCATTGCTGTCTAACTCTGATTTATGTATGTATGTGAAAGTAATTTTTTTCTCAATGCTCAATATGTTTTTTTTGGTTTAGAGTTTACAGTTACAGTACATTCACTATTTTCTTAAGGTTAAGATAAGTGTATAATAATGACTATCAGGGTTACGAAATTGTAGTGTGTGTGTGTGTGTGTGTGTGTGTGTGTGTGTGTGTGTGTGTGTGTGTGTGTGTGTGTGTGTGTGTGTGTGTGTGTGTGTGTGTGTGTGTGTGTGTGTGTGTGTGTGTGTGTGTGTGTGTGTGTGTGTGTGTGTGTGTGCGGGCGCACAAGAAGTGCAGGCAGACCAGCTGGTGAGCAGCCATTGCCACGTGGCAGCAGCACACTGTGCCACAGCTCTGGTTTTTGCCAAGCTCTCCAATTACAGAACACTGCTCTGCCAAGAGGCTCCCTTTTTCTGAGGAGATGGGATGACTGGGCTGCAGCCCCCCCCCCCACACACACACACACACACACACACAGGGCCAATGAATTTGGAGACGCCACTCCTCTTCTCTTCTTTCTTTCTGTGGTGCACCTGCCTCTCTGCTCTCCAGGCCAGCTCTACTCTATCAGAAGAGCTGAGCTCTTTTCTTACAGCGAGCTAATCCAACACCTGTCTCCAGGCTTTACACAGGGAATAGAGGGCTGTGTGCATGTGTGCATGTGCGTGTGTGAGTGTGTGAGAGAGACAGAGAGATAGAAAAAGAGACTGAGAGAGAGGGAAGAAAAGTGTGTGTGTGTGTGTGTGTGTGTGTGTCAGTGAGTCAAGGCGCACAGGGTCTACTGAGCGGAGGAGGTATTATTTTTCATTGGTATTGGAGTATGAAAGAGGATTTAGTGAATAGATGGGTTTCAGATTTTATTCTGCAGGGGGATGGGGGTCAGGTTAATGCTATAGCACAAAGGCCGAATGAGATCTGGCTGTAACTATTCAATATCCATCTGCTGCACACAAATGACAGATATCCTTCGAAAAACAGAAGTTAATGCACCTAAATACTGTTTTGTATTCAGCATTTTCCTTCTAAGTTGTTTATAGTTTTGAATACATTGACTTGTATGGTTGCTGATGTTGGATGTAGGCAAATTATATTGCAGCCTCCTACAGTTTTTCAAGAAGACCGGTTCTTACTTACAATTCTTTATTATTTAAGTCTTGTAACATTTTAGTTGATACATACGATCCTCAGCTTTAATTTAACGCTGAAAGTGTTGAGTTAAACTAAAAGTGTTGAGTCACATGAAGACCATTCCATAACGATGACTATCATATTCAGGCTTTCCTACACTCTTTTGTGTGCCCTGAGCACATACCCTACCAGATGTTTAATATCTCGCCAATGGGTCCAGTCCAGGCTCACTGAAACATTGCTGCTCATGTAATATGGGAATCCACCAGCAATGGGAATCTCTCAGAGCCTGGACTATAGCTTAAGAAATGATGATGTAAGTGATACTTCCTACAGTACATGTGATTTCATAGTCTTGTTTTCACATCTAAGCATGAAGAGCCATTGAAATACCCCCCCCCCCACTCCCCACCTTCTTTTTTTTAAAACACACTTTAATTTAACAGGACTACACACACCAGACACTCTGAAGATCTTGCTGCAGGGGTCTCTCAAATTGGAAATTGGGGGAAAAATAAATCTGAGATTGCTTCCTTCCCTGAGAGTCCTGAAAATGGCTGGAGGGAATATATTAGGGAGAGAAAGATAGGGGGACACAGGGGAAGAGAGAGAGAGAGAGATAGGGGAAGGAGAGAGAGAGAGAGAGAGAGAGAGAGAGAGAGAGGGAGAGGGAGAGGGAAGAGGGGAAGATGGAGGAGAGAGTGGGGGGGGGGGGGGGGGGGGTTAATGGAGCTTTATTCATGTTAGCCAGTGGGGCCTGAAATAGTCTTCTACCAGCAGTCAGTTCTGAAACCTCTTTGTTCCAGAGTGTGTGTGTGTGTGTGTGTGTCAGTGTGTTGTGTGGAAGACATATGAGATGAGTTGTAAGGTACACACATGCCTATCTTTCCGTGTGTATGTACTGTACAGTACATGAAGGACTGTGTGTGTGTGTGTGTGTGTGTGTGTGTGTGTGTGTGTGTGTGTTTGTGCGTGTGTGTGTGTGTGTGCGTGTGTTGTATAGATGTATTAATTTGAGTATATTTACAGCCATTTTCAAAAAGATGTAAAGAAAGCTTGAACTTTAAACTTGGACCATGAATCAATCAATGATGCATACACTGATGCTTAAGTCACGAATATTTCTTCAACATAAATCAAATGAGGTTAATTTAATTCAAACATGGCTGATCAGTCACACTGCATGCAGATAAACAGAACACATACAACTCATATTCCTCTGCCAGCCCGTGTCCTTACATGAAAGTGCCAGTTAGATCTAAATCTAAATGTGTTACTGGGTCAAGCCTAAGAGATAACATAGTGTGTGTCTAATGGATTGGCTACAATTGGGGAGCAGATGGAATATAAATTCAAAGCCATGTGAAATGACATTCCATCATCCATGGATGGGACACCTTAAGGCCATGATATAGAGGCAGTCGTTTGAGGCAATTTTGCCAAAATGCATCGATGTGATTTTACATGAAGAAGTCCAGGTACTCGTGCACCTCCATGGAGACTGGGGTTAGATTTCTACACAGCAATATATACAATTGGCGGCAGTGTTCGAGGCCGGGATGCCAGCAGAGGGTTTGTGTCCTTTATGCTGTACTAGCAACTCCTACTGGGTGGTGGGGAAGCTTTTTTCACTGATCGTTAGTCTCTACCAGTGAAACTAGTCAGGTGAAAATAAGGACTGTGTATTGGAGGAGGTATTTGGTTGTCAAAGCTCTAGATTCAGAGCACCTTTGGGATTAATTAGATTTTTTTTACTTTATACACACACCTCCTGTATTAACTACTTCTCTAATTCTTTCTCTCCGTGTTCCTTAAAGTTTCTTTGGGCAATGTTGATAGCCACTGGAGACCTACAAATAATATGCATTGCATGAAGCTTTCATTGCAATGTAATGCTAACTGAGCAACATGGACAGGTTTTTTACCTTAATTTGTATGAGTATAGACAGACAGGAAACCAAGGGCAGATAGAGGGCCAAAGCATGTGGTTAGGTGTGTTAACATGTGGTGGCCGTGGCACCAGGCAGGCCTTCCCTTTCCTTTTTACCACTTGAACACTAGTGTCCATATTCTAGGAGGTAGGTCATAATAGGCAAACATTTGACAGAGATTTGGTGTAGAGGGAAAAAAAGAGGGTGCCAAGGATAGACCCCTGGGGGACCCCTGTCAATGAAGTACAGGGTTGAAGTGGTTAGCCTAAAGCATGTTGACAAACTTCACCTAAGATTTTGCGTTACCCTGACTGAGCTGCTCCCAGATCTGTTGAAACACTGTGACCTTGACACTTCCAATGTTCTTTGAAATGTTCCCTCCTATACGCATGCTTCCCACTATGGACGGTTATCCAGCACAAGTTAACCAGCAGTAGCTAAAAGTTTGCTTAGTCGCTTTGGTTGCCTTTATGGTACCCGATATGGCCTTATTTGGTAACGGTTATATCGGATCATATCGTATCGGTGAAATTTCTCACCGATATGAAAAAAAAGACCGATATGAAAAAAAAAAAAGTTTGCTCAAAAAGCACGTTGCTGGTGTAATTATATATTTTGTCCAGCAGAGCGCGCTGGGCTTGTAGATCTGCTACTTTCAGTAGGCCTACCATACTCTACTACTCTACCAACCCGATCTCCAGAGATTACCGTAACATTGCACGGAACGAGTGCACTTCATTCCGTGGATAGCCGCCTCGGAACTCCCGAATTGCGTGCATATGGTACGGCGCTCCCTTTGTGACAAAACCATTTCGGAGGCGCGCAGTCACAGGCGAACTGTCACCCCGTGAAGGACCACCGAGGGAGCTAAGGCGACCGAGTTGCCGTCCTGAACGGTGGGACGTTCGCCTGTGCCTACTCAGCGCCGTTTGAGTTATGTACCGATAGGCACAGAATCGTACATTTTTTTGTGGGGACTGCTCTGCTTCCGGGTTTTTCCGGGTTGCGACTGGTTACGCCCACCGTGGGACTCGCCGTACATATGCACGCAATTCGGGAGTTCCGAGGCGGCTATCCACGGAATGAAGTGCACTCGTTCCGTGCAATGTTACGGTAATCTCTGGAGATCAGGCTGACTCTACACAACAGCAAACCAAAGCAGCTTCAACCAGCGGATACTTTTCCCAGATGCGACGGTAAATTTGTTAAATCTGATGACTGGTTCAGCCCAAAACATGCCAGTATAAATAATTGTGGATTGTCCTATAATAATAATAAATAATGATAGGCGTGAGGCTATACTCGCTTCTATTTTAGCGTCGTCATTTTGGCTTAGTTTGTTACGCCTCAAACAAAAACAACACCACCACAGCTGTGTTGATTAATTAATTGTCTCCATAGCGGGTTTGCTTATTAAGTAAAAGTATCAATACTGTAATACAGAAATAATCTGTTACAAGTAAAAGTCCGGAATAAAAAAAAATCAGTAAAAGTAAAAGAACAAAAGTTTTGGTATCAAAACGTACTTAAAGCAGAGTCCTGCACGGGTCCAATGTTGAGAACCCGTGCTGCCCGTCAATAATCAGATCTGCAGAGTAGACCCATGCCCGTCACCCGTGGCCGTGATTATTTCAAAATACGATGTGAGCACATACGCACTACTACGCATGTGTCATTGTTTACATTGTCAGATGGTTTTTAATTTGAAGGTTTAACAGGATGTTCAATGTGTTTTTGTGAGTTAAGATAACTGACCGGCGTGCTCCATGCCGTTGTGCTGTGTTAAGTTACACAAAGTGACGTTGTTTGGGCGGAGACGGTGCTCTCTGATTTTCACAATAAAACGTTACCTACCCGCGTTTAGTTGAGAACCGCCCGTCAGTATATTTTACACCCGTTTTCACCCGTCAAACGATTGCAGGACTCTGACTTAAAGTACAAAGTAGAAAGTACTACTCATTATGCAGAATGTCTGTTTAACAAGATTTCAAATGTATAAAAATCTTTGGAAAATAGCAGATCTACAAGCTTGTAAATCTGCTATTTTCAAATGTCAGAAATGTATATAGGGCTGAAGTGGTTAATGTGTGTTTTGTTTATAATATTCTAGATCTTAATCTACAAAGTAACTAGTAACTAAAGTTTTCAAATAATTGTAGTGGAGTAAAAGTATAATATTTGCCTCTGAGATGTAGTGGAGTAGAAGTAAAAGTGTTGAAAATTGGAAATACTTTCCAATACTTTACTATTACTAAATAATAGTAAAAAAAATACCTAAACATTTTACTTAAAAATTTCCTAAGTACAGTACTTGAGTAAATGTAAAAAAAACAAAACAGAAAAGGCCTATTTTCATTCCAGCTAATACAATTTACAATATCGGTTGCATATCGGTTATCGGTGACCGATATAATCCAAACCTCTCTAAAATCGGTTATCGGTATCGGTCACAAAAATCCATATCGGTCGGACTCTAGTTGCCTTAGTCTGTTGGGAAGGGGAGGGTAAGACAACACAGCATAATAACCCTTGTTTACAATTTGGCTTGAAGCCCAGGATACAGGTTCAAGTGCATGGGATGTCTAATGGGGTCAACTTGGGAAAGGTCTATAAAGAACCAATCTATGAACCCATTCGGTTAAAAAAGATTTAGTTTCCTTTGTTTTTGCCTCTGGGGGCACCACCTACTTTTTCGTGTAGAAACAGGAACTCGGTTTGGCTCCTCCCCTTTCTTAGTCCACTTCCTCCCGGGTGTTTCCGTGTTTATTCCTACTAACAACAACACTACATGTTTAGGGCAGTGTTGCTGACAGATTAGCAGAATCTGTCTTGAGAGATTAATAAAGAACAAATAAAGAACAAATCATTATAAAATAGTATTGATTATGATTTTGTGCCAGAATCCTCCATCTATATTGCTTTAAAATTGTGCCTATGCATGACCTTTTATGCTCATAAGAATTAATCCCAAAAAAAAATAGTGGCTGCCAGCTGCAGGTCATGTATAATGCCTTGGCCACAAAGTCATACAGTATATATAATTATGTAAATTGTATATGATACAACGGGAACATTTCTACATACTCGTCCAAACAAGTTAGTAAATAGCACTTTTGCCATAATGACACATATATACAAACATACAGTACACCCACATGGATGGCATTCCCCCTGGCTTTAATTAGGTTATTTACCGCCTGTCACCTCATGTCTGATTAGCGGTAACCCATTGTGCATCTGTCCTGTCTCCCTTTTTCACTAATTTATGTGCATACGCTATATACTGTACACTCTTAGCCATGCTTGACTACCATTCTCTCTCTCTCTCTCTCTTTCTCTTTTCTCTCTCTCTCTCTCTCTCTCTCTCTCTCTCTCTCTCTCTCTCTCTCACACACGCACAGACGCATACATGCAAGCACACAGTGCCTGAGAGGTAATTCACCCTCACTTCTCCATTGCAATGAGATTATAACTGTGTCATCCAGCACGGGCTGAGCAGAACTAGTGGTACTGGGAGCAAGATTAAAAAAATGGGCTACCAAGGCGCGCGCGCACACACACACACACACACACACACACACACACACACACACACACACACACACACACACACACACACACACACACACACACACACACACACACACACACACACACACACACACACACAGCCAGACTGACTGGATTAGCATATCTGGGTGAGATAAAGAAGCAAAAGATGGTTACTTAACTTTGACTTAATGTCCTCCATCTGCCTCAGTCTATCTCATGCTGGCGCTGACTGTCTGCCTGTCTCACACTTTCTTTCTAGTCGACTGAGTGGATCCACATTTACTCATCTGCTAATTGTGTATCATCCTGTAACAATCAGGGTTCGATTTGCTAGGGGGATGGGGGGATACGGGCCTTTGCTTTTGATATCCCCCCTCTGGTCATTCACTTTTATTACCAGTGGGACGTTTATGTACGCTTCTGGTCAGACTGAATTAAATTTCCTTTTAGGAAATGTAGACTGTCTGATATGTTTGATATTTATGTTTGATAATGCAAGTAAGACGCGCAAACGCGGGAAGCGAACGCAGCCCTAATTTTTTTTTCTTTTTTAAATTGTTATATTGTGTATTTACGGACTTGTAATCTGTGTTATTTCACCGTGATGGGGAGAGCGTAGAGAGAAAGTAACGTGACTGCCTTCGCCTCGTATTGAAGTTAATGGGGGGGGGATATGGTTCTCCTATGCACGGAGTTTCGAGTCACATGGGGGCGCGAGCCAATGAGAGCGTGAGTCACATGGGGGCGCGGCTGCACACAGGCAGTGCACCACAGAGACGACACACACGGACAGAGACACACACAAGCCGAGCAGGGTTTCATAGTAAGCTGCACTTGGGCGGCGTTCGCAATCACAATTTAACAATTTTGTGTTAACCAAATTAATCCTGGTGTCCCTATTTTGGGCACATATTCTAAATCTTTCAAATCATTTTCCAAAAGTGTAAAAAAAAAAAAAAAAAAAAAAAGCAGAACTACCAGCTCACAATGTGTCATGATGCAACAGATTTTCAACTCGTAGATCAGCTTTTTTCGCTACTTTAGGACTTATATAATGTCTTTCTTTCTTTCTTTCTTTCTTTCTTTCTTTCTTTCAGGGCTCATGTTTCCGTTTCTGCCTGTCTTCATGCCTCCATCTACTGTAGCTGTATCTACTCTCTTGATCTTTCTGCCCTTTTCCTCATTTAGGCATGCTCACGGCAATACATTTATATTTTTATCATATTGAATCCACCAAAAGCCTGTAGGATTATCTATTTGTGTCTCACTGTACCCCTGATGTCATTGCAAATCAAGGACATCTAGCAAAGCAAGTTCACACACTGTGTGTGTGTGCACACAGACAGACAGACAGACAGACAGACAGACAGACAGATGTCTGTCGTTTGGGGAACAAACAAAGTTTATACCCAGTATTCAAGAAATGTCCTTTGTGTATGAGATAATCAGAGGCCTGTGACACTTTTGGCCAATTTTCAGAATGTCGGATTACACAGATAAAGGCTATGAATTGGATGAAATGACAGAAATGACTGCTGTATGCATCTACACAACATATCAGTCCAAATGGAATTCCTCATGCAGTTGGATTGTACACGTTTATAATAACATTTACAAAATATATTAATTTGTTTGTTTGGTTTTCAAGAAGCTGTTTTTGTAATGAAGTAGGGATGGCCAAATGGAGACACTTTATTAACCGATTACCGTTAGGCTTAACGATTAATTAATCGATAACCGTTAAGAAAACAAGGGAACCAGGAGACCTGGTACTGCCAGACCCCTAGTGGTTGAAATCTGAATGGCCGGACTTCGCATGACGTGTGTGCAGAGGAAAAGAGGGACAGGACAGGAAAAGAGGGACAGACCGACCGACAAAGCCTCATGTAGGCCGACCCCTTGGGTCTGGCAAAAAGTGTGTACAAATAAATAAATATATATATATATATTATTTTTTTTATGGCCAAAATACATTTTATTTGTAAGGGCCAAGTCTACACAGTTTGTTTTGTGTCTCCAGCAGAGTTTCTAGTGTCTCTATCTCTCTCTGGAAGAGGTTGCACATGAACTCTGCAGCCGCACTGAGGCGCTCCAACACAAACAATACCAATACAAAGACGAGGAAGAAGAATAAAGTGGAAGTTACGTGTGGTTGCAGGTGTAGACTTGGCCAAAAAATCATTTTTGGCCCTTAAAAAAAAAAAAGTTGAGAACCATGTATACTTAACACATTGAATGCCAAAAACGGTCCGGACCGTTTTTGAGGGTCCAAACGAGAAGTGCCGAAAACGGTCCGGACCGTTTTTGACCCAATTCTATTTTTATACATGTGGGCCACGTGGGGCGCTAAAACGAAACTTTGACATCACCCAAGCATTTTCTGAGAAGAAGAGGCTGGATCTGGCTCCATGTCAAAAATCCTTCCGGTCGGCGTTTTCAATGTTATCTCCTTGATTAAAAGCTTAATATCTCCATTTCTTTTTAATGTGGTGGAAACGAGCCGTTTTCGATCGGCGATCACGCTGCAATGGAGGGTCGCGTTGGAAATATTATTGTTCCAGGCGTTAGTCGGGACCCTCCGCCGTCTCGCACGCACGCTTTGTTTACATGCATTTCCGCGTCGGGGCTTCTCACAGCACGAATCGTATAACGCAAGTGGATGGAAGAAATGCTGGCACTCAACGTATACTATTTTAATAAACCTCTGGCACCCAATGTGTTAATGAACTGGAGGCGTGTCCACATAAAAACATAATTTTAACAATTTCGGTATACTTTTTTGAAAAAAATCTTCCTCCTTGTATAACCATAATACCTGATGATTATGTTTTAGGGGGGGGGTCACTGACAATCACGGCACCCCGTCTTTAACAACTGTCTGGGGTCCTCACAAAAGCCTGAGTAGACATATATGAAAGTGAAATATGTTTTTTGCACAGTACATTAAAAATAATCATTAAGATTTTGTAGTCTACCAGAGGGAAATACCTTGTTACTCTGGAGAGACTGAAAACAAGACCAATTGTATGTGTTATTGTTCCTTATTTTATAATATATTAACATATCATTTCATAGACTGGCTTCACTTCCTTCTCCATGTTGTAATGTAGTATTTTACATAGTAGGCTAATTTTGTAGTTTTCAAAAAGCAACCATTTGTAACATTTAAAAAAAATCAATTTAGCTTAATTGTACACAGAGAAAGATTTGCCAAGTAAATTTAAGTAGCATAAACGTAACATCTAAAATATGCTCTATTATGATAGTATGTTTTCTTGTTATTATTTACATCATCGTGTTGTATTGTCTTTTTTATCTATCTTGTATAAATGCAATAAGATACTCAGGGTCACACAATATCATGATTATAGGCACAGCTAAGTGCCAATAAGTGGAGGCCAGTTAACCAACCAGTTTTTGCCAGTTTTTGCCTAATCTTGGGCTGTCCCACCCCCCACTATGATTGGTCCATCAGGCCCAATCAGTGAGTATTTAAGAGAGTTCTGCTTTGTTTGGTGACACTTTCATCCATGTAAATTGGTGAGAGCTGAACTTCTCTCTTCAGGACTAGGTGAAGTAGACATCTTTTGTTTTTGCACTGATACTGATTTTGCACTGGATTTGAGGATTTGGATTGGAGTTTTTTGACCAGCAGTGAGGGTGCAGTCGACCAACTGTTCTGCATTTTACACCTATTGTTGGTCTATTTGGATCAAGAACACAGACAGCTGACTATATGGCTAACTACTATATGGATAACTATATGGCTTTACTACAAACACTGAAGTACTTGGTAAATAAGCAACTATCTGCAGCTGCTGTTGAGGAGATCATTGGGATCATCTGGGATTTATTCTATCCATTATAGGTTACATGGATCACTCAATGTCTGTAACCGTTTACTTACTTTACCCCCTGATTTAGCTTACGATTTCCACTGTTTTAGTGTTCACTGTTCAACATTCAGCAAAACTAGCCTTTAATGGAACCACAATAGAAATAAGCTTTATTGTTTTTTCCTCCCATATTGAAAGATGTGTATGTAAACAAGCAACTCTCTGCAGCGAGAAACTTGAAGATTCTGTGGTATACTAGAAGGGGTAAAAACTCTGGAGAGACTGAAAACAAGACAAATGTTTATTTATGATTATTTATTTTAAGATGATGATTTTTATATACAATTATATAGCAATAATAGCAGAAATAGCCAATCTAAAAGTTAGCTTTTTGCCAATCTAAAAGATTGCTTTTAGATTGGCTGTTTCAGCTAGTTTTGCACTATACTGTCTGATGTTGAAGTAGGACATTCATTCATGGGAAGAAAATAAAAACGTTGAAATGTGGAGATACAATATACATCATGTGACATGGAACCAACATATTTTCTTGTTAGGATATGAATACAAATGTGCTAAAAAGTAACAGAACAATTACATTATGAAGCTGCTGCCCTGGTTGAAACTGCCTCATGATTTGAACAACAATGTTTTGACGTTATAATGCTGTCCTAACATTCCATTGAACCGTTCAAAAGAGAAAGCCACAATCTAAAACCCCGCCACTTGTGTCACTTTGTCACTTTGTGCTTTACATCCTTGTCTTTCCTCAACTTAACAATCAACTGCACCAGTTCACACCCAAAGGTCCTGTTCCCTCATTCCCATGTACATGAAGGGTTTGTGATTCAACTACTGGTACGTATGTCATCAAATCACCAAGGAAAAGAGGAATATTTCTCTATCTATTGTATTAATTATAAGAAATTACAGCAGAGGAAACAAGAACATGATATTGACAAATTGCATTTATATTGCAGTTAAAATAATCCAAAACACAAATCTGCTTAATGTAAATATAGTATGCCTGCTATTTCACAATTTTTTAAACCCAAGTTACCCTGATTCATTGTTAGGGGATTGTGACACCTTATCATTGATTGATTTACATGGTTTTGTCTGTATGTACCAATAGTGTGTAATGGTGGTGGGTCATTTTCAATTGCTTGGTCTATAGGTTTACCATTGAGATGCAATTCAGTCAGTAAGTACTATAATGTGTACAGAATTATGGGTCACCGTTGTGTTGCAGTACCAGCCATTGCAATATTTAATATAATATCAACATGAAATAGACAGTTGGTGTAAAATGAAGACCAAGATTATATAATAATAATCCATAACTATGTGTTATTTAAAGGGATATTTCATTTTCAAACATGTTTTTTTTTTGTTGTCTACTCTGGCTTTTGTGAGCATAAAGCAACTTAAAGAGGTGGTGCCATGGTTTTGCACTTTTTCTGTTTTTCATGTGTTTATGAGGTTGATAGAACTTCATTAAGCCCCCTGGTGGAGTTTTTATGGTGTTTTATGTCTTCTCTGCCTATTTTGAGTTTCTACCTGGAGGCTGAAACCTTGAGGGTCAAACGTGCCAATAGAAAAACAGCCCTTTAGTGACATAGTACAAATACACACTCCCCCTCATTATCATAACACAACAGGTGTGGGCATGAGGAGGAGGAGGGCCAATTTTTAACAATTAATTTTAATCGTTAGTATTAATCGTTAGTATTAATCGGTTGGCGATTTAACGGCGGTTAACGGTTATCGGTTGGCCATCCCTATAATGAAGATATTGTTATATTAGGTTATTATTCCTTAAGGCTGGTTTAGGAAGGGCGAGAGATTGTATCTCGAGTCCACGATATCGATAGTATTGGGACAGCCCAAGTTAGATCTGAGGATAGATCTTGTTTCTTCTGGGGATTGAGATTGTAAAGCTCAATCTCGATGTATTTAATAGTAATCTCAATACTTCTTAAATTCTTCTTGGCAGTGTAGGTATAAACAAACGTTGATTATGAAGGTAATCACTTGGTTCCTCTTCACAGTTGGCTATGTTTGATATCGTTGATAGCGTGATATATAATACTTACTGGGTTGTTTACTAGCTTCTGAGAATACATATCGTCTGCAACCTGCTGTTCAGGCCGGTATTTATCTAGAGATGTGACTTCATGCTATTATGTCACGCTGGCATCGTGGCGTAATTTGCCTAGGGTTGCTGGGTTATCAGTACCCATACACGGGACTTCCACCGCAGGGGTCATTCATTCATTTAAGCTAATTAATTTGTTTTTAACAAACAGAAATAGCCGCCCATATTACATATACAGTAAATGCATCTGCTATTATATTTATTTTTGTCATTTCCAATATATTATGTAGTATGGTATATCCAGGACTAAAGTATTGTTTCAAGCATATTTCCATGATATTCTATTTTATTGGTAAAACACTTGAAGGTTTGTACTTAGAACTGAGTTTGACCTTTGACCAAGTACTGTAAGCTAGGGAGAGATGTCACCCAACTTTGTGTGGGCTCAGCTGTAATGCAATCAGTTCAGAGTTCCTGGCCATTGTAGAGTCCAGGTAAGAGGTGAGAAGCACAACAGTCATTCTGATAAACCCTTTGTTCCTTGGTTCAGAGGCATTGACACCCTCTGTCTTGTCTTGATTATCAGAAGTCTTTTGTATTCATTTAAACTAATCAGAGTAACGTAGGTTACGAAGGTAACCACGGTTATGTGACCCTATTGGATCACTCCAATGTGGGTATCACTCCGCGGCGGAGGGATACATTCACATTCGAGGTAAGGATTAACTGATTCACTACCGTGCGCACCTGTGCGTGCGTGGGGGTGTGGCCTCCCCTATATAGGCACACCACACCCACGCGCGCCTGCTTGAAGAACATTTCGAGGCGCCTAAAGCACCACGACAGGATTGGAGTGATCCAATAGGGTCACATAACCGTGGTTACCTTCGTAACCTACGTTATGTTTCCCCTCATTGGATCACTCCAATGTGGGTATAGAAGTACCCGATTCACCTGGTGGTTGAGGTAGGAACAGTCAGGCCAACAAAGAAGGCTGAAAGCATAGAACCTACCCCGAACTGGCCGCCTCGTCTGTGAGGTCAGGAGGAGCTGCCCAGAACTGCCGACACCACTGCATTAGGTGTCGCCACGTTGACATTATAAATTCTGGCAAAGGTGGCAGATGAGGCCCAACTGGCTGCGGCACACACCTCAGAGAGTGGAACCCCCCGCAGGAGGGCTCTAGATGTGGCCATTCCCCTGGTGGAATGAGCCACCACACTAACTGGCCCAGGCCTACCAGCCAGCCCATACGCCAACTGGATTGCGTCCACAATCCAATGGGACAGCCTCTGCTTAGACAGACTTGACCCCAGGACCCGCTCTGCATAGCACACAAAGAGCTGGTCTGTCCTGCGCAGCGACTGCGTGCGACTCACATAAGCTTGCAGAGCCCTTACAGGGCAAAGCACACTGGGAGCGGAACCATGCCCCTCCTCGTCTGCAGATGGGGAGAAAGCAGATAGAGACCAGGGACTGTTGACGTACCCCTCAGACAGGACCTTCGGCAAGAAGGAAGGATTTGGTCGAAGAACCACACTCCTCCGGTCAGGCCCCATCTGGAAGCACTCAGGGCTTACTGAAAGAGCATGCAACTCACCAACCCTCTTGGTGGAAGTGATTGCTAGTAGAAAGGCCACCTTCAAGGAAAGGTGCTTCAACGAAGCAGCCTCGAGGGGTTCGAATGGAGGCCTAGTAAGGGCTGACAAAACAATGTCCAGATCCCAGCGTACAGCCTTCTTAGCTCTGGCTGGACGCAGACGTCTGGCCCCCTTCATGAACTTAGAGACCAAGGGGTGTCTCCCCACCGAACCCTCTGGAAGCTGGACATGACCAGCAGAGATGGCTGTCAAGTACACCCTCACAGTGGAGGCAGACAATCGCTTATCCAGACAGGATTTCAAGAACTGCAATATGGCCTGCACATTGCAGAATTGTGGGTCCAGGCTGTGCGCTGCACACCAAGAACTAAAGATTCGCCAGCGCAAGTGATATGCTGCATTAGTAGAAGGAGCCCTGGCTCCCTGCAAAGTAGCTATCACCCCCTCTTGGAGGCCTAGCTCTGACCACTGGCGCCGCTCAGGGGCCAGGCCCACAGATTGAGCCGCCGTGGTTCGGGGTGCCACAGGGTCCCCCCGGCCTGCGAGAGCAGGTCGGGCCTCAGGGGCAACTGCCATGCAGTCCCTGAAAGGAGAGACGACAGGACACTGAACCATGGGCGCCTCGGCCAAAATGGGGCAATTAGTATCAACCTGTGACCTGCCTGCTTGGTCCTGTCCAGCACTGCAGGGATCAAGGGAATTGGAGGAAATGCATACAGCGGTTCCTCTGGCCAGTCGTGGGCCAGAGCATCCAGTCCCAGGGGTCCCGGAGGCCCCGTCACTGAGAACCAGAGGGGGCACTGAGTGTTCCCTGAGGCGGCAAAGAGGTCCACTTGGGCCCGGCCAAACCTCATCCACAACTGCTGCACCACCTGAGGGTGCAGGCGCCAGTCCCCCTCTTGCGGCCCTGCCCTCAAGAGCATGTCCGCTGCTGTGTTGTGAGCCCCAGGAATGAACGCTGCATGTAGAGAAGCTAGATGCGCATGAGCCCACAAGAGCAACCTCTCTGCCACTCTGTGCAGACGGGGAGATCTCACCCCCCCCTGGTGGTTGATGTAGGCCACCACTGAGGCATTGTCTGTCCTCACCAACACATGTCTGTCCCTTAGGGACGGGAGGAAACTCTGAAGAGCCAGGTGCACTGCCCTGAGCTCCAAGACATTGATATGTCTGCCCAGCCACGGGGCCTTCCACTGGCCACTCGCTGACCTGCCATTGTGCACTGCTCCCCAACCTGCCAGGGAGGCGTCCGTGCACACTAGCTCCCTGCGACACACCCTGTGCAGCTCCACTCCTTGACATAGAAAGGAGCGTGAGTGCCACCTCGACAGCGCCCTCAGGCACTGTGCTGTCACCACAAGGTGACGATGTCTGTGTCGTTTCGGGTGAAATCTGTGGGAGTTGAACCACAGTTGTAGAGGCCTGAGATGGAGCAGGCCTAGAGGAACCAGCAGTGAGGCCGCTGTTAGCAAGCCTAACAGACGCTGGCACTCCCACACTGTCACCTTCTGACCGCGCTGAAAGCGGCTCAGGAATGAGAGGATCGTCTCTACCCTTACCCGCGGTAGAGACGCCCTCATTGTCTGTGCGTCCAAAGACATCCCTATGAATGTCACAGCCTGGGATGGAGTCAAGTGACTCTTCTCGTGGTTCAACACCAACCCCAACTGCTGTATGTGGAGCACAACCTTGTGTGTGGCTAAATTCGCTTCCTCCTCGGAGTGAGCGCAAATTAGCCAGTCGTCCAGATAGTTTAGTATCGTCAGACCTCTGGCTGCCAAGGGCGCGAGGACTGCCACCATGCATTTGGTAAATGTCCCTGGCGCCAGCGAAAGCCCGAAGGGAAGGACCACGAATTCGTAAGCCCTCCCTTCGAAGGCGAACCGGAGGTACTTCCAACAGGATGGATGGATGGGAATTTGGAAATACGCATCCTTCAAGTCGATCGTCGTGAACCATAGGCCCTTCGACATGGCCTGAAGAACACGAGCTGGGGAAAGCATACAGAACTTTAGCCGCTTTAGCCAGCGATTCACCCTTCGCAGATCGAGAATAGGGCGAAGCCCCCCGCCCTTTTTGGGAATGACAAAATAGGTTGAGTAAAACCCACCTAGCCGTTCTAGCGGCCGTAGTATCCTGATGGCGTCCTTGTCCAGCAGTACGGATATCTCCTTCCGTAGCACTTCCCTCTTCAGGGGGTCGGCCACTGTTGTAGGATGGATACCCGTGAATGGAGGCGGCCGGCCTTGGAATTGGAGTCTGTACCCTTGGAGCATGGTAGAAAGAACCCATGGGGACTCCACCCGCTCCTCCCAGATTGCCCTTTGGGCCTGGGAGAAGCGGCCGAGGCCGGCGACACCGTCAGGTTGACTGCTGAGGCCCGCCCCCCCTAGGAGTGGCGCGTCTGGGCCTTCCAGTCTCGTTGCGTCCCCGACGGCGGTCCCCCTCTCTGCGCCTGTCGACTCGCCTCTGAGCCGGGTTAGGTGGTTCAGCCTGGGGCTGCCGAGTAGGCAAGGACTCTGCCGTCCTCCCGGACGGTGGAGGGCCACCTCGGTCTGGTCGGCCTGGCCTGAAAGGAGGGGCACGGACCCGAGGTGGAGGCATGAAATGTTTCAGGGTCTCCCGATCCTTTCGGACCCTGTCCGTCTGCCGCAAGATATCATCGACCCCGGGCCCAAAGGTAACACCGGGGGTCAGGGGGAGGTCAGCAAACGTGCTCTGCATAGAGGAAGGCAGCTTGGTCTGTGCCAGCCAAAGGTGGCGCCTAGCAGTCACGATCTGGCCCAAGGCTTTCCCATTAGCCCGGGCCATGTCTCTCTGGATCTGGCCGATCAGGTCAGAGACCAGTTTCACCTCTTGAGTGAGAGGTCCTCTATCCCCTGTGACCTGGGGCAGCAAGCTCTGCAGGTAGGCGTGGAGGAGCATCACTGCATTAGACAGGCGTCCCCCCGCTGTCAGTGAACCATAGACCGTCTTGAGGTCATCGTCAAACGTCCTGGGAGGACCAGGCTTAAGACGTGGGGTTTTGCCAATGATGTCCTTATCTGGCAGGACCATGGCTGCAATCATGGAGTCCATGGTTGGGTACTCCCGGAGGCCAAGGGAATCAGGCTCTGCCATGAAAGCCCATGGCCCTGAATCAGAGGTAAAGTGGAAGCGGCCTCTTTTTTCAGCCCAGCCTTCCATCATGGCCTCCTTGAAGGCACTGGATATGGGCACCACCGTTGGGCTGCCCGGAGGACCCTCCTGGGCAATGTCCAGGGTAACTCTGATCCTCTCTACAAGGTCCTGGACCCCTTCCTGCATGGCAGGGGCCACATCAGGACGGTCACTGCCCCCCTCAGAGGGCCCCGCTGACTGCTCGGACCTGCGGTTAACAGTGCCGGCGTCATCTCCCAGCCAAAGGCCCTCGCTGGCCTCCACTGAGAGAATGTCGTCTCCCTGGTCAGCGTCCACCTGCTGATGCCAGGTCAGCTCTCCACGCCCGCCCGCACTGCGGGCAGGACTACTGTGATGGCGGCTCACCACACCGGAGGGAGGCAGAGATCTACGGTCCTCAGCTGGAGCCAAGGCCTGAGCCACCCAGGCCCGCATGGCCCCCAGTCGGGCCACTCTCAGGCGCTCAGAGAAGACACAGCAGTACAGGCAGCCATTAGGGCGCCTCACTGCCTCCTCTGCATGGACCAGCCCCAGGCAGTGCATGCAAGATGCATGCGCATCCCCAGGTGGGATGTCCTCTCTGCACTTGACACAAAGGGCTGACATCCTGTAGTGGCCCCGTGCCCCTGGCACGCCGTGGCAGGGTTGCCTCTCCCTACGCACTGCACCCGGTAAGGGAATTACCAGGGGAGAGGCCCAAAGACAATGGCCGCCCCGTAAGGGTCTTACACCTGGGTCACACTTGTAACTGAAAACACTACACTTATCCCCTAAAGAGTAATAAATGTAGTCAGCAAACAACAGACTGACCAGGCTTCCAGGTTATGGAGATGCCTGTCAGCTAAGGGGAATAACAGTCAGCACCAGGTTATGGTAAAACTGACTGAAAACAGAAAACTTGAAATATAAAGCACCACAGACTGACCAGGCTTCCAGGTTATGGAGATGCCTGTCAGCTAAGGGGAATAACAGTCAGCACCAGGTTATGGTAAAACTGACTGTCTCTTTAAATACAAACTATAATATATATATAATAATATAAAGCAGAATTTCCTTTAATTGGGATTCCTGCGAAACAAGGAAAGAAAGCACAAAAAGACCTCAGAACAGCTAGCAAAGCTAGTACAAGCTGAGGCTTGGTTAGTGCAGCCGGCTGCTAACCAGCGCTAACAGCGCTACAAACATTTAGCAACCAGCATAAATGGTACACACGGCACAATAATAAAGAGTTCTCGTGAGGAGGGCTACAAAGTTAGCAGCTCCAGGCTAAACCTAGCCACTGAGAACACTTGGATGTGAAATAATTGAGCTATAGTAGAGGTTACATACCTTCTCTGCTCACTTACCGACCTTGAACCTGAATGTTCCGCCGAGAAATGAAAAAGCAGGCGCGCGTGGGTGTGGTGTGCCTATATAGGGGAGGCCACACCCCCACGCACGCACAGGTGCGCACGGTAGTGAATCAGTTAATCCTTACCTCGAATGTGAATGTATCCCTCCGCCGCGGAGTGATACCCACATTGGAGTGATCCAATGAGGGGAAACATAATCATTGTTCCTTCCTGGGCCGATCAGCTACAGACAGGAAATGTGTAGTGAATGGTTGGAAGCCAGGTCAAGATGACAGTAAAATATATACACTTTTATTATTCTTCAGTCTTAGGTCTGCAGTGTGTAGTTAAAATAATTAAAGTCTTGATAACTATGACTTGTGTTGTTAACAAAGAGAAATGTCATTTAAGGAAAATATTCAGTCTTAAAGTAACTGTTGTCTTTGTTGACTCATTGTATTTCTAACTGCTGTTTGCAATTGTGAATGTATAATGTGTGTGGACTTATTTGGAAGATGATAAGATGTTAAACAAAGATTTCATAATATGAGCTTGTGTAAAAGTATAGTTTTATAGATAAGGGTTGAAGTAAATTGTCACATGTCTAAACCAAGTCAAGATGCAAATTTCTTGTGCCGATTGAGAAGGCTGGCCCAAGAAGCCTTTTGTTTCTAAAAGCTTGTTTGTGAGTGGTCAAGAAGGAGGACTGGGAGGAGGTCCTATGTCAAATGTCTGTCTGTATAAAGTGCAAGGTGCAAGGTGATTCAAGTACACTCTGTGATTGGCAATGCAGATGTCAACGTCTATGGAAATAAATACATTTCTGTGGACAAACCCTCTTTCAAACTGGATGCTTCTTATTCTTGCACTTAGGGAATAGTTATGGAATAGTGTTTTTCTTGTCTGATCAAATGGGACCATATACGACAGTAGCCTATAGGATTATATCCCCATAATATTATTGTCTCCGCCAGGCCGAAAGGCATGGCGAGAGAGTATGTTTTACCCTCCGTCCGTTTGTCTGTCCGTCCGTCCGTCCGTCTGTGACCAGCTAATCTCTGGCACCGTTGGCTTGATCGCAGCGAAACTGTGCACACACACCCCCTGGATGCCAATTCCAAACTTCTGCCCCAAATTTTTCACATGGGCCTTTTATAGCGCCACCAGGAGGCCGATTTGTGCAAAACATATTTTTTGACAGTACTCCTACAGATTTTGTTCAAAAATCTCGCAAATCGGTACACAGTATCTCTATAGTCATTAAACAAAACGGGTCTTTTCATATTCCATCCAGATTGGCTAAAAATGTCTTCCAAAGTTTGCAGGAGTGCTTTGTTTTCAACAAAATGCCTCAAATCATGAACATGCAGCATGCAATTTCCGTGAAATTTTGAACGCATATTTCCACTATACCGAGGAAGAAATGACACTTGAAAAATTTCAAATCAGCCTCATGGTGGCGCTATAACAGGCCGATTCATATTTTTACCTATCACTGCACCGATCTGTGTAAAACTTTGTATGCGCACTCCCTAGAGGTCAAGGAAAAACCTTTGCCCTGCATTTCTTACATTTGCCTTTTATAGCGCCACCAGGAGGCCGACTTATGTAAAACAATTTTTTTATATTACTCCTTCCGATGTTATCCAAATTTCACGCAAATCGGTACACATGATCTCCATAGTCATGTGATCAAGACGGATGTGTTTGATTTTTCATATTCCATCCTCATTGGCTAAGATTGACATCTAATGTTTGCAGTAGTGGCTTGTTTTGAACAAAATTCCACAAATCATGAACGCACCGTCCGATTGTGGTCAAACTTTGCACGCACATTCACACTATGTTGAGGAACAAATGCCACCCTTTTAACATTGGCCTGTTATAGCGCCACCAGCAGGTCTAACTTAGCGAAACTTTTTTTTTTGCACAAAATGCCTCAAACCATGATTGCAGTGTCCGATTGCCGTGCAAGGCCTAAGAACAAATGGCACCCTTTAAACATTGGCCTATTATAGCGCCACCAGGAGGCCACAATAACCTACCTGACCTGGCGGAGACCTGTGCTCCGAGGAGCACTTTTTCTAGTTCATATTATTTCCGCAATACTCATTGACGAGAAGCACAGCCTTCCAGCGGTAACCGGAACGGTTGCCCTAAAACACACTGGCCCCCATTTGTTCCGCGGACCGAGGCCACTGGTGTGTTTTGGGGCAAGCGTTCTTCTTGTATTCCATTCCGGTTCCGGTTACCATACTCTATCTGGAAGCGATCTCATTCACTTTGTTTACAAGTCGAAAATGGGGAAACTTAATAAACAGGAGCTCAAATCATAATGTGAAGAATTTTAAAACAGTGAAACCTACCAAGGAAAAAGAAACAGAAAGTGATTAGGCCGGCGATTGCTTAATAGAGCAAGACCCGCGACTCCAGTTCAAACTATAGTGACCACAGGAGTTATCATCCAATCCAAAAAATAATAATAAACCAGCAACCTCCTGTTGCTCCCAAGTTGGAGGGAGTTTGACCAAAACCGAAGGTATTGAATAGAAGGAGGCGGAGAATGTTGCGGCCGTCGGAGATCAAAGGATTTAGCTCTAGCAGGTTGCTAGAGCTAAATTGCAGCAGTCATTCTGACAGGACCACTGGACCAGGCAACACTACGACCAGGCAAGTGTTTGCAAGTGGACTGCACCATAGAACCTATCCATCAGATCCATAGTAGACTAGCAAATGTTTTGCGACCAAAGTTTCTCAGGTGCATTTAAAATACATTTTCGTTATTATATTAAGCCTTTACATGTCTTAACTCATTCAGTGCCAATGAAATAAAAAAATATGTTTATACTGTCCCAGCAATTTTTCAATTTTCTTACCTTTTTCAAGTAGTCACAGAATATTTATCTCCAGTATAATCGATCCCCTGATGGGTGCTGTCTTAATGGCCTTATATAGGTCAAAATCTTAATGTGTACAGTTGTGGCTGTTTTCTGAGTGTTTCCTTAATTTTAGACTACTAGTCTGGTTCCTTATGCTTAGATTTACAATGTTGTCGGATTTTTTTGAAGATTTTCAAAACTATACATTTTTGGAAAGGTTATTGTCTAAGGAATCAGAAAATCAATGTTTGCATTTGCCCAGATGTGTATATGGCGGCCATATTGGCAATTACAAAATGGCCACCCTAAAATGTACGTTTTTTAATATCTCGGCCTCTAAATAAGCTGGAACATTGATTTTAACTCCTAAACCTACATTTTCAGTGTTGAGGAATCCAATGGTGGTAATTATAAAGCTACAAAACTTTACAATATTAACCCTTAGATGCATGACTGAGTCCAAAATGACCAGATGTGGTTGTTTTCTTGCAATATCTTTGTAATTAAAAAACATTTATCAATTCATATTGAAGATTTGCAAAACTATACATTTTTGGAAAGGTTATTGTCTAAGAAATCATAAAATCAATGTTTGCATTTGCCCAGATGTCTGTGGCCATATTGGAATTGACAAAATGGCCGCCGTAAAATGTATGTCTTGTAATATCTTGGCTTCTAAATAAGATGGAACATTGTTTTTAATGGCTAAACCTACATTTTCAGGGTCAAGGAATCCAATGGTGCAAGTTATCATTTCATTTTTTGTATCATCCCATTGACATAATCCATCATATGGGTAAAAACAGCACAGCCCAGGCAGTCAGTCAGATACTAACTCAGTGTTCTTTTTATTTCTTTTAACTGTGAACTTTGGATGTTTGTGTAACCATCTTAAACATCATGACATGTGTAATCTTAGACAGTCTATGCATCATCATAATCATCATCATCATCATCATCACTTTCGTGCGTCACAGCTTGGGAATCGTCATCGTTCTGACACTGGCTGCTGCAATGACACATTTCAGTATAGGCTAAGTCCTTAGCTTTGCAGGAACATCTGCCAGAAGAACAGTCAGATTTACACTTGCATTGAACCATCTCAAGGATGGCCTTTTGGGCTGGGAGGACCTCTGTGGTCGTTGGTTTCAGCATGCCATCCAAGTGTTTGAAGTACCCATTTTGCAGGGGATGCAACTGTGGATCCTGCATATTAATGGCTGCTTGTGCCCATGCCCTTGTTTGGACATGGATTCTCAAGATGTGCTGCTTCAGAGCTCCAGGTGTTGGAGGGAGCTTGTCACTTTCTGCCCTGTGTTTGCAGAACAGATGCCATCGCAGTTCAGGGATTGTCTTGATGTTGATACCCTTGGGTGAGTAAGCTGTAAGGACTCCAGTGTTGACAGCATTCCTTCCATCACTTCTGCTTCATCCAAAAGCATCTGTAGAGCATTGATAACATCTTCATCCGTTTTGAGGTAGACCTGCAGCCAGGTTGCCTTGCCTACCATCAAACACATCCCGATGAGCAGGTTCCTCTCCCATGACAAGACGAAGGCTGATCTGACTGACTATCTTGATACCAAAACACTAGAGTACAACAGGGGATCCTCCAAGCTGATCATCACGTCTGCTTCTAGATACACCAGGAGCAACAAAGACCTGGTCTTTGAAGAAAATAACCACGAAGAAGCAGACACACTGCTGATCCACCAGGCTGTGCTGGCTTCACAGCGAAACCCACCTGATGCACCGTTGGTATTTTTCTCCCCAGATACGGACGTTTTAGTGCTAGTCACAGCAAACTATGACCTCCTGCTGATGAACACGTCCATTTCTATGGCCTCTGGTGTTGTGCAGATTGAAGATTGTGGCGAGCTCTAGGTAAAGAAAGAGCAAAGGCTTTGCCAGCCTTCCATGCATTCACTGGGGCCGACAACACAGGGAGGTTCTCCCGTATAAGCAAGGCAACCTGGCTGCAGGTCTACCTCAAAACGGATGGCGATATTATCAAAGCTCTGCAGATGCTTTTGGATGAAGCAGAAGTGACAGAAGGAATGCTGTCAACACTGGAGTCCTTTGTATGTGCAGCTTACTCACCCAAGGGTATCAACATCAAGACAATCCCTGAACTGCGATGGCATCTGTTCTGCAAGCACAGGGCAGAAAGTGACAAGCTCCCTCCAACACCTGGAGCTCTGAAACAGCACATTTTGAGAGTCCATGTCCAAACAAGGGCATGGGCACAAGCAGCCATTGCTCTGCAGGATCCACAGCTGGATCCCCTGCAAAATGGGTACTTCAAACACTCGGGTGGCATGCTGAAACCAACGACCACAGAGGTCCTCCCAGCTCCAAAGGCCATCCTTGAGATGGTTCAATGCAAGTGCAAATCAGACTGTTCTTCTGGCAGATGTTCCTGCAAAGCTAAGGACTTAGCCTGTACTGAAATGTGTCAGTGCAGCAGCCAGTGCCAGAACGATGATGATTCCCAAGCTGTGATGCACGAAAGTGATGATGATGATGATGATGATGATGATGATGATGATGGATAGAGACTGTCTAAGATTACACATGTCATGATGTTTAAGATGGTTACACAAACATCCAAAGTTCACAGTTAAAATAAATAAAAAGAACACTGAGTTAGTATCTGACTGACTGCCTGGGCTGTGCTATTTTTACCCATATGATGGATTATGTCAATGGGATGTTACAAAAAATGAAATGATAACTTGCACCATTGGATTCCTTGACCCTGAAAATGTAGGTTTAGCCATTAAAAACAATGTTCCATCTTATTTAGAAGCCAAGATATTACAAAACATACATTTTACGGCGGCCATTTTGTCAATTCCAATATGGCCACAGACATCTGGGCAAATGCAAACATTGATTTTATGATTCCTTTGACAATAACCTTTCCAAAAATGTATAGTTTTGCAAATCTTCAATATTAATTGATAAATGTTTTTTTAATTACAAAGATATTGCAAGAAAACAACCACATCTGGTCATTTTGGACTCAGTCATGCATCTAAGGGTTAATATTGTAAAGTGTTGTAGCTTTATAATTACCACCATTGGATTCCTCGACACTGAAAATGTAGGTTTAAGAGTTAAAATCAATGTTCCAGCTTATTTAGAGGCCGAGATATTAAAAAACGTACATTTTAGGGTGGCCATTTTATAATTGCCAATATGGCCGCCATATACACATCTGGGCAAATGCAAACATTGATTTTCTGATTCCTTAGACAATAACCTTTCCAAAAATGTATAGTTTTGCAAATCTTCAAAAAAATCCGACAAAATTACATAGTGAACCAGACTAATAGGCTATCTTAGTCGGTTACATACTGTAAATGTTGTTTAAACCAGTGAAATAGCTGCATATGATACATCCATAACAGGGGCCCTTTTGATACAAAAACCCATGGCAAATAAAGTCAATCTAGGCCACTGTAAATTAGGCGATCTTATGTTGGGCGTCGTAACCTTGGTAACAGTCTTGATTTAAAACTATATCATATCAGAGATTGGCTTCAGGAATCAGTCCTGACTGACCTGATACCTACGGTATCATTAGGATTGATTACTGGTGTCACAGACAGAATTGTTGTCTTGCTTGTTTGGCTCTTCTCTGTATTGTTACTCATTTCACATAGTAGTGTAGGTTTTACACGGCAAGCTTGTATCATAATATATGCTGCCATTTGCGAGTCTAAATCAATCAGTGCAGAGGTCATCTTCCCTGATTGGTTCATTCGAACAGATCTTCTTCAGTGTTAGAGTTATTTAGCCACTATTGAGAACGTCACAAACCATAATGTAATCAAGCTGCATTACATTCCACTATTTAGCCCCGTTTTACAAATAACAGAGATCTATGAATGAATGACAATGCCCCATTTGCATTCACTGGAGTTTGAAATGCCACGGCCATACATAATCATAAGATTGATCCGGCATTGATTGTTAGAAAACCTCATCTGGGATTCCCAACTGCATTAGAACGTATGAATCTCCATTTTGGAGTAAGTTACTGTTTTCATTTGTCAGAGCATAATGGCACTATTATTCAGCTCGTTGGCATTTGCTGCCCTGTGGAATGAATTTATGCATATCGTTGCTGTCGGGCAGAAACCTCTTATCTCCATATTTTAACTTTGTGCTTTTTTGTAAATTAGTGCCGTACGTGATCATACTACAGCGTCACACAAAAGCATCACAAGTAGCAGATCCACAAGCTCGAAATGCGGCGCGAAGCGACACGTTTTGAGCTTGTAGATCTGCTACTTTTGCAATTTTTTGACTTGAATCCTGAATAGTAACAGTTTTGTACGTATGAGGTTTCCACCCGACAGAGACGATATGGGTGTCCAGTGCGTGAGGGGGCACTCTTGCGCAGGCACACAAATTAGAATCACACACACACACACACACACACACACACACACACACACACACACACACACACACACACACACACACACACACACACACACACACACACACACACACACACAGATGGTCAATAGTATGTTGGGCTGTGAACTTAATGATAATTTATTCACTGTCACCTGTCAGTGTAATTGAGATTTGCTTGCTACTAACCAACTACGCTGACTGTCTGCTACTGAGTGCTGCAGAATGGCATATAGATGCACATTACCATCCATGCAGCCACCAAAAAAAAGCACTTATTCATACACGTACACGCAGACACAGACCAATGTCCATAGCAACAAGGGGGACGACTCATTGATGGCAGTCACAAATGATTTGTTGCTATGCTGCAACATTGACAGGCATTAAACACGCACGCACGCACACACACACACACGCATACGCACACACACACACACGCATACACACACACACACACACACACACACACACACACACACACACACACACACACACACACACACACACACACACACACACACACACACACACACACACACACACACACACCACCTTCCATGGCAACTAGGGGAAATCATTGATGGCAATCACAATGATCTCATCCTAACAAATGATCTCATCCCCAGTGCATGTGATGTTACTGTGGGAAGGCATTGCATTAGCAGCTAATTGGAAGGGGAAAGGTTGTTTTTGAAGTTCTCTCTCTTACAGTATTATTACACATCATGTTGAGTGTCAGAGCATGCTCAAGATTCATTATGCAGCTTAGAATGCAGAGCTTCACATTAGAACTGAATATTGCTATCAGAACAGACATATCTTAATACACAGGTACATTATTGATCCTCTTCTCTTCTCTTCTCTTCTCTTCTCTTCTTTCCATTCTTGTCATCTGACCCCATCCTTTTATTCGTCTTTGTCATTTTCCTCTCCCTTTCTCTTCATTACTTCCACTTAAATTTTGTTTTCTTGTATGCACGGACACTATCTCTATCTCTCCTTTAAAAAAAACAACAACTTTAATTTACCTCAATGACAGATCCCCCATGCACCTGCCGCAGATAATAACAACCCCCCCCCTGGCCTGCGAGACTCGTTCCCCCAGAATCCATCATTCTCCAAGTCACATTACAGCCCTTTACATGCACCAGGGTGTTTTTCTCCTTAATTGTAGTCCTATAGTACATACCTCGCCCCCCAGCAATAATAAATAGTCATGTCCTCCATTATGGCCATTAGGGAACTCACACTGAGAGTACCATGCCGCCCACAGTGAGGAGCGCTTGTTTAGCGTCGAGTGCTGTAGCCAAGGTATAGAAGAATGTCCTTATGTGTTGGAAAGGCATGTTAGGGCATTCAGTATCTTGACATACACGAGGGTGCAGCACAGACAGATGTGCCCGCTCTCTCTCTCTCTCTCTCTCTCTCTCTCTCTCTCTCTCTCTCTCTCTCTCTCTCTCTCTCTCTCCCTCTCACCACCTCTTTTTCTGTCTTTCCCCTTATCTCATGCACACATACAGTAAAGACATTTGGACTTTGCACACACACACACACACACACACACACACACACACACACACACACACACACACACACACACACACACACACACACACTTTGTAGGACACTCAATATGTCACGTAAACATCTTCTCCAGGGATGCAACAACAGCGTTTGTCTTTAACCAAATAGCGCAGACAGCAAGTCAAAAAGAAAATAACAATGCCTTGAAAAACAGCCTCGTCTGGCCAATAGATGGCAGTATGATCCCATAATAGCCCATGTTCAGTCTATTTTCATAAATGGTACTGTATGGTGGTTTTCCAAAACACTCAAGACCATAGACACAGTGGGGCTTGCATGAAGTCAGGGAAGATGAACTGACTCAGTCTATCTAAAAGCTCATGTTTTCCACAATTTTAGATATTTATTCAGATTGTGCGCCCTAAGAGCATTTTGAATGGTGAGAACTGGTGAAATGCCAAAGGCATGCATGAATTGTAGAAAATGTCATTGGTGATTATAGATGCTGTTTTTAAATTATAAACTGCAGTAGATATGTGATAATAGTCATTGTTTATCTGCTATATGGAATACTTAGGGTATTCAACTCTTATTGAATAAGCGGTATTCTGCAGGCTGTATAAGAGCCTATAATATTAGCCTGAAGTTATTTTTGTGTTATTATTGTATTGTATATGAAATAGAAGAAATATGAAATTATGAATGAGACTGCCGTTACTGACAGAGGATGACTTCATTATTTATGGCTGCAAAGGACATCTGTTGTTCTGAGAGAATTAGGGATGACATCATCTTCGGGTGTAAAGAGCAAACGGGTGCAGCCCAGGATGCAGTGCCCTACTGGTTACTGTTTGTTCATGTCACTGCTGTCAGGTCACACCTGTATCTCGAAAAAAGTTATTCTTCCCCTTGAAGTGAGCAAATTATTTTGTTACAATCTACCTATAGATTGTATAGTGTTCGGAAGACACCTAACCTTTACCTGTTTTAATTTGGTAATTTGGTAATTATCGTCTCATGTGTAGCATCTTGATGGGTCTTCATGACCCAAGATTAAGAACCAGGGCAGTTCCAAGAACCAGCATTCGTATTAACTTCATAGACAACTGTACTTTAGGCCAACATTATACTGGAGGTTATATAAGTCCAAGTCTTTCTTGGGAATATGAGTGGCGCAGGCCGAAGGGTTAAGTACCTGCCCTGCACCATGGAGACTGGGGTTCAATTCCTGGGGTTTGGGCACTCCAACGAACACAATTGGCCGCGTTTGTGGGTGGCAAACCAGCAAGGGAGTGTGTTCTTTGTTGCTGCATTGGTGACTCCTACAGGTTGTCCTACAGTCACCTGTTCTTTTTCAAAAGATCGTTTTTTGGTATTTTCTGCCGTTATCGATATTGTATAGTGGAGATGGACAGGAAATGGGAAAAGAGAGATGGGGAGAGACATGCAGCAAAGATCGACGGGAACGGGACTCGATGCGCTGTCAGGCAACATTAGAGCCTAAGTGCCCGGACCGCTGGCCTACAGTCTGTTATTACTGTTCAATAGGGAGCAGAACTGGGAGGGATAACGTGTTCCTTCACATGCACTCCCGGTGAAACTCCTCACTGTCGGATGAAAAGAAGTTCATGGCGACTCCATGTATCGGAGGAGACGTGGTTGTCTACACCCTCAACAGACCAACAGTAGGGGTATACGGTTACTGACAGGGACTAGTATGCACATGCATGGGTCATGGCGGGGAATTGGTATAGCTACAAAATTGGGGAGAAAGCAAAAGAAAAGGTGTATAAGTCCATGTCTAATTTTGTCCCAGTGTTGTTGTGTCCTTGTCCCGGGTTCCTCTTTTAACAACACCCCATATCATTTTATAGATTGGTTTTGTGTGTTACACTTTACTCTTTTTCAGCGGCCTGCTGTCATGTCTGCTCTTGCGTCCCCGATACGAACAGGCCAATTTACAGATGGGGACATGAGCAACGGGCACAGAAATCATTACGACCGGATTCATAAATATCAGCAGCTCTGTTTCTTTTAATGGTCAGGAGTCAGAAGTTTAAGGTCTGGAAGTCCTGGAGCTAAAAGACTCAAGGATAGATCAATGTCAGCCGTCAGGGGGAATGAAAGCCAGTCTGGCGGAAAGGGGGGGGTGCGGGGGGGGGGGGGGGGGGTGTTGAAGGAGCTTCAGGCACTGAAAAGTCATATCATAGAGTCGTCTGGGTGGGCTGTGGTGGTTTCAAATCATGAATTCTTTAATGTACTAAGTCCAAATGGTCCCCTGTGCCCCTACAGTGCCTTGCCTGGCAGTCTGAAAATAATTGAGGAGTTGAGGAAGAGAAGAGGGAGGGAAGTGAGAGAGTGAAAACGGATGAGGGACAGATGGGGGGGGGAGAGAGAGAGAGAGAGACTGAGAGTTTGTGAGAGAGAGAACAAATGAATGAAAGAGAGATGGAGACTCCTTTCTGTACAAAAATTACGTTTCCCCACACTTCTTTTCCCTCAGCTCTCCTGTGACTTTAGGGCCGCCATTCGTTCAGTCCCTCATTCATTCCTTGTATCGTTCGCAGCGATGATGAAGCTTCGCGGTGGAAGGTAATCTAGCGGCGTGTCAGGAAATGGACCTCGGAGGAATACTTCCTCCATCTGAGGTCATTAATCCCAACGTCCAATCACCTCGCTCGTAGATCAATAGAACAGTCCTGTGCTAAAAATGGAGACATGAAAAGTGATGCTGAAGTATTAAACATGTGTGCCGTATCGTTCCCTCTCAGCAGGTTTACAGTCGATTGGGTCAGTGAGTGGGGTGCTGGTCTAGAGATGAGTGTGTGTGGCCTTTCATGCCACCAGAAATGAATCGGTCCAGGTGCCTGGTGGTTTCTCGTGCTGTGGTATAACACTCCTGATGGGTCTGGAAATGGGGGAAAGAAAAAAAACTGTGGGTGGGGGATTGGGTTTGGTTGGTGGGGGTGGGGGGTGGGGCAGTGTTATTCATTTTACTCAGACTCAGGAGAGAATCATTTTTCCCATTAGGGTTCCGGGGTGTCCCTGTCAGAGGGGATCTACAGCTGTGTTTTCAATGTTTGACCGTCGCCAGCTGCTTTTCAAATTGCAACTGACTCTATAGCTACTTTTGGTAAGATCTTCTGTGTAAAAGAGACTTGTACATACTATATCTCAATTACACTTTCTGCAAAAATAAATGGGGGAAAAAAGGGGGGGAAAGGAGTCTAAAAAAAAAAATATTGTCTAACCACATGAACCCTAGCGTCCCTAAATTCTGGGGGTAAACATTAAGCGAAAAATAGCTGATCTGCAAGCGCTCGTGTTGAGTTGTGCGCTTGTAAATCGACTATTTCCCCCCTACGGAACGCCCATCAACAGAGTAGGACGACTTCACCATATTCAACCTATCTTCATATAATTGGTCCTCACTAATGCTAATAAAATGGTACCATTATTTCCTACTCACTCCGTGTCTCATTGGAGGGCTGTGGACAGTTCAGACACCCGCCTACTAGTGACATCATCGTTAGGCAGGTTTTTTCTTTTTCAAACAAAGATTTCAAATGTTTTATTTTGTAGAAAGCCTGCACTTTCTATTAGCTCGGATTCCCCATCGATGATGTCACTGGTAGGCGGGTTCCTGAACTGTCCACAGCCCTCCTGTGAAACGCAGACCAAGTAGAAAAAAATGGTACAATATTATAATGAGCATTAGTGAGGACCAATTATATGGAGATGGGTGAAGTCGTCCTTTCAATAATAAAGAGTCTGTGTTTAATAAAAGAAGAAGAAAAAGGAAAAAGAAATCCTCCACAGTTAGGATTAGGATTTAGGAAAATCATCCTCTATCAGCCCTCTCTGATAATCTTGATAATTGACTTGCCTGGTTTCTCACTTCACTGAATAGTGGCCACTGACTCCCTTAGCTGGTTGGATCTTCATTAGAAATCTTCATTCAATAGTTAAAATGGATATGAGTTTTCAGCCAGCCCATTAAAGGCCAAATGTCACAGATTTAACTGTGTGCAGGGCTCATAAAAGAAGTCATGCATGCTATTGATATTCAGTACCACTCTGTGCTTTGTAACGATCCGCCTGCAGTGTCAGAATGCATAGGATGTATTTCCCTGAATTAAAATGCATGTAGAACGTTTCTGTTTCATTATAATTGTGCAGCTGTGTCTATGATAGCTGGCAGCATTGATGTTAACACTTTCTCAGTTTGTCTGAAGATACTGAATGTTATAGAATATATATATACTGTATTTTATATTTCCCTCAATTTGCCTCAAGAGGCTAACTATAATTATTCAGTATAACAGTAATTCAGTTATTTTTCATACCATAGATATTATGATTAAGAGTGCATTATGTACTGTATATGGATCCGTTATATACTGTATAAGCAGAGGACCATACTAGCATGCATGTCATTGTCTATTCACAGTTTTGGACATACTGTACTATATTGTACATAAACATAGACCATTTTCCCATCTATGGTTTAATTTTTTAATTTTCACAGTTATTACAACCTTATCTAACTTTACCTGAATTGAAATTGAGCCCATGTTAAAGCAATCCTTTTGCCAGGGAATATTTTGGCATATAATTTTCAAACCAATCTGCGCTTTAAAAAATAATGTAGCTTTGACCAAAAAATTACTGTGGAAAGAAATGTGTTGAATAATCTCAAGTTTATTTTTATGTGGAAGTGGATTTTTATACACAACTGAAAGGCAAAGTAATCCAATGACGTGAAATATCTAACAAACAAACAAAACAAACAAACAAACAAACAAACAAACAAACAAACCAAAAAGTATATACAGTGAGACGTGGTCAAAGAGCAAAACATCCGAGACCACCGGTATGGTCCTTAATGATAACCCAACACAATACTGGTAGCAAACAAACAGTTGTCTTTGTATGGCTCCTTTGGCCTCACAGTAAACATCCACACACTAATGGTGTGTTGTGCATTCCAGCATCAACCCAGATGCACTCACTCTATGTGTTCAGCATGAGGGGACAAATAACCCACATCAACAGACCCCTCAACGTGCCCACAAGGGGAGTAAAGAAAGAAAGGGATTGGGTTATTCCAAAGATGAATGTGCCTCGCAGCTTTTAGGTACACAACACAAACCCAGCGAAAGGGAACATCGGCATCATTTGATGAGGCATTCCAAATGTCTCGGGGGGGACCAATTCGCCGTGGGCTAAATGACAAATATATGTTGGTGGTGGCTGTAGAGAGTGATTCTGTTGGCTGCCCTGAGGTGTCTCCGTGGCTGCCAGCGCTGCACCATTTGTCCTTGAAGATGTTGGCTGAAAATGTTGTCAACTGCTGCTGGAGTTGTTGTTTTCCTGCGTATTCTATAGATCTCTCCCAGTCTCTGCAATTTGTGACTTTCTCTCTCACGCTCTCTCTCTCTCTCTCTCTCTCTCTCTCTCTCTCTCTGAGGCATTCTCTATATCGCAATCTCTTTCTTTAAGATGACCCCCCCTTCTCTCCTATTCTTTCACTCTGCCTCATACCTACCTCTTTCTCTCTCACTTTTCCTCCATCCTTCTCTTGCTCTGTAAAGCTGCTGATGAATAGGGCATATTGTAAACTCAGTAAAATAAGTTAGCTGTATTACAGGACTTTAGTTAGTAAGACAATGACTGCATTATGTATCTACTGGAGAGAAGTGAGATTCCTATGGAACTGGTGGAGCATAACTTAGCACAGTTGCCTACACAGTACACACATCAAAAAACACATTTGCATAAACTGCACCTTGTATACCATGCATGGCATTGTTCCCTTTTCAAAGTTTCATAATTCTTAAAGGCTTGTAGTTAGGAAATGCATGGAAATGAATAATTCTACCGTACGTGGAGAGCCCTATCTGTGCCCATTTCTCCCCCCTCTTTTCTTCTTACCAGACTGAATTATTGATATAAGTCTCAGAGAATTGCTTCTCTGTGTCTAAGGTGGATTATCCATGTGTGTGCCTAAAGACAAAACAACATTATAAAAACCTCCATCAGAGAGGGAGAGAGATGGAGTTTGAATATTTACAGCCAGCTGATGACATTTCCATTCTGCAGGCTTGTCAGAAATTACAAAGCCCCGCATTTACCCTCCGCATCTGCTTAAGTCTCTATTCCTCCGCCTGGTGCCCCAAGTGGCTCAGAAATCCTACTTTATAGCAGAGAGGTGTCAGAATTTTAAACAGGGCCTGTCTTTATCCCCTGCTTCCCCGAGCTGTTTCCCTTTTATTCCTGGAAGAGGAGGCCAGGGTCGCCTTTTAACCCTCACCTGCTCCTCCGCTAGAATAATGTTGGCCGCCCTCTCCCGATTTCTTTTTTTTTTAGGGGGGGGGGGGGGTATAAGGCAGCAGGAGAGGAAAGATGTACAGAGAGAATGAGGGAGGTGGAGAAAAACATGAGGGGGGTGTATGTCTGAGGAATTAGACAGGAAACACAGACGGGGAGAGAGGGAGAGAGAGAGCGAGAGAGAGAGAGGAGGGACAGACAGAGGGAAAGCTAGAGTTATATTATTCTCTGGTGGGATGCTGACTGGCCATTTATCATAGCTGGCTGTGAAAGAAAGGAAGGAGGGAGAGGGAGGATGCAGGTTTTTCCATCTTGTCAGACAAACCTGATGACAAAGCACTATCCAAGGGTGGAGTAAAGAGTGTCTGGTGGACCCCAGGTATTTTTTAAGCAATTTTAAATTGGAACAATTTTACACACCGCAAGATAGGAGGGGGCGAATTGCAATGCTTGACCTATATTTGGTGAAAGGCACCAAATATGCTGTACATCCTTATAGCGTTATGGTACACAACCAAATCTGGAGTCTTCATTTAACTCAGACCATTTTTACACTCTCAAGAGTTGAATTAACCACCAGATGTGGGAGCGATATGAAAGTGGACAGCACCTCTGGCCTTACCTCAGATGCAAACATACGTGTTTAAGCTCAGAAAAAAAAGAAAAGAAAATGACAGCATACATTTTTGTAGCTGTTCACCATAGTCCTTGTGATTTTATTTTCATTTAAAGTATTTTTGTGTATTATTGTGCATTCTAATTATTTAGCAAATTTAATGTGCACTGTTGTTGACATACGTAGACAAAGGTTTCTGAGACACTGGTTTGCCTATGTACGTGTGTGGGGTGAGAGGCACACCACTTTCTGCACAATGCTCACAGGGCTATTGGCTATTAGAAATATTGTTATACCCTAAAAATGCTCATACATTTTGGGACAAAATGTATTGTAGTCTAAAATCTGCCCGACATTAAAAGGAATAAATCACCAGCAGTTTCCAAATGATTCGTCTATAAATGATATTCTGCTGTATGAGTAATTGCCTGCGATTCACTCCCCTTTGAGTCAATCTCATGTGTGAAGTCGACGCTGTTAATTAGGCCTGTTTTTGTGCTTGGGGAGCCAGCTGAGCCTCGCATGCACACACACACACACACACACAGACACAGACACACAGACACACAGACACACACACACACACACACACAGACACACACACACACACACACACACACACACACAGACACACAGACACACACACACACACACACACTCTCCTCCACCATTTGTACTTAATTACTAAGGGACTCTGCTGTCTGCACCAGCGAGGCATAACAAAGAGGTGTAATGCCATTAGCGAGTTCAGAAAAAAGTAAAAAATGAAATGTAATAATTTATTTTATACTGATGTCTTGAGAGAAGAGGGATGGTTTATGACACATTACTGATACTTTATGATTACAATGGTACAAAAATACTATAATATATATATTTTTGGCAAGTTTGGTGATCATAAACAGATGTGCTTAAGTTCCCAAAAGAAAGTGGATAATGTATAATACTGTAATTCTTGATGCAGAGGCCTATACAGTGGCTTAGACATGTACCATATACTGTACTCAGTTAATGTAAGATAGTAAGCTGATATGAAGTCATGATCATAATGTAATGAAATTGAAAGGAAAGAAATGTCATAATGTGAGTAAAGTGCATGTACAGTAAGACTACAGACTATCATAAGGCATGTGTTGACAGACACAGGTTTTAGAGATTGTTTTTGCATGACGGGCAATTTGGTTTCATTTGTGGTTAATAGTAGTTGTGTCACATGTGTGTATTAGGGACATAAACAGTCATGCCAGTGTGCTGGACCAAGGCATTGGGGCCGTCTCTCAGGCAGAATGGCTGACATCTGCTCCTAATAGCTAGGATGGGTTAACCACATCAACCATATCGTCCTTATTCTGGTCATGTAGGTGAAAATAGACAAACATTCTGTGAAAATAGACAAACATCTGGTGAAAATAGGCAAATATTCAGTGAAAATGGTGAGGAGACGGGACAATACTGTGAGTAATTGTCTTGGACTTCTTTCTCCCCAATCCTTCTGTAATTAGCTAACATAACGATACATGTTTGACAAGTTCTAATAATAACCAATTAACAGCTGACCTGATCTGGACACGGTTTGTCTCTTAGCAACATGTGAGTATTTGGATGAAAACATTTGTAGAATTATTATAATTGAAGGATGTGGTTTAATCTTAATGATGCTACTGTGCTATGTAATACACTGTGCAGAGATTGACATGACACGTGTGGTTACACCTATTAAGTATTGAAAACGGGGAAATTGGATTCACACCACTGTGGTTGGTTTCGTCTGTAGTTCAAAGAGCAGTAGGAGGTTAGTGGTGAGCTTAAGATCAAGTCACAGGCATATGGGCGCTCACACACACACACACACACACATACGCACACGCACACGCACACGCACACGCGCATACACATACGCATGCATACATGTACAGTACATGAACACACATACATAAATGGGTGTAACCTCATGCGTGTGTGCACACATATGCACACACACATGCTCGTACACACACACACACACACACACACACACACACACACACACACACACACACACACACACACACACACACACACACACACACACACACACACACACACACACACACACACACACACACACACACACAGCTGAGAGAGAAGTCCTGTAGGTGTTGACACCTCTGATTGTATTTGACACCACAAGAGTCCATTGCACATGTAATGTGGAAATTATCCATTGATTTCAGGACTCTGTCTAAGGTTTTTATATGTAGTGAATTGAATCAGCCATGGCTTTGCTAGGATCTCTGATACCTAAGGTTATGAGAGAGGGTTCATAATGTAATGCGGCCATAGAATAGCTTGAACAGCAGAAGCTGAAGTAATCATGTTTGAAATAAAGGGGGCTCACATATTTGGCTCACTCAGTTCCCAGGGGTCCATGGCAATGGTATGATTTTGTTGATTAAAGTGATTTCATAGATTTTTTTTCCAACATCATATTTTTCCTTATTACATCTAGACAGCTCTGATGCAATCTAACACCTTCAGGTACAGAGATTAGACTAGACAAGTATTATTATTACTACACACAAAATCCATGATTAACACTAAAACTGCTGAACTTTTTTTTTCTCTTTTTACTGTACAGTATGTGTCTTGAAATGTATACAACTTAGTTCATTGAAACCTCAAAAGATTCCCTCTGCATGACATTCCCAAAGTATAATGCCAAACTCTCGGAAATGATCACATACTGTATCACAATTTGTATGGGCAGACGTAAAAAATATTACTCATAGTACTCATAGCTTCCGATGCAGAAAGTTATTTATTAGGACAATACAGAGAAGAAAAAACAATGTTTTGGCAACAAAGCTGCCTTCATCATGGTCGAGGGTAGAATTGTTTGACTGCTGTGAAGGATACAGGTGAAGTGAATTAATGTGATGATACCAAGCACAAGTTAGGTGAAAAGACCAATCACAGAAAGGATAAACACAGGTTCAGTAGGACAATTATCTACGATTATCTGGGAAACCCCAGATATACAGTATCAAATGTTCCCTTACTTTCCCTTATCAGTACACACATTAGAAATCAAGTTACATTATATGCTGTGTACTGTAGGCCTACATAATACAATGGACAAAATTCTCTTCCCTCCAAAAGCGGCTCAATATCAATAACGAATATTGAGAAATTGTATTAGTTGTATCTAATTACACATGTTATTACAGTTACAATTTGACAATGGACAGATGTCAATTGTGAGAACATTTATTTATATCCAAGAATTTCCACGCACGCACGCACGCACGCACGCACGCACGCACGCACGCACGCACGCACGCACGCACGCACGCACGCACGCACGCACGCACGCACGCACGCACGCACGCACGCACGCACGCACGCACGCACGCACAAATTCATTGTAAACACTTCATTGTAATACACACACAGACACATGAGCACACAGGTACGTACACACACACACACACACACACACACACACACACACACACACACACACACGCACATTCCAACATAAACTATTTAGTCATTATGTCAAAATACCTCTGAACTTATGATTTCAAAACCTTTTGATTGATGGCCGGGATTTCAATTTAAAAACAGCAATGCACAAACTGTATTGAAAGTAGGCATTCCATTGATCTAACCCAGCAAGTATTTGAGGTAAATTGAATCAGTCCCTATGTCATATACGAAGCGAGAGCCCCGCCATGCGTGATTCCATTTTGCACTTTCAGAAGTAGGGAAGCCCTCCATTTATCAAATGGTAAAATAATACAAACTGCCAAAGGCAACATAATGTCTCATTGATCAAATGTAATGCCTTCTGAGGCAGATTTCTGTGAATGGATTGCATGTATCAATGACTTGGATGATTCAGACGAGCATGCTTCCTTTCAACAATCACAGGGTTAAACAAATGAACACATTCTGACAAATATGGTCCTTTAGGCATAGTTGCAGTGTAGTGCAGTATCACGTCTTGGGCCAGGGATCTCCCTTGGGCCAACACATATGCACCCACCCCAAAGTAAGACACATCACAGGTTTGCAGGTGTTAAAAAAAGGAAAGGGGAAAAGAATAGAGATGGAAAGAATACAAGGAAAACAGGTCAGATGAGTACGGTAGTAGTATAGGTATACGGTGCATGGTTTAAAGAAAAAGTAAATCAATGGAATGAGGCAGTTAAATTAGAATCAGATATAGTAACAGTAAGGTACATAGTTTAAAAGAACAATAGCAACTAGAAAAGTGCGCTCCTCCTAGTGCAGATCTCTTTCAGGCCAGGTTGCCAACCCAGGGCTGTGTCGTGGGGTGCAGTCGTCAGTACGTGAGGAAGCTGCGGGGGGGAATAAAGTTTATACAGTAGACAGTGCAAATATTCGTCTTTGTGGCGCCCCCTATGGGCTGAAGTGCGAGGGTTTATGGAGGTGTGCCAATAGGGTCCCCTCAACATGTGATTTCAAACCTCGTTTGTGTCACAATCCGCCCCTGCACTGCCTGCCTCTGCCCCTGCCCTGTGTAGTGTGCCCTTGCCATGGGGTCCCTAGAGTAGAGTCACCTGCGGGTGTCAGCCGTGTCTAGTTGGCTAACGAGCCTCAGAGACTATTTAAGACTGCCTGTGACTGCTCTCTGTGCTGGATCATTGTTGTACTGTTTGTTGTATTGTTGTATGTTTCCGGCTTTCCGTGTATTCCCCCCCGGTCCTGTATTTCACCCTGTGTGGTGTACATCTGTTTGCATTATCATTATTAAGTAAAGTCGTTGCTTAACTGTCCTCCTTGGTTTCCTGCCTTTACTTTGAAGTTGAGTTACTGCATAATATGGGTCCAAAAACACCCGGGTCCCTGACAGTTTGATGGTTATTGTCACATGACACACAAGAGCATTTCCTTGGCCTACTGGGAGTGTGCGTGCAAAGTTTCATGCTAATCGGTCCAGCGGTGCTAGAGATTAACATAGTGTACAAACAAACAAACCGGTCAGGGGCGAAAACATCATCTACGGCCATCCAGCCTGGCAGAGAACAAAATAGCAAAAGATCTAGAAACAATAGTCCCTTGTGCGTGTAGTTGCAGGTGAGACATCAGCATTGTAAATGTAGCAACCGTTTTACGCTCTCAGAGTTAAATTGAAACGCTGTGTGGCCTCAATACCTTAGGGGCCCATTCTACAATGCAATAGTGTGGTTAGTGGAAACTGAAATTGGATCATGTGAGCAAATTGGGCTTGTGGGCAGACGGTTACCTGTTTGAATCCATGGAGCAGCCAGGGAAATCTGTGCTGGCAAAGTAAATGAGTAATGAGCAAAAGCTAAAGGTTGTGGCTGTAGTGTACATCACCCATGGTCTGTAACTCACTACTGATGAGGCATTTAAGCTCTATTTTATACTATAATAGCCGATCTACAAGGTCATAACATGACGCCAGGAAAGTGGTTAATTACAAAGCAGGTAAGTCCTGGGAAATTGCATTCATGCTCAGCGAATACTCCCTTGATAAATGTCTTAAAAAGGGCTAATGGTAAATGGTGCATTTATATAGCGCTTTTATCCAAATCGCTTTACATAGATTGTGCATTACATTCACCCATTCACACACACATTCACACACC
>NC_137605.1:37082256-37119756 GCF_963280865.1 Gymnoscopelus braueri | reverse complement strand
ACACACACACACACACACACCTAACCTAACAGCCCATAAGCGCCTCCTCTGCATGCCTCTGCCATAACTAACAGGATTAGTCAACCACAATCGATTTGGCACACGCTATCAAAACCAAACAGCCATCCTCCTAAACCCCCCCCCCGTCCCCCCGTCTCTCCTCATCTTTTACATACTTCTTCTCCTTTCCTTCTCGCTTCCACCCCATCCTTCCGTCTGCCGATTATTTCCTTTCCTCACTTCGCACTAAGTCCTCTCTCCTCCTCTCCCACTCGTCTCCTGCTCTCCCTTCATTTCGCAATGCCTCCTCTCCCTCCCGGTCCCATCCTATCGCAGCCTCCTCATCTCACTGCCCTCCTTCCACATCTCCTCTTTTCCTCCTCCATGTTTCCTCACTCCTGTCACTCAGGTCATTCCTCTCCCACCAGAAAAGGCAAACCTCCCTCTCCATCAACCCCCCCCCCCCCTTCGCTCTGCTCTGTATCTCCCATCCGCTCACACATCGCTTCCCTTCTCTTCCTCTCTTTTACCACCACTCCTCCTGTCCTCCCTCACTCACTCCCTCCTTCAATTCCATGGCCCCACTCTCTCTCTCCTCCTCCTCCTCCCCACACATCCATCCATTCTTTCTTTCACTTCTCTTGCCAAATCACCCCCTAGCAGATGCCCCACTCATTCAATGGGCCTCCCAAGTGTGTGTGTGTGTGTGTGTGTGTGTGTGTGTGTGTGTGTGTGTGTGTGTGTGTGTGTGTGTGTGTGTGTGTGTGTGTGTGTGTGTGTGTGTGTGTGTGTGTGTGTGTGTGTGTGTGTGTGTGTGTGTGTGTGTGTGTGTGTGTGTGTGAGATTGTGTGTGTGTGTCAGACTGTCTGTGAGAAGAGGATGTTTGTGTTTGTGTAGCAGTCCTGTCCGCTGTGTGTCTGTGTATTTGTGTATATGCCAATAAAGTATATGAGTGCATGCCTCTTTGTGTGTGTGTGTGTGGTGCTTGTGCATGCATGCATGCGTACATCTCAGTGGAGCAGGGCTGGCCATGGCTAATTGTCACCTCCTACCTGATGTTGACAGGCCTAATCAAAGACGATGAGCTCACCAATCTCTCTCTCTCTCTCTTTCCTCTCACTTCCTCTCTCTCTACCCCCTCTCTCTACCCTCGCTTCCTTTCTCTCCATCTGTCCTTTCTATGTTTGTGCTCCCCCCCCCCCCCCCCCCCACACACACACACACACACACACACACACACACACACACACACACACACACACACACACACACACACACACACACACACACACACACACACACACACACACACCTTCTCTCCCTTTCCTCAGCTGGCACAGAAATAGATAGACAGCCTCCAGCCTCCAGTCCCCTTACCCATTATGGGTTGTTTTTGGAAAGAAGAAGAAGAAGAGTATAGGAGGTTGATAGCGGGAGACAGAGGAGAGAGAGAAGAGGGGAGGAGAGGGGCGTTCCATTCAACTCTCTCCACTTAAGGGCACCGCACGGGACCACAAATTGGCCCGAGTGCTTGCGGTTTGGTGGGACACAGGGACACAGGTTGCAGCACAATGGCCTTATTCACATCCACTTGCACAGCAAAGAGGCCAAATTGATTGCATGAATGAATAAATGAATGAATACATTTGGTTTCAGGGTCTTTTGGGGAGCAAATGTGAGGTGATGGGGCTGTGTGTGTGTGTGTGTGTGTGTGTGTGTGTGTGTGTGTGTGTGTGTGTGTGTGTGTGTGTGTGTGTGTGTGTGTGTGTGTGTGTGTGTGTGTGTGTGTGTGTGTGTGTGTGTGTGTGTGTGTGTGTGTGTGTGTGTGTGTGTGCGAGGGCAGAGGGTGTTGGCAATTACAGTATGTTGTAGGTATACACCTGCATGTATCCATATATACATGTATACACAGTGTGTGTGTGTATATATACACACACACACACACACACACACACACACACACACACACACACACACACACACACACACACACACACACACACACACACACACACACACACACTTTTATGAAAGTAAGATATTATTTAGGCTTTTAAAGTGATAACCATCAGTGTCTCCAGACCTTATAGAAGCTTTCCTAGTGCCAAAGTGAGTTTCATCATGATGGATTTGGCTGGAAGCTCTTAATCCTAGCATACCTCCTACGTGTGATGATGTGCTCTCTTAAACATCAACACCACACTGTTCTCTCTCTGCCTCTGTCTGCCTTTCTACCACCACTGTTTATTGTTTTACTTTGATCGCACTCTGCTCTCTCTCTCTCTCTCTCTTTCTCTCTCTCTCTCTCTCTCTCTCTCTCTCTCTCTCTCTCTCTCTCTCTCTCTCTCTCTCTCTCTCTCTCTCTTCTCACACACACACACACACACCCTAACCCTCTCTCTCTCCTGCTCTCTCTGTCCCTGTCGGACCTCCTTCTAGTTTTCCTCATATCTCTCCCTCAGAAATTACATGTTCTCTGGTGCTTGTCAAGTATGGGGAGGATTCACATGGATGGCTATCTGCTGCATATGGGGGTTTTATCAGGCCTCTTTGAATCAAAGGTTATGGGCGATTGAAGCAATCGCTATGAGGAGATTTGATGTAAAATTGAATCTATATTCCTCTTTACTCTCTCCAGTGGAAGAGTAATACTGGGTCCCCGATTTGGGTAAGGTTAAATCATGAGTTTGCATTACACATGCAAAGGAATTTGGATGCATTGCCTGCTGAGTTTTTTTTGTGTGATGTAGCCACCATGAAATTGCTAGTAGAAATGCAGTTGCATCTGTAACTGTAAGGAGAGACTTTAAGCGTAATCCTAATCCGATACTAAGGGAGATGCAATCCATTTCTGATGAACATAAATTCACTGAGGTGGTCAAGTATGATCCCCATCATTTATATAAATGGTATAACAGGATGAATATCATAAATGTATTTTCGTAAAATGCTCTGTCGCATAATCAGAATTGGTCATCTGCATTTAAGTCAGTCAGTGACTAGCAATTGTCAGCTACAGGGAAAACAAACATAATGATAGCTGAAACAACAAAATTAATATAAAAGTGGTAGTGCATGTGTTACATACTGGCTTCACATGTACAGTAGAGTACTAATGTACAACTGCATCTCTCAACTTTATTTTTATCATGCAATTTTGGCTTATCTTTAAAATATTTGTTTTACAAGATATAAATGATAAAGCTATAAAATCTGACTAGAATCATGACAGGTGGTTGTCTTCTATATGTCACCAGTCATAAAATGGTACAGTTAGGGACTGAACAGATGAGTTAATCATTTCTAGTGCCAGGAGTAATGCAAATAGTCAAACATATGGCCTTGGCTGTCGTAAAATGGTGTAATTTCCCCAGTGCATGATATTAGAGATGCATTATTTTATTTTATTGTCTGTTATGGGTATGAATTAAAGGGTAGTGCAAGGTGTTTGTGATCTACTGTAAAGGGGATTACAAAATTATGTGGGTGAGGTCAAGAACACAGTGCACATTTTGACATCTAAATAATTAATATTCTTCAGTGTTTGCGGAAAGGAGAGGAGGAGAGAATAAAGATGGTACGACATTGTTGTTTTGTAGTTTTTTTTGATAATTCATGTATTTATTTTCCAAAATGGTACAGCATGTAACTCTCTCTGGCACAGTGCAGCATACAAAACAACATTAGAATACAGCCAGTCCATAAAATAAAAGCAAAGCTTAGCAATCCCAATGGAATATTGATTACATAGAATAGGTCTCATATTTGTCTGAGGGTATGAAGACGAGCTATGGCATTGTAGCTGATCATTGTTTGTATAGATGCCTGTGGGAAGAGATCTGTGGGTAGATATTGCTGTTTATAGGGGCCACAAACCAAGTAAGGTACAGTTACAGTAAAATGCTTGGGAAGAAACCATGGCAATGTCTAGTTAAAGTCTATTAAAGGATTCTATTTAACTGCAACAGATGGCATGTTAAATTGACAGTGATACTTGGCTTACAACACCATTTCTTTCACCTTTCTGCTGCAAAAGTACTGTTCCAATACTACCAGCAGGTACTGTATAGCCTTGTTTATTTCTATGGGAAAAAGTACAGCAGCATTTCCTAGTAACTCTCCCAAAGGACGCAAATCTATTTTTCTCAAGCCGCAGGTGCTTATTCCATGCAAGAAAACACAATAGCACGAGTTCAAGAGGACAAGGGAGGGGAAAGGTAAATTGTTCCAGATTGGAATTTAAAGTGCACTCCATTCCCATACAATTGGCTGGGCTATTTCTGATGTGTGCAAAGCTGATGGGAGAAGACAGTGAGCACGATGAAACAGACCTTCGTAGGAGTACTGGGCCTCCTTAAATATTACATTACACAGCACTCCAACAATAATAAAACTTTCCTTTTTGCTCTCAAAGCAATAACGCATCTAAACTGCACCACATGAGAAAGACCACGACAGTGTCAGTTCCATCAAAACTAATCAATTCTACTATGTCTTCATTTCCAAAGGAAAACACGTTGAGCTGGTGAGAGCTGTGGAGGGCTTGATTTATGAAGCACACTCCAGGAGGTTGCTGCAGATTTTGAAATTTTCATCTAGGATCCAGCCCCCCATGACACAAAGGTTTGAACTGAAATGGATTATGTTCATGGCTTGTTTCTTGGTCATGATTGCATGTGTTTGTGTGTGTTTGCATATATGACTGTGGAAGCATGTTTGTGGGCTGTCAGTGGCTCTATGCTATGTAAGTAAGTGGCCATGGGGGGGGGGGAGAGAGAGAGAGAGAGAGAGAGAACCTGGTTAATATGAAGGATAATGGCAGCAACTCAGACACTAGTTAATCCTGAATTCAAACTGGCTAATTGGTGGGTGGGCCGGCCTGCCAGCGGACCGCTTTCCCGCCACTATGACTCAGACATAACCATATAGAGTTCACTATGACTCAGAACCATATAGAGTTCCCACTGCAGCTACACCCAAATATGGCGTGACATATTTGACAAATATGTCATGCTGACTGTGACAGCATGACCCAAAACAAACTGTGTCGTCATGAGTCGGATCGGCGGTGCGACGTAGGTGTGAATGAATGTGAGGGTCGCATAGCGGCCCGAACCTCTCTACTGCTACAGTAGCCCATCTCTTATTTTTCAAATTACATCCTGAGGTTTGGTTTGAATATTAATCATTTGAACAAATATTACTACTTATGATTTTGTCTTGTTCGGTCTGTGACAGGTTATTGTCCAAATAAATAGTAAAATGATATTGTCTTCACCAGACCAACAGACTGGGAGGCAAAGACTATAATATTTTTTATCCCTGTCCATGTGTCCGTCCGTCCGTCCGTCCGTGTGTCTGTGCACAGCTCTCGGACACCACTGCACTGCAGGCCAAGGAAGATGCCCACATTTTTCAAATCAGCCTCATGGTGGCCCTATACCCTCCTGTTTTGTGTTTTGGCCTATGATTCTTGAACTGTATAGGTCATACAAGCAAAAATATTTCTTGGATCATGCAACTCCCCATATAGGCCACGCCCATTTCCGCCTTTAGATTTTTCGCCATTTTGTATTTCCTCCAAGTACACTTCTTGCTACTCCATATTTTGTCCAACATTCACACAAATCGGTACACTATCTCTGGAGTTATTTGATAAACATGTACAACATTCCAATTGTTCATACTGCATTCCGAATTCCGATAGACTAAGGGCCCGTACACATTGCAGGAGATTGGGTCAGATATTGCTGTCGCCGACATTTTTTGGCGCTCGGCGACAAAACCTCCCGATCTGACGCAGATCGGCCTTTGATCTGCGAGATAATGCTCGCTCTGTGTGAAAGGTTCCGCGAGACGATGTGGCCGCGATTATCCGCTCTGCGACGGCTTTCCGACCGTTTTCAGATAACTACCATGTTAGATATTCAGCTCTGTCCCAGACAGGAGATCGGACAGTATCATACATTATGAAAGGGTCTGCGAGAAGATCCACGCTACAGCCAATGAGAGCACATTACAGCCACCGTGGCCAGGGGAGCGTCGCTGGATCTGACCACAACAAACAGTCCCTACCGCAATATTACCGTCCAGTCCTGTATTAAGTTAACATTATAAAACAAAATGAGAGAGTGGGCGAGCCTGGTGGGCTGTTTATTTTAGAGGAATTGTACAGAGAGAGAGAGAGAGAGAGAGAGAGACAGACAGAGAGTGAGAGCAAGAGCGAGCTCTGTGTGTGTGTGTGTGTGTGTGCGTGTGCAGCATGTGCACGCTGTTATGAACAGCGTTGCCAGATGTTGCGAGAGAAATAAGCAACCAGGTCTATGAAAACAAGCCCAAGAAAATGCCACTTGAGCACTTTAAACCTATTTACAAATACATTGGATATTTGAAAGTAGCCGATCTACAAGCTCACAACGCGTCGCAAATAAAAATCTTGAGAAAATTGTGGAATATTTTCCAAATCCACACAAATCTTGTATGGGGATCTATGATGGCACAACATATTTACAGAAGGGGGGTCTGTGGACAAATACATATTATGTGTTGTTAAAACCACTGGTTTAAACAACATTAGGAAACAAGGCCAAATAAGCAACTACACAAATAAGCCCAAAAAATGCACCCCGCAACAACCAATATTTACAAGCAACTCTACAGAAAAACAAGCCCAAAGTCGCTTATAATAAGCGGACATGGCAACGCTGTCACTGACGGCTTCTGCGCACTTTACGTGCGAGAGAGAGAGAGAGAGAGAGAGGGAGAGAGAGAGAGAGAGAGAGAGAAAGAGCGAGAGAGGGGGGAGAGGGAGAGGGAGAGAGGCATATCACGGGATACGTCGATTAAAATGAATTGGAATAAACTCAAATGTATGTATTGGGTCTGACTCTGGAGATAGCATTCTAGTGAACTATCCTACAGTGTGTCAGCCCTTGTCGGGGATCAATCCTGTTGTTAAGACCACAACGATATTATGACAGCCGATTTCAAGAAATAAACTCCTGCAGTGTGTAATGCTTAACGATCAGATGACCCCCCGACCACTTAAAGCTCTTGCAGTCTGTACCTGCCTTAAGTCAGGTTCCCAGATTTGTGCCCATAAGGCTGCAACCCATGATTGATACAGCTCTGTCTAGGCCACCCAGCTTGGCACAGACCTACGCTACAAGGAACAGCCTTTTATAGTTTCCTGTGTCCATTTTCTTAGTCCTTGCACTGTACACTTATTGTACTTGGTAAATTAAAATGAATCATTATTATAACTGTGACTAGTACTGTTTCTTCAATAAATGACCCATGCTGAATATTTATAGTGATGGCCTCCCAGGTCCAGGTCTCCATTTATAACTCATAACAATGTTATTTTTATTATTATTCTGCTTTGTAGGCAGGAGAAAACAAGACACCAAGGACATCTCACAAAGTGCTGGCGAAAAAAAAAAGAGGACAAAAAGATAATAATAATATCAATAACAGAGAAACCGCACACTCAGGCTGTTGCGTGTGCATTTTTATTGTCAGACCACTGTTTTAGCCGTAGCCTTCTTCTGGGTTGTCTGAAGAAAAATAGTGGAGACATGTTATAAAGACTAGATCACCAATGTCTAGGCCTTCAGTGTATAATGTACGTACATAATAATAGAACATGCTAATTGTAATACAATACAAATATATGAAAATATATGCTGCTACAGCATATAACGTGATTTTATATATCATTAAACCATAGTGAGGCTAGACATCAATAAGACATCGACAGGCAGACATGGTTTAAATCAAATGAATCCACTGTACAAGAATAATATTGGGCATCATATTATTTGTTGAACATTAAAGATAGTAAAAAATATGTGAAATTAGAAAAGTGCGCTCCTCTGAGCACAGATCCCCACCAGGCCAGATTGCCTACCAAGGGCCTACCCAGTTTGAAAGGCAGTCATAGCCAATTGGAATGGAGCCTGTGAAATCTGACTGATACATCTTGATCACATGACTCCACAGATAATATGTACCCATTTGTGTGGGTTTTGGACTGAATTTGTAGGAGTAGTAGCAAAAAGTATTTTTTGAAGAAAACGCAAAATTGCTGAAAATAGTCTGGCACAAATGACCGGTGCCTATGAGTGGAGCTGCGACCTCTTCCGACCCCCTCTTTATACATGATTATAGACACCACCTCTAACTGTGCTTTGCATGGAAAAGACCAACGAAGCCAAAAGCACAGTCGGACACATCGTAAATTATGCCATCGGAATTGTATACCTCCCTTCAAGTGCTCTTCTGCACTCCTCTTTTCCTGTTGGCCCCAGCCTCCACCCACAGTGTCCAGCTAGTAGCTGTGATAACCTCGTCTAAGCCCAGCCAAACCAGTTTAATTTTCCCGATGTCAAAGGCAAGCTTCTGAAATGTCCTTTTTATCTGGTAGAGAAAAATTATATATCGGAATGCTGGCTTCCAGCAACATGGTGGGGCATCAACTAAGGCTAGATTGTGTTTGTGTGTGCGTGTGCGTGTGGGTGTGCGTGTGCGCGTGCGTTCGTGTCTTGCAACAGACATTAAATAAGGGATAAAGCTTTGGCTAGTCTTTGCCAGCCACCGCCAGCCTTGTGAATCCCCTCCGCCGTTCAAATAATAGTAAAATGATTTCCTCAGCATTTGGTTTAGTCATGTCAAAGGCCAATGAAATGAACCTTGCTGACACCAAATCCCTCAGTGCCAGAAAATTGGAACTAAACTTATTTAATATTAACAGCTGCTTTTATATTACATCCCCATGCCCCCAATCCCATTTTTCCCATTCACTTTGGAGCTCCCTGCTTTGTAGCATGAAAAGATGTGCTTCTTTGGTGATAAGGCCCATATTTTTTATCCTCTTAAACTCAATACTGACCCCACCACCTTACTAAGGGGACGATGTGTGTGATTCCCAATGGAGACATTTAGGATCTGTGAAACTTTACTTTACTCAAAGCCAGCACCTCAAAGCCAGCACCTATGTCAAATGTTTTATAATATGTACACACACACACACACACACACACACACACACACACACACACACACACACACACACACACACACACACACACACACACACACACACACACACACACACACACACACACACACACACACACATATAAATTAATACTGTTGATGTGATACCATCACATCAACCATATACCATGTCATACTTAGTACTACTACACGCACACACATATGTAAAATGAAGGTGGAGGGCTATTTGGAAATAAAAACAAAGTGAATTTGTGTGCGATTAACCACTTGACCGGATTCACCCAGGGGACTATACTACGCTCCCTCGGTCCCTCCTTTTTATCCTCCCTCTACACTAAATATCTTTGCTGAACAATATACTACAACCAAATACTCGCCCCCACAATAGGGACGCTATAGGTAAAGAGGTTAAAGAGAATAAAATCGTATTAGGTCTCATTATTGACGGCATAGTAACCTCATTTGAAAATGTTGAATGCAACTTCAGCATGTACTGTAGGTCATGAACACACACATTCCTGAATTCATACAGTAGCATGTCATTCCTAAAGGAAATTAAATTAAAACATCAAGTGTTAGTGTATCTTGTGTTCATTAGTAACCATTCTGATTGAATTATGTGAGGTGACATCATTTTCCAATAATTAGCTTATTAGCATGGAAGCCAGTGCATTGGAGGGCCAAGCAATCAGAACAACAGTTAGCCACCATTAGTGTTTCGAGCGTTAGATTGGAGGCATACAGATTAGAGTCTTATGACAACAGCGGTCAACTTATTTTCATTACAATCAATTAGTGCGTAGCGTAATTTGATCTAATGAATTACTCGTACTTAATTGACAGATAATGAATATCACTGCATGTCTGATTTCGCTCACATTAGGATGCTTTACAAACTGTTTCGGTTGTATTGTATTGCTCACAGATAATTTAACTGATTGTTAGGATCAACAGTTCCTTGTTGATGCTGGAAATAAATCTATATCCATTGAATACAAACAATATGTATATTTCAATCCAAATTGGCAAACATTTTTTTCTGTGTATTTAAGATGAGTATCATCTTTTAGTATTCAAGCGTGTGTGTTGGATGTTTAGCTTGGATTTCAATGAGAAAAGTATTTTCACATTGAAACTGTACTGTGTATGAGAAGACTGTCCTGTCTGTCCTGTCTGTCTTTGGATTGAGTAGTTATATGAATCACATCATAAATTGTAGATAAATGCATTTGGTGTCCATGAAATATAATATCTCCCCAGTTTACCTCCAATACCCCTATAAGCTTCCAGCAGCATACAGAGTGAAAAGGCTGTCTTGTCTGTCTGTGGGAATTGCCTTCCCTGGGTCTTGTCAACGAGCCAGATCAAAGACAGAGACATGGCATTTTTCTGTCTACAGGCTTTTTTTCTTTATTTTTTTGAAGTGGAAATCAAACTGGAAGCCATCTCCCCACTGCTGTAACCCACAGCCTGATCATAACAGAAATGCCAATTATTTTCTCATTGCTTTAACCCCTCATCCTCCAGTTCACATGCATATCCTCACCTAATGAGGACAAGTAATTCGGTGTTAATTTAGTGACCACGTTAGATTGCATAGCAATAATCACATATCTCAGATGCAGTTTTATGGGCATGTAAGGTCATTGCTTTTCCTCTTAATGATTTTAGATGAGCAGTAATCCCTCATAGAATGTCTTTGCCTGTTAGATTTATCCATCAAGTATAGATTAGAAAAACAGGTCAGCATCGAGCACTGTTGAGGTTGCCCCAAACATTATTGCTTTGAAATTAACATTCAACTAAAAGTTAGTTGATGTATGCTATGTTGCTCAATTTTGTATCATTATTGCACCAACAAATTGCACAACACGCTCTTTCCATAATAGTTCCCCCACATTTTGCCCTTTTATTTAACTCACAAGAGGGTTCATGCAAATGTTTTGTGCTCCAAGGTACAGCCAGCACAAATCTTGGAGTCCCCTTGATGATTGCCAGGAATGTGTTGCAACACACAGTGCTAATTTTCTATCTGAAGCATTTACTTTGCCCAGGGTGGAGGAAATCAATAGCTCAGATCCTTGAGAGAGCAAGGCAAGTCTTAGTCTTCAGACTCGTAAAACAGCTCCCACACATCTGTCAGTGACAGTCTACTGCAGCATTTATATATATATATATATATATATATATATATATATATATATATATATATATATATATATATATATATATACATACATACATACATACATACACACACACACGCACACACGCACACACACAGACAAGACAGACAGACAGACAGACAGACAGACAGACAGACTTGTGGGAAAAGAGATTATTGTTATGCAGGGCAGCTGTGTCTCAGGAGGTAAAGTGGCTGCCAGGGAATCGGAAGGTTCCCTTCGGTTCAATCCCCGGCTCCCCTGGGTTAGTGTCAAAGTGTCTTTGAGCAAGACACTGAACACCTAACTGTTCCAGATGAGCAGGTTGGTGCATGATTTCCTCTGCCGTCCGTGGGTGAATGTAATACGCATTTTAAAGTGCTTTGGATAAAGGAGCTATATACAGTAAATACACCCAAAAAATATAGTATATAACTTGTAACGTTGCCTTTTTTGCGATTTTCTAATATTTTTTGGACACAGAATCAAGTGTTTTATGGTCAGATGGCTTGGTTCCAGGCTTAAATTAATTAATATAAATATTTTCTAAAATCTCTATGGGCTGAATCAATGGCCTTTCTATCTGTAGAACCAGAGCCGGTAAACAACATGGCCGGCACTGCTATGCTCTATGTACATTGAGTCCCCCAGGGTACACTCCTTTTCCTTCTCTACATCAAATCTTTTTGCCAACAATAGCCAATCTACAAGCTCACAATGTGTCACATTGTTGTGATGCGTTATAAACTTAGAGATCTGCAATTTTTGCAGAATGTTTGCCCATGATATAGGGGCATTAGTGTTAATGTGTTCAAGATGTTTGACAATCTGGCACATGTCACAGAATTTAAAATGCCGTTCTCTGTTCTGCAGCACCTTGTTTGGCCAGTGAGTTGGTACCAGAAATCTTCTCTTTCTGTTCCTATCAGTGCACGGACAGACCGGCCCACCAGATGTTTTTGCCAACAACATCTAGCAGCAGCTCGTACATGAAGGTTTCAGAGGGAACAGGATTATGGGAATAACAATAACAGTACAACTTGGTCTGTGTACACATGAGAATACCAGTACACCAACCAGCTTTTCCACATCAAAATGAACACACTGAGCAGTTTATTAAGCAGGTAATTTGTTGATTACTGCAAATCACTTGAGACTTACATCACTCAAACGTCATTGTGTGGCCAAGTGCAGTAAAGGAACTTTTGAGGGCTGAAGTCCAAGTGATGTGTAAAAACACAAACACACACACACACACACACACACGCACACACACGCACACACACGCACACAGACACACAGACACACACACACACACACACACACACACACACACACACACACACACACACACACACATACATACATACATACATACATACATACACACACACACACACACACACACGCTCACTTACACACGCACGCATGCATGCATGCATGCGTACACACACACACACACACACACACACACACACACGGTACATACTGTACTTACATACATACATACAGTACATACAGTACATACAGTACATACAGTACATACATACATACATACACACCCCACGCCACCCACACACAAAGCAGAGACCTGCAAGCCCATTCATACATACAAAATGCACTATCCACAAGCAGCCAACAAGGACAAGGGGTGACGGAGGGGACTTTAGCGGGGACTTTGTGGAGTCGTCCAGGGGCCAATAGTGGGATTGCCAGTTGGGCGGGGGATTACAGTTTCCTGTGTTCTGCCTCCCACAATCCACTGGGGTTTGTTCTGCCATGGCTAGATTATGGAGCTGAGCCTGAATGCAATGGTCTTAAGTATGTATCAACAGTTTCCTTGCGTTAAGAGGATCTCAGCACCCAAATGACACTTCAGCAGCACTCTGAAGATGTGTGTGGGTAAGCAGAAGCAGTATAATGCTTTATGACTGCTCGTCTCCTCGCATGTACACACACAGCTTATAATTTGGTCATAACATCATCAGTACGCATGCACGCACGCACGCTCAAGCGCACAGTCCATAAGCTGCTTATTGAAGAAGGGCCTTCTCTAATAGTCATGTTGTGCTACAGCTCCAGGCCTTGTTGACAAATCAAATAAGATTGACAGGGACATAGCATGGACACATTTTAGATGCCAGGTAACAGGTTAGCACAACTGTGAGCAGTGTAGGTCCTACTGGCTAACACATGAGAAACCTCACCTGTTGTTTAATGCAAGGATTGCCTGCATTAAAAGTGCTATTGGAATTGCTGTCTATCTGTCAGAGGAAACACTGAATAAAGTGTAAGTACTGGCAAGGTACGCAGATTTGTAGTAATACCAGAATGTAGAAATACTCTGTTATAAGTAAATGTCCGGTATCCCAAATTGAACTTGAGTAAAGTACAAAAGTATTTGCGTCAAAATGTATTTAAAGAACCAAAAGTGCAAGTACCTGTAATGTTCAATTATTTCCCCAAAACTAGCAGATCTACAAGCTTGTGGGTATGTACATTGGCTATATCAAACAGCTGAACTATAGAATAGGTGTTTTGTATTAATATTAAAATCTACAAAGTTACTTTGAAGATAGCTTCTAAGTTGCAATGGAGTAGAAGGATAAACTATCAATCAAATCAATCAAATAACGTGTACTTAAGTACAGTACTTACTTTACTGTCCAACCCTGAGCACTGGGCATGATCACGTGGTACAGTACATTCACAGCTCTCCTCCTCCTGTATCAGAATCTATATTCAAACAACAAGTAAAACTGAGAAAAAGCACCACCAACATGCAATCCCCAAGAGCTACACTGCCCAAGACAAGCCCTATAACATGCATGGTTCCAAATTAGCAAGTCTCCAAGGTGCAGGCCACACTTCAAGCCAGTGAGGACACTCATAAAACATTCTCCTAATTGCTCTGTCACATCAGATAGTGCATCCCTGATGCACTTTATTGTCCCCAATTAAAGGCTAGCACCACTCCAAGAAGTTAGTAATAATGTAACTCTCATTAGGGCCAAAACAGCTGAGAATAACACAAGAGAGGAGCAATTAACTTTAAATTAAATGCACCTCTCCTATGCATTTCAGGCGACATGCCAAATTGGTCTTAATAAGAGGGATCCAGAAGAAAGATACCCCCAATTTATATTTTAAAAAAATTACCATGTCCATTAATGGCTCAGAGACTTATTTGCATAATTTAACATTCCCTTTCCATTAGCAGGCATTATTTTCCCAGTATTTTTTTTTGGACTCCTGGGTTTTGGCCACAGCACAGACTATAAATCTAGGATAAACTTTGACATCAATTTGCAGGTCCTTCCCAACCAGGGGATATTTAGTTGGATATTGAAGTTTGGTGTCTCATTCATTGTCATTTCCGATGCTTTTGAAATTGTGCGTGACCTAATTGTAAGTTGTTTTAAAGCATACAATACTTCGATTCTGAGACTCACAGAATCCTAAAAGAAGATAATAGTTTGTATCTGTCTGTTCAGTGTTGAACTGTTGACTTATAATATACTATCTCTACATTCACAGAATCTGTGTGTGTGTGTGTTTGTCTGTCTGTTCCGGGCATAACTCTGGCGCCGTTCAACCGATTGACCTCAAACTTGAGTCGCAGATTGACCCGGGGGTGTGCAGTGTTGACTTGCAATTTGGTCGGACCAACGTGCATTCCCAACTTGCATGGCTCCCAATTTACATCGTTCTCAACTTGCGTAGTCGCCTTTGGGTACCGGTCTAGTAATAGTTAAGTGATGGACTCCTCATTGTTGGAAAAATGCATGTGCAACAATTACTCTGTCCCTCTGTACTCCCTCAATTACTCCCCTACTCAACACATACATGTACTGATGCATCGGCTCAAGATAGAAAGCGCTAATTTGGTCTGACTTTGTGATTTGATTTATCAATGGTATCAGTAAAATGTATTGTTTAGTGTCCTTTTCTACCCTTTATCCTACATGAATCCATGTTATTTTACTAACATTAGAACTTGTCATGGATTCTCTTTCAAATATTTGTTTCGGTGTGTCGCTCTGGGGGAATGCGCCCTGCGTTATCCAGATTACCTGGCAAGCTGCCATGTTGAGAAGAGCAAATACCCCAGATGGTCTAGGGTTCGACTTCCGGTATGGGAATGCTCCTGTGGAATGCTCAGAGCCTGCCCTGCTGTTTCCCACTCTGGCTGACTCCATCCATCCACTGTTGGATGGTGACAACAGCCAAGAGGCTAACATCACAGATGTCCTGGATGCCCGCGGTGTTAATTCTGATCCTTCTGAGAGTGGTTCAGATCATTTCCTGTCTGGTTACGAATAGAGGGATTTTCACTTCGTTCCTTTTGGCCAAAACTCCCATACTGGAGCACTTGGAGTCAAAGGGAACAGCGGGGCAAGCCAGCTATCCCGTGGCGTGGTATCGAGATCAGGGGGTGCTCCGCGTGCTCAGTTGCTTAGGGCGAAATTGCACCCCCCGATACGGACATGAGACTGACCATGATACTGACATGATACTGACCATGATATTGACAAGATACTGATTACATGATTCTGACCATGATACTGACATGAAGGGGTGTATATATATGAGAAGATGTTGGTATCATTGCTGTAAGACACTCTTGATGAAGACCGAAACGTCTCTCAGTTTGAATAAAAGCAGAGGCTGCCGAGCAAGAGCAGTGTGCGGGATTTTTTGTTCGTGATTTTATTTTTTTCATGTTTGCTTCAGTTGCACACACCTGCATCCGAATGAAGTGGATGTGCAAATACTTCCTTTACACTGACATAGGGGTGTGCCGATACACTAATTTCACCAAACGATACGATACGATATTTGGCTCACAACTTCGATACGATTTAGATACGATACGATACGCACTTTTTTTATTATGAAAAATATATGGGGGAGAAAAAAAGCAAATGCAAACAAATAATTCAGTTTTTGCATTATTCAGATATGCGAACTTGTAGCTTTTCAGCTACAATAGCCGTTTTGAATCCAAATAGGGCAATATGGTGACACCTGACCCGAAAAAAAACAACATTTTGTCACCCTTTTCACCTCGGGGCTGTTTGCATGCCTGATTATTATTATTGTAAATAAAAAAAATAAAAATAAAACATATATATCGTCAAAACGATATATATCGTCAAAACGATACATATCGTCACGAAAACGTATCGCGATATATCGCGGGACGATATATCGGCACACCCCTACTGACATGATAGGGACATGATGATCCTGACCGTGATTTTGACCATGATACTGACATGATAAACATATTTATGCCGTTACAGCCATAAATAAGCATTTTATCAATGCAGGGACAGCAGATAGTCTCTAATTACACAGAGGTTACACTGCCCAACATGACATGATGTGATGCCATGGTGAACGGTGTCCTGAGGCAGATCATTGACCACGTTGCTCCCACTAAAACAAGAAAGATAACAGGAAGCCTAAAGCTCCCTTGAGAAATGAGGAAAGTGTACACATTTTTAAGAGAACCTGAACCTCAGCTGAGCGTAAAAAGAGAAAAGAGGGTTCAACAGGGTTGAAGTCTCATAGAGTTAAACTAATTATGTATAATACATAAGGTGTGTGGTTAAAATAGCGGTGGGATGGGGAAGTGAAAGTAGCAGCATACGCACATACTAAGGTGCATGGTTAAAGGAAACATCTAGAAAATGAGGCAGTTAAAAGTAGCAGATTATAACAACCGTGACAGTGTATAGTCGTACGTACACATGAAAAAACAATATATTTTGTCTGTGGCCTGTCCCGTCAGAACATCTTTTCACTGCTTATTCAACAACCTGATTGCCAGGTGGAAACTGTTCACAAATCTGGTGGTATGGCTTCGGATACTTCGTAGCCACAGTAGTGGCGTGAACATATTGTGGCTGGGGTGGTAAGTATCCTTCATAATTTGCTCAGCCTTGATTACACACCGCTTCTTGTAACTGTAGTGAGGGAACCTTACCTCCGATGGAGCACTGGGCCATCGGCACCACCCTCTGTAGGGCTTTCTCGTCGAGGGTGGTGCAGTTCCCATACCAGGCATTGATGAAGCCCATCAGGAAGCTCTTGATGGTGCTGTTGTAGAACACATTTCTTTAGGTGACGATGACAGTATTGGCGCTGCTGAGCCTTTTTCACCACATATGTGGTGTATGTATCCCATTTTGAGGTCCTCAAAGTGTGTGCATGCAGAGGAAGTCACTGATGAAGATAGGGGTGTTCTCTCTCTTCTGCCTCCTAGCCTATAGTATGTTCAGGACATGTGCATGATATTTACAAAGGTGTAGACATTTACCTCATAGTTCAGATTGGATAGTCCCAACAGGAGACATACATAGCCTACTCCACTGCACAGGAGGAACTGAGAGGAAGTTTTGAGAGGCAGTTTTGAATCATAAGAGATAATGCACCATGACCTCACCATGGCTCCCTTTTGGCATCTTTAGGCTTTTTAGGCTTTATTTAGATAAGACAGTGTACAGAGTCAGACTCTGTGGGCAGTCAAACCCAGGTCCTCACTACTCACAAGGAGCATATCTCTGCTGTTCGGCAGCAACCAGCTAACTCCAAAATGTTCATTTTTCAGGAAATGACAAAAACAAAACAAAAAGTGGAGTTAGGAGGTTTTGTTCATCATTGATAAGTACAGCTAATGGACCTCCAAGCTCACAATGAGGTTGGAGGTCAAAAGGGGGTGGAGCCTGGAGTCAGCAAAACCAGCTAACTCCACCCCCCTTTGGTGGAGTTAGCTGGTTTAGCAGAAAGTTTGAGAATCCAATGGAGTTAGCTGGTTTTGTCAGAAGCACTTTTTAATACTTTTCATTGGTTCAATATGTTTTTAATCAACACACAGACGTAAAGGGTGTTCAATAGCACTGATTTATGGAAACAAATGCAAAAGCGGAAGTTAAAATGGAGTTAGCTGGTTTCTGCCGGACAGCAACGATATATGGTGAGTGTGCTAACTACCTGTGCCACCAACAGGGTAATTTTGCAACAAAATATGTGAAGTCATTTAGTAACCAATCATAAAGTTGACCATTCCTCTTTTATTCCTTTGCTTTTGTCAGTTTCCCTGCATGCTTAACATAAATAGAGGATGTTCAGACAACCTTGTCTTCAGCTATCTCTTCTCTTCTCTTCTCTTCTCTTCTCTTCTCTTCTCTTCTCTTCTCTTCTCTTCTCTTCTCTTCTCTTCTCTTCGCCTGTGACGTTCTTGCTCTATAATAATCCAGACAGTGGGTCTGGCGGCTTAAGAAACAAATAATGAAATAATCCATTGTATTGGAGTCGTTTCACATTACATCATCAGACTAGACTGACTTCATGATGTCTCTGGCAGCCTGAAGGGGGCAGGCAAGGGCTTTGTAAAAAGGCATAAAATAATCATTTCAGCACAAATTTTATGCTGAATACAGATGGATGGTGTGATGTGTCTCTTCTCTTCAGGAAGAAGAAGAATAAAACCATATTTTAAGCATGTTTAACCACAAGCCATGATGGGGTTCTAGATGGAGTGGTAGGTCCTCCTTTTGTGGGTTAAAAAGAAGGAAAAAAGCTGAAATAACTTTGCTTACTTAACTACCATTTAATATTGTATCCACTGTACACTGTTGACAGAGACATTGTAATGGCATCCAACTGTAATGTGGTGGTGTTACATGATTAAAAAGAAAGAAAGAAAAAAACTGTAAAACTGTTTATCACTTTTGTAAATAGCATCCTGTTAATGAAGAACAGCATGTTGAGCTCTGATGTAATATGAAAAAAAAACTACATTTTTATGGTTAAAACACCTTGCATGATTAAAAAAGTCTCCAAACTCATCAAGCATCTTGTCAAACATGTATGGGTGAATAATTAACAAGTGTACATGCAAAAATGAAATGAATGAATAAACACAGAGCAATTAAGACCTGCACAAGGAGTAATACTGTGAACAATAGTTTACACTGCCTGCGTAGTTAATCAGCCTGTACCTCACAGTAATCACTTTTCTCAACAATTCTTTGTCTGCTACCCACAGCTTGTGTGATTCAACCAATTTCTTGACAGCGTTGCAATCATTTCATTAATCCTTCATATTCAATCAACTGAAACTTTGTCACATCGTAACTTTACACCAAGTATAAAGGAGTGAGTGAAATTATTTTGTGCAAGCTTCTTACAGTACGTTTAACACACACGCACACACATACACACATGCTGAGATGCTGAGGTGTTAACTGTACAGGTGCAGTGTTCCATCTATTACTAGTGCTGATTATCAATTAACAGATTCCTTCATTAAGCACTTCTGTCATTGTTTCCCCTCTCTCTCTCTGTCTTTCTCTTTATCGTAAGTCAATGTTCGAGCTGGTCAATCAACACATACTGTATTCTTTCACTGATCACATTTTATTGTTCCCTTACCCCTCCTCTCTTCTGCCCTCAATGCAGTGTGAATGTACTACTAATTACAGTACTTATACCATCTTTTACTTAGCAGTCATCACCTTTGTGTCCTTCTCTCTTGATTCCTCTCCAGCTATGCTCTGCATGTGCCATCCTCCTCACTATCGTTATGACACATGAATCTGTCACTCATGTCACATATTAAAGACTTCATTAACCAATCAAAATGTCTAGATTATGTGGAGTTGTCGTGTGACTGCTCACAGTGGCCAATGAGCACCTGGATTAATTGTGGTGATTACGCTTCCCGGTGCATATGGAGATCCATTAACCTTTCACAGTGTGCATGTTTGTGTATGTGTTCCTGTATGTACAGTATATGTACCCTTATGTCCAGAGTGCATTTGCACGTAGACACATGCATTTGTGCCCTTTTGTTTTGTATTACGTGTGTGTGTGTGTGTGTGTGTGTGTGTGTGTGTGTGTGTGTGTGTGTGTGTGTGTGTGTGTGTGTGTGTGTGTGTGTGTGTGTGTGTGTGTGTGTGTGTGTGTGTGTGTGTGTGTGTGTGTGTGTGTGTGTGTGTGCATGCGTATGATGTACATGCGTGTGCGAGCGTGCGTGCTGCATACTGTACATGTGTGCATGTTTGGGCTGCATGCTTGCATTTTAACACATGGCATTTACTTTCTGTATGTGTATGGTTGTAGCCGTGCTCATAGTGTGTGTAGGCTATTTATTTTTGTGTATATTCATGATGAGTACACACACACACACACACACACACACACACACACACACACACGTGTGTCACAATCGTTCACATAGGGCCCCTACTGAGTTCCTGTGGCCCTAGTCTTAATTAAAGCTATATATAGTGCAGAACATACAGAGAGATCAGCAGGACAGCCATCAGAAACACCAAGGTGATATACAGTAACACCTCTCCTTATTAATGCCAGGATTATTGAGGCTCTGCTCTTGCTCTCGTCTCAGCATAGTGCAGGTGTGTATACTGTATAAGGCAATCTACAAAATGTGGGAGTCCTTCGCTGATACTATAAATATATTTGAATGCCAATAAGAGACACTTCTCATATTCCCATACTCCGAAAAACAATTGTGTGTGCTAAAGGATGATGTACCCATGAATATAATACAATTCAATAACTACTGCAAACAGCAACGTTATTACAGTCTTTTCCAGATTATTGAGACATCTGATTTGATCATTGTACGGCTACATACATCATAAAAGGAATTATACTCAAATCAGAGTTTATTTACATATATATACATATACATATACATATATATATATATATATATATATATATATATATATATATATATATATATATATATATATATATGCACGCACGCACGCACGCACGCACGCACGCACGCACGCAAGGTGTGCTTTGGGCGTTATAATTAAAACAATCGGAGTGTCTTGTCCCATTCACTTAAGCTATAGGTGCATTGTAGATGACATATTGGAGGAGATCAAATTTAACACATTTCTGCAGTGGACAAGTGAAAGTGTAGCAGCATCTACCAGTATAAGTAATGCGAGACACATCTGTGATATCTTGACGTATCAACTTAATAATCGCTTGCTCATTAAGGGGCCAAGCACATAGTGCTAATGGTCCCTTCTTGTTATTGAGGGTTTTATTATTCTTCCGCCACTGTATTCGTTTTTTTTATGAAACTCGGCAATATGGTTGAGGGCTATACCAAACGGTGAAGACACAAAACTCACAACCATTGGCCAAAGGGTGGCACTATAGCAAATAATTGACTTGAAAACTTTGAACAGGCATAGCTCATGAACTGTTTGACCGACAGCAATAACACTTCAATACACGTATGCGTCTCCTCATGAGGAACAAATATGACCTATGACTCCTGACCTTTAGATCTCCCATTATTTTGAATTATATGAAAAACAGTTCAAATCTATCTCCCCCTGGGTTTTTCACCAATCTTACTCCAATAGGCCAAAGGGGGGCGCTATTGCAATCGTTTGAAAATGCTAACTTTGAACAGGCATAAGTCATGCCTCGTTTGGCCTAAAGCCATGCTACTTGCTTACACATGTCCCTTGACTCATGAGGAACACATTTGTCTCTTTGACCAGTGAACTCCGCCCTTAGATTTTCCTCCATTTTGTTTGAAAAACACTTAAACCCGTTTTTCTCCCAGGATATTTGAGCAATTTGCGTGAAACGTTCTACACATAATCTATGGACCATTAAAGTCCCAGTTGAGGAGAAGTTTCTACGTGAAAACATGAAACCTCCATGAGCCAATGGATATTGTAGAGGGCTGGCTTCATAGAAAGAGAAGAAAAAACCCTCTCCATGGGCTCCTTTCTCTCAAACTTAAGTCTTAAGTCTGTGTATCCAATGGCTCAGTCGGTAAAGTGTCTACCTGTCATTCTGAAGGCCCCTGGTTCAAACGCCGACTTGTCCAGTCCAAATTGAATTTGCCGAACAGAAATCATGACTATTAATTAATGCATGTGCGCTTTTTAAAGACAAGATTAAATGGCATTTTAACTCTTATTTATTTTAAATTTTGTGACGTATAGGAAAAACATTATGCTTTTCAAGTTATTTAAACAGGACTGTTGTAGTCGAATGGGTAGAAAGGACGCCTGGGAAACAGAAGGTCACATGTTTGAATCCAGGCCACGGATAACTAGAATAGTAGTAGTTGTATAGTAGTAGTTGTAAAACGTCCATTGTCTATCATGCACAGTATAAGTATAACATGCACAGTATACAATACATTGCTGCTATGCTCAGGCACCTTAGTTTAGGTTTTTTAGTTTTTTTTATTATCTCAGGTAATTTGTAAATATGTAGATAACTTGTCTGGCCTTCTGTTGCTCTCTTGTTTTTGATCTCCTTCCCACCTGCCCCCCACCCTCTTCTTCCCCCCCCCCCCATCTTCTTTCTATGGAAACTAACGTTGCGATGGGAACGATGTACAAAAAAGAATTTCACCCACTTTTTTACCTTGTAAACCTGTGATGTGACAATAAAACTGATTCTGATTCTGATTCTGATTCTGTGTAGATGAAGTGAAACATTTGGCAAACTTTTGTCTTGATGACTGCATTTTTAACAAGCAGACTGGCAATGTTCATTTCGTAGCTGCAAAGGTTCCTTTTCTCTCTTCACAGTTTGGGTGTAGCAGTAGTGGTAGTGTCATGCATGCACACTTTTTAAAGATAACATGAAATGCTACTTTGAGGGTATTTATTTTCAATGTATATTTCCTTGTGAAAATAGCCGATCTACAAGCTCACAACTTTCTGGATAGCAACGCGCTGTGAGCTTTTAGATCGGCTATTTTCTCTAGTTTCGGTTCCGCGGAGACAGACATTTCGCTATCGGTAAATGGTTTGTGAACCACTGATCTAGAGTACTGTTAGTGAAACAGGGGCTTGGTTCATGACATAAGGCAAGAGTTTATGGTCACTAACAGACATCATCAGGGTGGCCAGAGCTCTAGCTCAATTGGTAGTGTGACAGCCTGTGAGTCCGAAGGTCAAGGGATCGATTCCTGTCTCCGGCCATGGGTCGAGGTGTCCATGAATGGGGTTCTTAACTCTTAATTCCTCCCCTAAGTGCTAAATATGACCACCTCAGCTGGATCAAGCTGAAAAGTAGTTACCCCTGTTGGAATCATTTAAGGTCTTTATTATTATTATTATTTAAAACAGTACCATGACCTCCAATATTGGCCTTTGAAAACAAAATGGAGGCACTCTGTAGCTTATTTTATATTTTAAGTTTAAAGGTTACTTCTTACAGTGGTAGAAGGGCAACCCTGACACCCACTGTCGGAATATGAAGCCAACTAACCACATACTGTCACTATGGTGACAAAATGTACAAGCCAAATTAGAATACAATCCGTCTGTGTTGTGTAGATGACAAAAATGTACAAACTTGTGTTGTGATAACAGAAACTTTGACACAAGTTTGCAATCTGCAATATAAGCAACACAATACAGAGATACATTACGATATCCACATTCCCTCAGCACTCTGCTCAGCTGTTCAGATTCTTCATTTGTTTATTGGGCTGCTTTCTCTCAAGTTCAATCCATTCTGATTCTCTATGGCTTGTTGCATATGTTGCATTTTCCACATGTCCTGTTGCATTCCTTGGCCCCCGTATCACTGCTTGCAGCTATATTTCTCACTTATGTTCTTCTTCATTTAAACCACCAATTAAACTATGACAAAGACGATGCAGTCTGTAGCAACTCATAATGTCATAAAAACTCATAATGTAACAAGAAAAAGTGCTCCTCGGAGCACAAGTCTCCGCCAGGTCAGGTAGGTTATTGTGGCCTCCTGGTGGCGCTATAATAGGCCAATGTGAAAAGGGTGCCATTTCATCTTAGGCCTTTCACTGCAATCAAACACTGCATTCATGATTTGAGGAATTTTGTTCCAAAAATGTGTTTTGCAGAATTAGACCTGCTGGTGGCGCTATAACAGGTCAATGTGAAAAGCGTGGCATTTGTTCCTCGGCCTAGTGGGAACGTGCGTGCAAAATTTCACGGAAATCGCATGCTAAGTTCATGATTTGAGGCATTGTGTTCAAAACTGACCTGTCCTGCAAACATTGGAAGCCAATGTTGGCTAATCAGGATGGAATATGAAATATCCGACACATCCGTCTTGATGACATGACTATAGAGATACTGTGTACCAATTTGCGTGTTTTTTGGACAGAATCTGAAGGAGAAAGAGCCAAAAAATAGTTTTACAAAAGTCGGCCTCCTGGTGGCGCTCTGAAAGGCAGATGCAAACTAGAAAAAGTGCTCCTCGGAGCACAGGTCTCCGCCAGGTCAGATAGGTTATTGTGGGCCAGCAATGTTCAGAATTTGCCAGTCAGGATGGAATATAAAAAATCGTACGGAACCATCTTGATCACTTGCCTAAAGAGATAATGTGTACTGATTTGCATGATGTTTGGACAAAATCTGTAGGAGTAATATAAAAAAGAAAAATCGGCCTCCTGGTGGCGCTATAATAGGGCAATGTTAAAAGGGTGGCGTTTGTTCTTCAACGTAGTACGAATGTACGTGTAAAGTTCCACCGCAATCGGACGCTGCGTTCATGATTTGCGGCATTTTGTTCAAAACGGGCCACTCCTGCAAACTTTAGATGTCAATGTTAGCCAATCAGGATGGAATATGAAAAATCAAACAGATCCATCTTGATCACATGACTATAGAGACATTGCGTGACATTTGGATAAAATCTGAAGGCTTAATCTCAAAATATGTATTTTACATAAGTCGGCCTCCTGGTGGCGCTATAAAAGGCTAATGTGAAAAATGCAGGGCAGATGTTTTTCCTTGGCCTCTAGGGAGTATGCGTGCAAAGTTTCACGCAGATCGGTGCAGTTACAGTTAAAAACGCAATTTGGCCTTTTATAGCGCCACCATGAGGCTGATTTGAAAATTTTCAAGTGGCATTTATTCCTCGGCCTAGTGGGAATGTGCGTGTGAAATTTCACGGAAATCGCAAGCTGCGTTCATGATTTGAGGCATTTAGTTCAAAATGGACCAATCCTGCAAACTTTGGAAGCCAACTAAGGATGGAATATGGAAAATCCATCCTGGAATATGGAAAATCAGACAGATCCGTGTTGATCACATGACTACAGAGATACTGTGTAATGATTTGCGTGATGTTTGGATAAAATCTGTAGGAGTAATATCGAAAAATGGATTTTGCACAAATAGGCCTCCTGGTGGCGCTATAACAGGCCAATCTGAAAAATTTGGGCCAAAGGTTCTGAATTGGCATCCAGGCAGTATGTGTGCACAGTTTCGCAGCGGCCGGGCCAACGGTGCCGGAGATTAGTCGCTCGCAGACAGATGGACGGACGGACGGACACACGGACGGACGGACGGACGGACGGACGGACGGACAGACAGACAGGGGGTAAAACATACTCTCTCGCCATGCCTTTCGGCCTGGCGGAGACAAAAATGCCGGGCAAAGGTTGTTCCTTGGCCTCTAGGGAGAGTGCGTCCAAAGTTTCACGCAGATCGGTGCAGTTATAGGTAAAAACATGAATCGGCCTGTTATAGCGCCACCATGAGCCTGATTTGAAAGTTTTTAAGTGGCATTTCTTTCTCGGCCTAGTAGGAATGTGCTTGCACAATTTCACGGGAATCGCATGTTGCGTTCATGATTTGAGGCATTTTGTTCAAAACAAACCAATCCTGCAAACTTTGGAAGGCAATCTTAGCCAATCAGGATGGAAAATGGAAAATCTGACAGATCCGTGTTGATCACATGACTATAGAGATACTGTGTACCGATTTGCGTGATGTTTGGATAAAATCTGTAGGAGTAATATCCAAAAATGTGTTTTGCCCGAAGCGGCCTCCTGGTGGCGCTATAACAGGCCCATATGAAAAATGTGGGGCAGAGGTTCTGAATTGGCATCCAGGGAGTGTGTGTGCACTAGTGATGTGCGGGTCAGGTTTTTTCATGACCCGCCCCGCCCCAACCCGCCACGGAACCCAACCCGCCTCAACCCGCGACCCGCGACCCCATATAAATCTATGGCTCAACCCGCCCCGCGACCCGCGGTGGGAATATAAATATATATTATATAGCGCTCTTTTAAGTACCCAAAGTCCCTTTAAATGTCTACAGTAGCACAACATTGTCATGGGCTGAATAAACAAGCATGTTGTTCAAAATAGGGTTTTTTTTTTTTTTTGCGTGTGAGAGCGGCTGACCCGCTCACCCGTAGCCCGCATAATTTCCTCTGAAATCCTGACTCGACCCACCCGCGCCGCGGGTTGACCCGCGGGTCCCGCGGGTCCCGCGGGTTACGGGTCGACCCGCTCATCACTAGTGTGCACAGTTTCGCAGCGACCGGGCCAATGGTGCCGGAGATTAGCCGCTCGCAGACAGATGGACACACGGACACACGGACGGACGGATGGACGGACGGACGGCGGACAGGGGGTAAAACATACTCTCTCGCCATGCCTTCAGCCTGGTGGAGACAATAAGCTCATAATGTAATTAATTCATGAGCGTGATAATGGATCATTGCATAATGTATTTATGTAGCATAAAGGGTAAGTTTATTGTAGTGGTGACAGTTAGGGTTTGAGGATCAGAAATGAATGTTGTCAATGGAAGTCGGTCAAAAGTCCTCACAAGTAGCAGTACATGTGTGTGTGTGTGTGTGTGTGTGCGTGTGCGTGTGCGTGCGTGTGCGTGTGTGTGCGTTAGTGCGTGTGTGCATATGCGTGTATGCACGTGCACTTGTGCGCATGCTAGCGTGTGCACATGCATGCTTGAGTGTGCACATGCATGTGTGCGTGTGAAGTGTTTTGACATGTCTTCCGGCACTAAATCGGTCGGGGGTTCAGACCAGACTCACGCTGTGTCCCTCCAAGCGCTCACACTGCTGTTCAACATTCATCCACTTCCTTTAGTCTCCCCTACTCTCCCGCCTCCTTCCTCACCTTCCTCTCCCTCTCTTCTAGTCTCTCATTACCTCTATTATTTCTCTCTGCTCCCTGTAGCCTCCACCTTTCTTTCTTTCCGTTTTATCTGTTCATCTCCTTCATGCTCCTTCTTTCTCACCCCCTGCTCTTTTCTTCCCCCTTTCCCTGCTCTCACTCGCCCCTTACCTCTCTCCCAACTCCACGCTCACATAATAAAACAGAAGGGGGAAAAAAAGGAGAGAAGGCATTATGCCATCTCTCCTTTTTTTTCTTTTTTTTGTTCATGTGTGTGGACTGTGGATGCTCATGAATGTATGGATTTCTGCATGGGGGAGTTGGGGGAGAGGTGGTGGCTCTGTTCTGAGGGAGACCAAAAAATGATTTCACAGCCCGCTGTGTGGAATATGGGCTTGTAGAGTTGCAGGCTGGGAGCCCAAAGCACAAGACAACTGTTTTGTTCTGGTCCACTCTCCACCACAAAGACAAGGTTCCACCTGAAAAGCGAGCAAGAAGTGACCTTTCTCACAGCAGAGGTGTGAGAAAAATGAATGTCAAGTGTTGTTTGTTTGCTGTCTAGACTCTAACCCCCCCAACCCCCGTTTATAACATCAGATTATGTATACTGTCATCTCACTACTCAAAGCACAAGAGAAGAGAAATGGAAACGCTTTCATGGTATTTTACAGTACTCTATAAAGAACAGTCAATGCTTTATACTATATTGTAGGACTGTATGTTATCGGTGATTCTGACAAAAGTCTGTATGGATATGTATGTATACATTATTCACACAGTGCAAAGGTCGGATCTTTGTACATTGCTGTGTTATAAGTACTCAGTCATGTGTAACAAGCATGTCTGTTGTGTTCCAATCACATTTTCAATAAAAAAAACATAGGCAAACTTCAAGAAGGATATGGATACACATGAAATTCTCCCCAATGACTTTGTGAGAGAAATATGTTTTTGTGTTACACTAGGATTGTTTTTAACAGGTCTTTCTAGTTTCCAGTGCTGATTACTCGAGCATTTTGCCCAAGGTGTTTTTCTTTTTTTTTCATCTACAATATGTATAATGATCATTGTTTTCCAATGATTATTATACATGACCGTTTTCAAGGAGGTGTTTTTGTGTTGTCCAAAGATGATTACATGGATGCTTTCACAGGAGGTAGAGAATAATTGAAACAAATTGAGTCCATGTTTTCCTCCAGCAGTTTAATGAATAGAGAAGCAGGAAGAAAAAAGCCTGCAGCCAAGTTTCTTGTTATTTTATTCATGTAGTGGTATAAAGATATAGCTAGCTGTATAGCGACAACTTGCATTCTAGAAACAATTACGGTAATACCTATTATTACTTTGGTTGTACCTATAACTATGATTATATGATTGTCCCTGAATTCCAAAAGAACATTAACAGCATGAAAAAAGGACAGGTAATTTGATTTGTTCAATTCTCTGAACAATGAGAGACAGAGAGAGATAGCGCTAGAGAGAGATAGAGATCCTGAGATCTCGATGCTCAGGCCTCTCTCAGAGGTGGCCTGGGAGACATAATATTCACTTAGTGTGAACGCAAACGGCTCCCTTTACACACCAAGGACCGCGTAGTCAACAATGTTGAATGCAAAAGTTTGCTAGCCATTGTTCCTCAGTGAATGTCAAGTAGCCTACACAGCAAAGGAAAAACCAGCTGCTCTCCTCATCCTCTTCTGCTCCTTAACACCAAACCCAGGCCAATTCCACCCTTAGAGCCCTGCACTCTTGCTAAAAGAAATTACAGTATATATATATATATATATATATATATATATATATATATATATATATATATATATATATATATATATATCCTATATTAAATCTGCCTAGTGGGTGGACTTCCGGGTTATCTGCAAAGGGGTAGAGTTTGGGTAGGACTCTTTGTTTCTGCTAAGTTGTAGCTTCTAGCAGACCACATGTCCAATTTCCTACACATTTAGCCTAAAAGTTGATCATGGCTGTAGCCTTCGGATCGTGTACTTTTAATTGTTCAGTATACATTTGTATTCGTTCTTTGGGCCATATTTGGCTCAGTAGCGCACCACTCTATCGTCACGCAAATTACGTCGACGGTGTCTATGAATGACAAGGCGGAGCTTAAGGGTGTGTGCGCGTGTGTGATCGTGCGCTTGTGCGAGCGTGTGTGTGTGGATTACTTCATTGATCTCGTATGTGTGTTTGTGATCGCGTGCGTGTTTGTGGGTTACTTCATCGCATGTGTGTTTGTGATTGCGTGGGTGTGTGATTGCGTGGGTGTGTGATCGCGTGTGTGTGTGTGATCGCGCATGCGTGTGCGTGTGTGTGTGATCGCGCACGTGTGTGTGTGTGTGATCGTGCGGACAGTGTGACAGTCAGACAGTGTGTGTGTGTGTGTGTGTGTATGTGTGTTAGTGACATTTCGTCACTGTCACCGACCAGCACGGCACAGAAGAACACCGCACACAGAACAAGCCTGTTGCACTGTTTCTCTCTGTACGTACGTGTGTGTGTGTGTCTGACTCTGCGCTCATCTGTTGTGCGTCCACTGTTGTTGCATTGTGTTTGTCATTAAATATGTAGCCATGTGCATAACCACAATAATTGTAATAATAGTATATACTGTAGCTTATATTGTAGGCTACTAGATCTGAGGGCCACATAGCGGCCCGAACCACCAGTTATTTTAGATTCACTGAATGGAGCTGAATCAGGAAAGGCGTGGGGGTCACCAAAATCTATTGGGTTCGTCCTGCAATCTGCCAATTATATTATGAAATATCTTGTGTGTAATGTTGACGTTTTAGCCTGAGGGTGGCAGTAGAACAAGGTCATGAGGTCACTCAAATGCTTAGCGTTCATCCTCATTGGAGTATTAATGAGCTCAGGAAGTTTATGGATGGCAATCTGTTAAACTTCCATAGATAGACATCTAGTGTGCAAATGGAAATACTGGCCTTAGGGTGGTGCTAGAGCAGAGACCATGGCATCACCAAAACCAATAGGGTTCATGCTCTGGTAAACATGAAATCAACTCATTAGATTTTGGCAGATATCTCCCAGTAATCTCCATTGTCAGGCTTTGGCAGCATGGTTATTACATAGCCTACTAATTTGTGTGAATAGTACATTAAAAGCTCTTGTGAGAATGCCAATTCTAATTCAGCAGAAATAAAACAAATTCTTGAATTTATCTCTTAACTGCTTTCCAATGATTACGACTGACATTGTTGCTTGTGGAAGAGGAAAAATTCAAAATCCCTTTGCTCCGTCGACAGTGCACTTAATTGGAGCAGCAGTTAATACCAATCAAAATAACAGATTTTAACAAAAATAAACTTTCCAGGGAGAAAGGGACGGATTTGGGATTGTTATGTACAGTACATCAAAACTGTTGATATTTTAGAGAAAATACTAACAGAAATACTGGCACAGATTCAGCACCATGGACAGAGCTGGCAGTCACTGAACTCCAACATGGCAATAGAGCAACGATATAAAGACACTCTGATTGATTTATTGTCGGTTCCACCCAAACCACACCTGAAAAAGGTATTAGTCTCATTAGTCACTGCACCAGAGTTTTGCGCCTAACAATTATGTTTTGCTTGATAAAGAACCAATTATTGTCCCTTGCACAAGAGAGAGCAACTTAGTCAGTATTTGTGTCGGTAGCCATCAAGCTATATAACCAAGCCTGCATTCATTCGGTTCTGTTATCTTCTTGGGTTAATGATTTTCCTGCTTTACTCCAGCATATTTGCACATGGATTGCTGGGATGTATGCCAAAGTACAATAATAAACTGCTGTAAATGTTTCACTATTGATGGTATAGTTGCCACTATATTCACTGTACTGTAGACTGATACTGTCCCAAAAAACGGGTAGCATTGTACAGGGATTGCCTTTCAGATACCTGCAAGAAGAGGAAACGTTTGTGATATTACTGCTCCTACCCAATACATAAAGACTTTTGTTCTTCACATCAAACCTTTGCTGTTGTATTGTTGGGGAAACCATGCATGCTCTGCTCATTTGTAAAATACAGTACAATGCTGTGTGCAGTGTATAGGTGTAGCGGTCAAGGGGTGCAAGCACATCCAAACATTTCAACGGGTGCTGGATCAAAATAGATAAACTGTAAAGAAAAGGAGAAGGTCTGCATACCGTCTTAATGATCCCAAAATAATGTATTAGTAGAGTGGTAAAAAAATAACAACGTTTCAGCCTCTCCGGCCTTCGTCAGGTGTGTGCACATGTGTGTGTTTACCCTCTAACCCTCTATTATGAGGATTATAATATCATCATTCTACTATTTAATTTAAAATGTCACGTACCATAATTAAAATGTAAATGTCATGTACCACAGGTTGACAGGAACTTTTGTATTGTAGCATATTATATACAGTACGTTGCCAATGGGTTATCATAGACAGTGGCATAACACATATAACTGGGTTTCATATAAACTATTACCTACACTATGTCCTTTTTATGCCCTTGGTTACATATTGTACACTCTAGCCTTGTTTCACAGGGTTTGAAACCATCCTTCAAAATCCATTGCTTTCCCTCCTTCATACCGTCCCTTCTTCTTGCAGTATGGTTGCGCAATAGAGACACAGCACAGCAACAAAAAAAGAATAAAGAAAAACATGCCAAAAACATGAAGCCACAAAATACATCACAGAGGCAGGATTCCCATTTTATGTGTACTTGTAGCCGTATACATCCCTTACTCCTGGGCAGTACTGTATAATAAAGCCATTATTGTTGAGTTGACATATAGCCCCATACAGGTCCCATGAATTCTATGTGCCAATAGAAGGATGGGGATGTCAATTTGTGTGTCAGGTGGGGACAAATTTTGGACAACTTGCCAACTCAGCGTTAATGACACAGAAGTGAGGGATCGGGTGAAAGGTTAAGGGAATGTGGCACACGCACATACAGTACTGTACATTCTTACACATACTGTACATTCTTACGCATACTGTACATTCTTACACAAACTGTACATTCCTTACACATACTGTACATTCTTACACATGTGCATTCTTTCAGAAGAGATGTTGGACACACTCACAGGAACACATGTAGAGAATTGCAAATGCACAGGCAGATACAGACATATATGTGCATGTGATTGTGCATGCATGCATGCACGCGCGCACACACACACACACACACACACACACACACACACACACACACACACACACACACACACACACACACACACACACACACACACACACACACACACACACACACACACACACACACACACACACGTGCGCACCCACGCACCACAGTCTGGTAGTCACAATGGCGCCACTTCAAAGTAAATGAAGACATTGAGACACTTTAATACATTAGCTCTGTCTTTTTTTCAAGATTATAAAGATTTAAAAAGCACTTTGTTCAAAGGACAAACAAGGTCTGCATTGTATAACAAACTACAGAATTATGATTGCCCTTGACTCTCCTTTATTACTGTCCTCTGCGGCTGTCCCCATTTCTGCCTTACTTTTCCCACTCCGTCCTTCCGTTGAGTTATGTCTCAATTTGCCCTTGCTTCATGTCTTGCTCTCCCACCTCTCAATTTCATTCCGCCCGGCTTCCTTGCCCTCTCTCTCTCTCTCTCTCTCTCCGTCTTCCAATCTCCACCAATCCCATCCCTCTCCCCATATGATGAGGAGCTGTTAAGCAGATGTCACGTCTAAGTGCACACACAGGGCATCCAGTGTGTCTGCCATATGTTGCCACCACCTTATAAGTCATCATTCATTTTGCTCAGCACATCTCTCTCTCTCTCTCTCTCTCTCTCTCTCTCTCTCTCTCTCTCTCTCTCTCTCTCTCTCTCTCTGCAATGTTTGTTGCTCTGTCTTTAGCTTGATGTCCTGCTCTCCTATGCATTTTGTATTATGTCTCAACCCTCCCCCATTCCCTTAAATCTCTTTGAGGACACACGGCTGCAAGGTCATACCTTCAGATATCTATGAGTGTCCATTTTCATAGTTCTGACTCAGATGTAAATACAGCTCACAAATTGACCATAACCTTGATACAGCTCATTCCACGTGCTTGTCACGGAGTGAGCATCACGGCGATGCCGGTAACCCCGTCCAGTCAAATTGTCTGACAGCCACCTGTTTAAAACACTCTACAAGATTAAACATGTTGATTATGTTTGAGGAGTAAGGTTATTTGGTCAAAGCTTTCTAGTTTCATCCTTACAGTAGCTACACTGAGAGGAGAGAGTAGTGGCAAAGAGCATGTCAAACCAAATCTCTTCTAAACACGGCACAGCACAATGGAAGGAAAACAATTCCCAAGCCAAAACAAAACTTCATGTGGTAATGATTTTCTTTTTTACATAAATAAAGCTTTACTTACTTTCTTATATAAACATATCATTCTGACACGTGTGTGTGTGTGTGTGTGTGTGTGTTGTGTGTGTGTGGTGTGTGTGTTGTGTGTGTGTGTGTGTGTGTTGTGTGTGTGTGTGTGTGTGTGTGTGTGTGTGTGTGTGTGTTGTGTGTGTGTCAGATATCTTTGGATAATTTAAAATGATGCAGCTCTCTATCATAAAGACTTATCTAGAAGATGATCTATATAATACAATCTATCTTATAATCATGCATCTTTGAATTCATATCTTGAAGAATGGGTGTCAGCATAGCTTGGGAAACAAAATGTGTTTGAAATTTGCATGCATAAAAGCTGATAAAAATTGCTTTAAACTGCAGTGTTCCGACATCTCAATCAGACCACTAAATGATGCTGTCATTCCTCAGCTATGTTATTATGTAAAAAGGTCAACAGAGAGCATGTAAAAGAGGGGATCAGTTATAGTTGAATACATTCCTCCCAGATGCACTTTACTTATGTAATATTTCACTTTAGCTTGATAGACACAAATCTCCCCAAAGGATAAATTACAATGTCAGACCCTGGGGACTTAGGAAAGTTTCCTCCTTTGACATAATCCTTTATTTCTATCTTCCAGGCACAGAAGAGAGGTTTTTATATTCTTCATGCAAAATGGATGAGTGAAAAAGGCCAGACTGTATAAAGCTCCTCCAGGTTTTTAACAGTTTTTGTGGGCACTTGATCATAATTCGCTTTTGATAATAATTTCCATATTTCACTGTGTAACTTTTTTTAAATTAAGAAAATGTACTGTATTCTAGAGTATGTTAATACAATATAACTTATGTAATTGGGGTGGTTGTATTTTGTCTCCCTGCTCTTCTATTGAGACATTCAGATTGTGTCAAAGGTCATGTCTCACCTAGACACAGGATCTGACATGAATTTTGACTTGATGGTCAAGATTCAATATATCCCCTGAGCAGGCTCTATTAACTCAATGGTAAAAAATGCCAGCACTTGCACAGCAAACCGGGTTCAAATCCGGAGTAGAAGAGGAAAGTTACATAGTGCAGCTTTAATGCCCTATTCTACTTCGCTATATGACAGAAGTAGCTGATGTGACTCGTTGAAATATTTTGAAAATGTTCCCCTATAATGGGAAAATTATATAACTTGGGACAGGTTAAACATTTAACCAATTAAAAGCATTAACAAGACCTTGTGACAATAACAAGCCATTTCCAGAAAAGTAATGGTTTTGGACATGGTTTCCACCCATCAGCGGTGCTATAGAACGCTTGTGGCAGAACATTTTACTTTTCTCTTACTACTTTATACAGTACAAGTGGGCTGCAATGTCTTCTCTGAAATAAACAACATGTGACAAAACATGATGTGAGATTCCCTCACATCATTGACAAAATAGTCTCTAAAGCACAAAGCTGATAGAAATATGTATTGCTAAAGAAGCCTGCTAATCCCCTCTTTTTTCAGTACATCTCCATGTTAGCTAGAATATTATTTGATCTAATCAAAAACCTTTTAAATCTGTTATTTAAAATTGTGTTTTGGGGATGTGATGGGTAAGCAAATCTTGCCTCTACCATTTATTCTAGTTTGGGGTAACAGTATAGACTTTTTTTCTTTTTTTACTTAAAAAATTGAAATAAGAGCCTCGTACTCTCGGCAAAGGTTCAAGAACAGGTCCTTACAGAGTCAGATCAATTTGAACAATTTCTATTCACAGTTCTGTCAATACCATGCTTACCTTTCAATATGCAAGATAAGCCCTACTGTACGAGGGATCTAGAAATTTAATATGAAACACATAGTAAGTGCAAATGCATAGAGGCACACGCACGCACGCACGCACACACACAGGCACGCACACACGCAGGCATCATGACCTTATTGGTAAACAGGCCTTTCCAGGACCCTGAGTAAACTCAATAAAACTAGCCCCCAACCCCAAACCCACTCGCTGTGGGGTCCCCGGAGGAAGAGAGCGAGGGGTAAAGAGAAAGGCATGGATGTAGAGGGGGAGGGAGGGAGGGAGAGAGAGAGAGAGAGAGAGAGAGAGAGAGAGAGAGAGAGAGAGAGAGAGAGAGAGAGAGAGAGGAGAGAGAGAGAGAGAGAGAGATAGAGAGAGAGAGAGAGAGAGAGAGAGAGAGAGAGAGAGAGAGAGAGAGAGAAGAGAAGAGAGAGAGTGAGAGAGAGAGAGAGAAGAGTGAGAGAGAGAGATGAGAGAGAGAGAGAGATGAGAAGAGAGAGAGAGAGAGAGAGAGATGAGAGAGAGAGAGAGAGAGAATATGAATCAACAATGAAAACAGGCAAGGCAGAAATAAATGTTGTGGAGGAAAAGGAGCCCAGCGGTGGAAAAAGTAATTCAGTTGCTACAGGGAGAGAACTTGTGTTCCGTTTCTGCTCGTGGCTCTTACCAGGCTGTAATGAGCTTCAGATTACAACCAAACCCTGACATGTTGCAAAAGGCATTATTGTACTGGCTGGCAGAGCTGGAGACTGCTCACATAGAATCAGCTCATCATTAAAACATATTGCCCATAGCCAGTCTAATTTGAATGATTGAACATACGGTTTCCTGATGGAATCTTTCTTTTGTTCTTCTGTTTTTGATTTGTTTTTAGGAGAGGGCATAGAAGAACTTAGATTGAGAAGAAAAAGCTTTACCATCATGGGGAGGCTAATAGAATGTATTTAATTTGTGTCATGGGGACTGACTTATATCATTATATCATTTAGGCTTTATTACGGGGCCAGAGCTCAGCTCAGGACTTTTTACGAAACTTGGCCATATGGTAGATGGTCATGAAAAACTATCAAGAAATAATTCTCACAATCTTTCGTCAAAAGGTGGCGCTATAGCAAATGCCAACTTTGAACAGGTACAACTCATGCCCTGTTTGACCTACAGCCATGAAACTTCAATATACATATGCGTCTACTCATGATCAACAACTTTCACACTCTGACTTTTGACCTCTGACCTTTAGATCGCCCACCATTTTGAATAATATGAAAAACAGTTAAAACCTATCTCCTCCTGGGGATTTTTTAGTAATCTGCACGAAACGTTTTACCACATGAACTTTGAACCTATGCCGAAAAACTGATGCAAAAGATTTTCCATAAGTGAAAAAATGAAGCTTTAATGAGCCAATGAATATTGCAGTTTTATGACAATTATTCATCTGCCCCTAACACATACATGCAGACTCACATTTCTTTGAAACTTTGCGGTAATGTTGAGGGTCATTCCAAATATCACTGAAACCAATCTTACTCCAATTGGTCAAAGGGGGGCGCTATAGCGATTTTTTTTTAAATGCAAACTTTTAAACAGGCAAAAGTCATGCCTCGTTTGGCCGACAGCCATTAAACCTGCTTACACATGTGCCTTGACTCATGAGGAACACATGTATCACGTTAACCAGTAAGCTCCGCCCTTAGATTGTCTGCAATTTTGAGCAGTTTGAAAAACACTTAAACCCAGGATTTTTCAGCTATTTGCGTGAAACTGTATCATCTGTGTGATCTCCTTTTTCACAGGTTCTTGTCTGTTGGTCCAATGGCTTCTCCCTTAAGCGAGTGCCTCACGACCGCAAGGTTGCCGGTTCAAGCCTCACTTGATGCAGACTCATTTAAGTTGAATTGCAAAAAAACATGACTGTATCAATGAATACATATGCAAACGGTAAAGATAACATGAAATGCTTATTTGAGAGTATGTTTTTTTCAATGTATGACGTACTTCATTGTGAAAATATCCGATCTACAATCTCACAACTTTTCAGATAGCAACGTTTTGTGAGCTTGTAGATCGGCTTGCTTTCACTGGTTTCGGTTTCGAGGAGACATACAATTTCTCTATTGGTAAATGGTTTGTGAACGAGTGATCTTAGTGTTAGTGAGTAACAGGGGCTTGGTTCATGACAGAAGGCAAAAAGTGTATGATCTTCAACAGACA
>NC_137605.1:37048117-37082056 GCF_963280865.1 Gymnoscopelus braueri | reverse complement strand
TTTATTTATATTATATTACCAGACATTTGCCAACTTTTTATTGTGGTTTCTTTCTTTCTTTCTTCTGTCTGTCTGTCTGTCTGTCTGTCTGTCTGTCTGTCTGTCTGTCTGTCTGTCTGTCTGTCTGTCTGTCTGTCTGTCTGTCTTTCTTTCTTTCCAGACACGATCAAAATGATACATTACAGAAATTATTTCTCCACATAATCAGCTCCCTAAAGGCTAGACAGTCAGGGTTTTATATACCGTACATGTGTATTGTACTCACCCTACATTATGCATACATAGATACAGTGCTGTATTGTCATGCTCATTTGTTTTCAGTTTTCTCATAATAAAACATAGACCTCATCTAAATATACTGTAGAGCTCAACTTCTGGCCTCAATTCCTAGCTTACAAATTAAGTTATGATTTGTTCTGCTGCTAGGGATGTTCTTTGACAGAGATGGTGTATTTTGTAGGGTAGGTCCCTGCTTGAAGGCTACCCATGGACCAGCCCATCCTAAAAAGACAGAGGGTCCTCTCAAGTCAAACCTCCCTCATAAGTCACTGTCAGGGAAAATGAGTGGTCTGGGTCTGCTAAATTCCCCACTGAATTTACACACACACACACACACACACACACACACACACACACACACACACACACACACACACACACACACACACACACACACACACACACACACACACACACACACACACACACACACCAGCAGCTACTGTATTTTGATACTGGTGTACAGTATATAGTGATATTTTGAGGAAAAATACACCTGTGCACACACAAAACACAAGCGTACGCGCACATATGTACATACACACCAGTCACCACACACACAAACGCATGTCCCCCCCCCCACACACACACACCAAACCAACCAACCACACAACACACATTTGAGATGAATGTTGGTCATCTTCTAAACAGTGCGGTCGTTTGGTTACCACAGCTCTGACATACAGATTGTATGTAAACTGCGGGTACATGGTTTCTTGTCTAATTCTCCGTAACATACTCACTATGGGATATCAGCGCCCCCTGGCGTTGATGCAGAGCTACATACCATAAACTCCCGGGCCATTCATTGGCTGAGAAGGGTATGTCATGTGTCCGGTAGACCGGAAGAGGTATAAAACCTCTTGCGTGACGTGGCTCATCCTCTTTCGCTTCTCTGCATGGCAGATGCAACAGCTCAAGACATACCTTAATAATAACAAACGTAACTTTGATCAGGACAGAAACCAGCTTTAAACCACTCGGTGGTACTTGTACTAACCAACGGGTTTTCCTCCTATTAAAAAAAAAAAGTTTTATTATTTCCGCTCCCGCGGCTATCTTCTCTTTCTTTCTTTTACTGCTAAAGCAAGTTTTCCTCCTTTGAGTTTTTCCGCGCTCTTAGCCGTGCGGCTGAAAGCTAACAGGTTAGCTCGAGATGGAGGTTCCACGTCCCTGCGTATTGCTGCTCTGCCGCTTGATGATCGCCGGGGATGACCCTCATGGTTTCTGCATCTCGTGCCTCGGTTTCTACGGGGCCGGGGCATTTCCAAGATGCACCGGGACGCTGCGAGGACTGCGCTGTTCTCCACGCTGCACCTCGATAGCCGCTTAGCCAGGGCAGCGCCCTGGCTGCGGGAAGCAGCGGCGTCTCGTCCCCGGTCGTCGCGGATCCAGCAACACCCCGCATGGACACCGGCCCAGGGAACGTGGGTGGTGGGGCCCACCACGTGCGCTCACAGTCCACAATGGGCCCTCCGGCAGTCCCGGCTGCGAGCGGCGTTAGCCCCCGCTCGCAGCACCTCCAGGCTGCTACACAAGCCGTGCTACGCAGCACTGCAGCAGCCGCTAGCACCGTGTCTGGGGGAACCACCCAGATGCGACTACTTAGCGGCACTTCCTCCCCCTCTTCCCAGCCGTCTACTCCGCTGCCACAGCAAGCGTACCGGGCCAGCGGTGCGTCGCCAGGAGACAACGAGGGGCTCCGGCGACGGCAGCATAGGCGAGGGGAGAACGAGGCAGAAGCTCGTGAGTGAGTTAGCCCAGACTAGCTACGTTAGCTGCTTCGCTAGGTTAACGTCGCCTTAGTCAGGCAGTGTTTTTTGTTGGCTTAACACCCATGCAACAGGTTATTAACAGCGTTGTCCTAGCCTAGCTTGCCTCGCTAGGATAACACCAGCTTGTTAGCCTTCTCACTCTGTGTATCGAGCAAACCTCGGGGGCTTCTGAAGACCTTGGACTTTACAGGCCTCGATGGACAAGATGGACGCTCCTCGACTGCCAAAAGGCCATGTTTAATGGAAACGAATGTGTGTTTAAAAGTACGAATTTTTTTCTGCCAAAGAAATAAATGTGTTACATGTTACAAACGATCTCGTTCTTTCACGTGGCTTGAGAGCAGCGGAGCAGTGGAGTCCCCTACCGCGGGCTTCTCTGCTCCAATGCTCTCTGTATATAAGCCCATAATGTCTGTGATGCCCGAACTCCGGTATCCCAGACATTGATGGGATAATATCTGTGCATGTAATGTAAACAGAAATGGCTTGAGAGCAGCGGAGCAGTGGAGTCCCCTACCGCGGGCTTCTCTGCTCCAATGCTCTCTGTATATAAGCCCATAATGTCGGTGATGCCCGAACTCCGGTATCCCAGACATTGATGGGATAATATCTGTGCAGGTAATGAAAATGTATCAACGTTCTCAATTACATAAGCCCACACTGTCTAGAACACCCGAGTCCCGATGTTCTAGACATTGTTGGATAACATCTGGGCATGTTTTTGGATCATATGAAGGTAATATAAAAACCCACATCACCCCTGTCCGCCAGAGGGCGCAAATGCGCCAGTGGAAGGGGGTCACGCCGGGTTTTTGCCTTCCGTCCCACAGGAAGTGCCCACGCACCACTGTGAACCGGAAGTACTTCGGTCAGACATGACCCCTTGGCCGTACCGCCTCATGATTTGCAGGCCACGTTCGCCTTTAACGAGCGACAAAGCATCCCCTACGGGGAGGAAGGTTTTGTCGCCTCACAGGCTTCCGTCCCACAGGAAGTGCCCACGCACCACTGTGAACCGGAAGTACTTCGGTCAGACATGACCCCTTGGCCGTACCGCCTCATGATTTGCAGGCCACGTTCGCCTTTAACGAGCGACAAAGCATCCCCTACGGGGAGGAAGGTTTTGTCGCCTCACAGGCTTCCGTCCCACAGGAAGTGCCCACGCACCACTGTGAACCGGAAGTACTTCGGTCAGACATGACCCCTTGGCCGTACCGCCTCACGTTCGCCGCTGGAGGGCGACAAAGCACCTCCTAGAGGTTTGTCGACACTCCGTGCAGAGCCTTTGGGCCCAGACAAGATGGCGGCGGCCAGAGTAGGTTAGGAAGGGAGTAATGACAGTAGCGTCGATCCCATTGTGAGAATGGAAGGCCGGAAGTGCTCTGTCTACGTCAATGAGATAGTTCCAATGTTGGAACTATAGCCCATAGAGGCCCGCTTTGCGGCGAGAGCAAAGCGTGACGTTACTCTCTTTTCTACACTCTGGCGACGGCCAAGGTAGGATTACTCATATATATATCCAGTGGTGTGATAATTTTCACTGTATATATCTATGGGCTTAATTCTGACGCCGGGGTTTTTTCCCGTGGCCAATCACGTGACTCCTCCGAGTCCTCCGTTGGCCAGGGCTTACCAGCGCTACTAAACGAGGGCCACACACACGGCCCCGTCTGTCCAGCGTCGCGTCTGTCCAAGTAGCAGTGCTGTTGGTTCCCATGGGAACGAACAAGCTGCGGTGACGGACAAACCGGATGCTGACGTTAGGCAAGGTCCCCGGGACCGGGGTCCCCATGGCAACGGTCCCCATGGCAACGCTCCCACTCTCCGAGCGGCCGATGACGTCACGTCCAACCCACTCGCTCGGTGTGTGAAGCAATGGAGGTTTGCAAGCCGAATGCTTAGGTATTGCTCACAATACTAAAGGGTTTCAGGCTGCATTTCTCCACAAAACCCCCCCGTGACAGAAAAAGTATTGTTTTCCCGTGCAAGGGGTCCAGCAGCCAATACTCTGAGGGAGGAAGTCTCCTTCCTCTTGAGCTTGGGCGCTATTAAAGAATTACTTCCGATACTTCTGTTTACTATCCCAGTACATCAGCGTTACACTGTGTGTGTACAGGGTTTTTCAGTACAGCAGTGACACACTGTGATTGTACTGATCAACTCCCCTGATCCGCAACAACACATTGTGGTTGTACTGGTGTGTTTTCCACGTGCTCTTATGCATATAATCTCCTATGTCGGACACGGTGTTGTTCCTCTCATGCAGAGGATAAGGCAACCATGTCTCTGAGAGAGGGGGTTCACTCTCTCTCCATAGTGAATATGTTACGAAGAATTTGTCTAGAAACGCGAGGTTACGTTGTAACCCCGGTTTCCTTAGAATTCAGAGTAACATAGTCAGAGAACTATCTATGAATCGGAACCAACTGGTTTTCTATTCGTAATATTTTCTGGTGGAAAAGAAGGGGGGGGGGGGTACGACCCATTCTGAATCTGAAGGGTCTCAATAAATACTTGGGTCAAAGAGCGGACCTCTGTCTCCGCCATTTTGGAGGGACAGATGCCCCCTTTGCCGTACCGCCTCACGGACTACAGGCCTCGTTCGCCACTGACGAGCGACAAAGCACTCCCTAAGGGGAGGACGACTTTTGTCGACGCTCCGTCCGGAGCCTTTGGGCTCAGACGAGAGGGCGACGGCCAAGGTAGGCTTACTTCGGACGGCCCCGTTTGTCAGAGTGACAGCGCCGTTGGTTTCCATGGAAACAGACAGGCTGCGCTGGCGGACAAACCGGATGCTGACGTCAGGCAAGGTCCCCGTGACCGGTCACGTGACCCCGCCGGGTCCTAACGGACCGTTAGTACCTCTACTGCCTCGAGCGGTCACCTCAGGGTTAGCACCGCTGGCGGCAGTGGCAGCGTCGCTGGTCCCCATGGCAACGCACACAGGGTTAGCGCTGCTAGCACCAGTAGTAGCGTCTTTGGTCCCCATGGCAACGCACACACAAAAAAACGGTTCCCTTGGAAACGGATCTCAACGTTTCTTGGCCCATGGTGTTTTAGCCTTGACTAGCTTGTTAGCTGCTAGGTTTGCAGAACCTCCAGTCAGGCTACTGTTGCTTCGATTGGCGGCTAACTGGCCTCACTAACAACAACACATTGCAGTGTTGTTTTTTGGTGCAGCGCATAGCCAGCCCCGCTAAAGCAACACCACGGTGGCCACCTTCCACCGCTACCCTTCCACGGTCTCTAACGGCCCCGCATGTGCGGGTCCGCTGGATCACGTGGCGACATCACCGGTCCAGTTGGGAACGTGTGCGTTGTCCGCACTGGGTGACATCAGAGCCCCTCCTGACTCGCTTGCTGAGGCAGCTTGTTGGAGAGTTTGCAGTCCGGAACTGTTTTACTATCCCGGTACTTCAGTGGTACACTGTGTGTGTAGGGGTTTTTTCAGTACAGCAGTGACACACTGTGGTTGTACTGGTCAGCTCCCCTGATCAACAACAACACACTGTGGTTGTACTGGTGTATGACCCTCTCTGCGGACGGTGCGTTAAGGAGATGGGTGGACCAGCATTGTTTTCAATGCTTATTTCGACGTTCCTTTCTATCCACCACAGTCAGGAGGTGGCGCGGCACACAGACGTGGCCGTTTCCCCACTTGACGTCGAGGGGTTTTTCACCGTCACCGTCCGTCGAGCGTCTTGGTCCCGTCTCAGCAGACCACCTTCATAGGGGATCTCGCTGGGCTAGACCAGGCTCACGGCGCGTCTGTCCTGGGCGGGATAGACAGCGTTTCGGCCTAGGGTCTTCTCGCGTGAGGCGACAAGTCACATACAGGCTATGCGTGCAGGCGACGGGTCTCATGACTCCGGCCTTACACCTGTTTCGTTTGGACAAGCCCCACGTGTGACCTTTTTTCCCCGGAGGTGGATGTGGGCTCTTGGAGCCCCGTCCACCGGAGGTTGTCATGTCCTGATCGGGACCGACAACACCACGACCGTGTGCTATGCCAAAAAGCAGGGAGGCCTGGCCTCTCCAGTGTTGGACAGGCTAGCTGGCGATCTGACGCTGTGGTGCGACGCGCGCCTTACGTCAACCAGAGCCTCACAGGTACCGGGCCTCCTGAACAGTGGAGCGACTCTGTTGTCCAGGGGCATTTTTTGATACGCAGATTGGCCTCTCCTCCGGAGATAACAAGCCAGATCTGGGCCAGGTTGGCCGACTGAACTGCTTTATGCATTCCCGTCACTGGAGTTGGTCCTCTCAACTTGTCAGACTCCACGGACTGTCAGTGCCACTGGTGGCACTGGCGTGGGGCGCATGGAGGTTAGGAATAATCCTCTCCTCTACAACGAGCCCTGGGCCCTCCCCCCGATCAGAGATCTGCTACGGCAGGCAGGGGTCGGAATTTTCCACAAGCAACCTCAGGACCTAGACCGGTGGGCTTGGCCCGTGAGGGGGAGACCTTGACTTCTTATGGCCTGCCCCCTGAGGTGGTAGCTACCATCCAGGGGGCGAGGGCCCTTTCCACGAGGTCTGCGTACGACGACAGGTGGAACCTGTTCGTGTCATGGTGTCTGGGTCAGTCACCGCCGGTTGAGGCCTTCCGGGCCTCGGTACGCAGCATCCTCATGTTCTTGCAGGACAAATTGAACCAAGGTCTGGTTTTCTCGACGGTTAAGGTGTCCCAGGCGGCCATTTCCGCTTGTCACGTGGGTTTCGATGACATGACGGTTGGCCGACATCCGCTGGTGCGTAGTTTTATGAACGGTGCCAGGCGGGCCAGGCCGGTCTCTAGGCCTCTCTTCCCGGCCTGGGACCTGGCGGTGGTGCTGGGGGCGCTTTGCCTCCCACCGTTCGAGCCTTTTCACTCTATGGATCTGGAGATCGTTAGTCTCGAAACGGTTCTTGTGGTTGTTTTCACTACAGCTACACGGGTCAGCGACATACATGCGCTCTCAGTAAGTTCGGAGTGCATGAGGTTCTTGGGAGACGACAGCAGGGTTTGGTTAAGCCCAACATGGCGTTTGTTCCCAAGAACGGAATGGTGACCCAGACACCGGTTGAGCTGATAGTTTTTCATCCGCCTCCTTTCGCTTCGGCAGAGGATAGGCGGCTGCACTGTCTCTGCCCAGTAAGGGCGTTGAAGCTCTACTGCCAGAGGACGGCGGTCGGCCGGTCGTCGTCGCAACTTTTTGTCTCCTTCGGCCCAGATGGTCGGAGGAAGGCAGTGACTAAGGCGACGCTTTCTAGATGGAGTTTGGATGCCATTAGGCTGGCCTACGTCAGTAGTGGCGCTCCAGTTCCAGAAGGACTGAAGGCTCACTCTACTAGAGGCGTGGCTACTTCCTGGGCCCTCTCCAGGGAAATGTCGGTCCAGGAGGTGGGCGCGGCCGCAAACTGGTCGTCTCCATCGACTTTTGCGGCTTTCTACAGCCTGGATGTGGCAGCGGCGTCAGTGGCGCACGCTGTACTGGACATAGCGGCTGTCTCTAGTTAGGGTAGGGGAGGTTAGGCAGGTCTTTTGTGTAACCCGCCTTTTTTCCCTTCTCTACCTTCCTTCTCTTGAGTCCCCTCGGAACCACCGTTGGTAGGTTTCCAGGGGAGGAGGCCCTGTTTCCTTGTTTTCACTTATGGGTCAGACTTGTGTCTGTTCATTAGATGAATAGGCAGACTTGGTCTGTCAGGGTCCTTTTCTTTCAATTATATACCGCACCCCGGCCCGGAGGGCTGGGGCGCCCGTGAGGCCGAAGGTCACGTCCAGGGGGACGGGGCCTTATGGCTAGGGGGCGTGCGGACCTGAGATTCGGTATGGCTATAAGCCCCAGGGGGGTTTATGTATCCCATAGTGAGTATGTTACGGAGAATTAGACAAGAAACTCAGGGTTACGGATGTAACCCCGGTTTCTTTAGAATTCGGAGTAACATACTCACCTAACACCCCTGTTTGTGTGCATCTGCATGCAGGAAGCGTGTTAAAGAGGATGAGCCACGTCACGCAAGAGGTTTTATACCTCTTCCGGTCTACCGGACACGTGACATACCCTTCTCAGCCAATGAATGGCCCGGGAGTTTATGGTATGTAGCTCTGCATCAACGCCAGGGGGCGCTGATATCCCATAGTGAGTATGTTACTCCGAATTCTAAAGAAACCGGGGTTACATCCGTAACCCTGAGTTTTTATTAACTACACCATGGTATTGTGTGGGTGGTGACTGTGTTTGTGTATAAAACAAATGCTCATTAATGTGTGGCATAGAAAAATATGTGAAGTTGAATTGAAAGAAAGAAACAGAGCGAGCATTTCATATCAAAATCTTGCTCCACATAATCCTTTGTGTGTCAATACTTTCTGTCCTCTCTCAGAGCTACAGTATAAGCTATACAGGAGTATTTGCTAAATAAGGGCCTGTCGCCTCTTCCCAAACTGAACTGATCTGTTTTTATATTGATGCTCTTTATAGACATACATGCATTTTATGACTCTTAATTCACATGTTCTTTTTAATTAGCTGTTAGCTGTAACATTATGCTTTTCACATAGCTGGGAGGGAATTTGTAAAGATTTGGCTCTTGGTGAAAAGTTTCAGCTTTTTGGTATGGTGTTAGTAATGGGCATAAGGTTTTCAAAAACCATTGCAAACGAGTTGGGCTCGCCCCCTTGTGGTCCGTTTGCAATAACTCCAATATTAGACAAGTGTGGTTGAAACCCCAAATAAATAATAGAAAATATTTTTCAATGGATTCTGTTACTATTGGACATGCTAAAAAGCCAAATTCAAGATGGCGTACCAAGTGATGTCCTTACAGGGACATCACTTTGGTACGCCTGAGAGGGAATATGTCAAAAATCGTAAAGATTGTGGATTTGGCAATAAATAATGAACTAATGGTAATTTTACTGATTCAGTCACATTCCTTGACCTAAAACCTAGGGTTAGACACAACAACACCTTCTAGGTTGAGTAATGAATGAGATTTTAAGCTCCCAGCAGCCATCGTGGACGCCATCTTGAAAATGATGCCTTTCCCGAAGTTAGACTTTTGAAAACCTTATGCCCATACCTGTGCACAATTGTTATGATCTTTTACATATTCCCTCCCAGCTTAAAACCATTTTAAAACTCTTTGAACGCCATCGACGCGTTTTCGAGTCAATTGCTACTTAATCCATCCACGGTGTCGACGCGTCGATAGCTTTTTAATTGTTTAATAAACAATCGCGCTGTTCTCTGTAACATCCGTCATCAGGTTCCCTTTCCACTCACTTGCCACTCACCCGGATGCGGAAATAGCGTCATCCGTTTCCTGTTTCCGGTTTTATCTTGAAAAATGTGCTTTTGAGCCGAAAACAAGGCAAAACGAGTTACCTCACACAGTATAAAAAACGAACGGAAAGCTCCGGTTATATCTTCTTTTCTCTGGACGACGAACAGTTATCCCCTTTGTGTTTACCAACGGTCTGACACGTGATCATAATATATATAAATGTTCTGTGGCCAGCGGGGGGGGGGGGGGGGGGGGGGGTACGAGCATTTTCGCCAGATATGTTGGCTGCAGCCTGGTTGAGCTGGTGAAAACAACTTCACACAGTTCGGCTCTGAAAACGTAACCCTTTGGGAGCTGGTACCTGTGTCGTGTTTGTTTATAAACACAGCCAGACGATGGATTATAATGGATATAAAACTTCTGTGACAGGTTGAAAAGGTTATAAAACACGAAAATCGCTAGCTGAGTATACCGTATTTTCCGCACTATAAGGCGCACCGTCAGTGCGCCTTATAGTGTGGATGCGCCTTATAATCCGATGCGCCTTATATATGTATCAATATTGGTTCCCTTGGTTTCCGCACTATAAGCCGCACCGTCAGTGCGCCTTATAGTGCGGATGCGCCTTATAATGCGGTGCGCCCTATATATGAAAATAATACATTTATTGAAGGTGCGCCTTATACTCAGATGCGCCTTATAGTGCGGAAAATACGGTACTATGAAAAGACTCTGGCAGTCAAAGAGTTAGGCTCCCGGCAGCCATCGTGGACACCATCATGAAAATGATGCCTTAGCTCAAGTTAGATTTTCCTAGATTTTTAGTATGCTTTCTAGCATGCCCAATGGTAACATAATCCATTGAAAAATCCTTTCTATCAATTATTTGGGGTTTTGACCATACCTGTATCTATCTAATATTGGCGTTGTTGCAAACCGACCACTAGGGGGCGAGCCCATCTCGTTTGCGATGGTTTTTGAAAACCTTATGCCCATACCTAACACCATACCAAAAATCTGAAACTTGTCACCAAGAGCCAGATCCTTTTGACGAGTTTCCTCCCAGCTAACACTACAAACTAAGATCCAGCACTGAACACAACACAGACATAGTCCAAATCATAGACATATAAAGGTAGACGCCTCCTCTGGCTCTGAAGCGTCGGCATCTCGGACGCACTTCCGCTTCCTCTATGCTTCTGGGGGGCAAGCTGGAAACTTCTGTGTGCGTCACAGAAGGGGGCGTTCGGTAGGCCAATCAGAGGCAGGTGGGGTGGGTCTTTTCTTAAGAGGCAGCCGCGCAGCAACTAGTCAGTTAGACGCGCTGTGATTGGCCAGTAGTTAACGTGATGTGATTGGTCAGTAGTCAAACTGTCACGACCACGCCCACGCACTCATTCCAGAGGTCCTCATCTCCAGCCTATTAACTTTACACACCTGTTCCTCCTTAGTGCACTCCTATATATACCCCCCTCGTTCACTCTGCCAGCAGGCAGTATTGTTTGACTCTAGACTAGACTAGCAGCTCCACACGGTCCCGTCCGTGTTTGCCTTTGTGTCTAGTTTCCTTGAACTGTGCCTTGCACTTTTACCTTTGTTGGACTTTAATAAACACCCTTGAAACCTGCGCCTGCATTCAAGAATGTCATTACAGAATACTGCCTCGCAAGAGGATGCAGTAGGTTTGCAGCGTGCTGTTGGTGAACAGGGGCGACTCCTGGGCGAACACAACAGCAAGCTGAATCTACTAACCACTGCCATGGATGAAGTTCTTAAGGAACTCCATACGCTGAACACCACCATGACGGTTTCTCAACAATCCGGCCAACCCGCACCAGCTCCAGTCGTCAATCTACCAGCTGGCCAGCCTCCTCCAACTGCTAATGCCAAGTGGGCGCTTCCTGATAAGTATGATGGCACTGCTTCAAAATGCAAGGGGTTCCTCCTCCAATGCTCCTTATACTTTGCCCACCAGTCTGGAGCACCCACGTCCGAAGCCGCCAAAGTGGCTACGGTCATCTCTCTCCTGACTGGAAGGGCTTTGGAATGGGCCACTGCTGTCTGGGATAATGGAGGACCTGAGGTCGGGTCCTATGACTTGTTCCTGAATCTGTTTCGAGCTGTTTTTGATCATCCACCAGAGGGCCAGGAGGGAGGTGAGCGGCTTCTTCAATTACGTCAGGGTTCCCGTACTGCTGCTGAATATGCTCTCTCCTTTCGCACCGTGGCCGCATCCAGTGGTTGGAATGAACCAGCTCTGCGCACCTTGTTCCGAAGAGGGTTACGGAGGGAGGTCCAGACAGAGCTGGCATGCAGAGATGAGAACCTTTCCTTGGATGCTATCATCTCCATGGCCATCCGCCTGGATAACCTCATCAGAGAGCGCCAGAGACCCTCTCACTTCCCTTCGACAGCCACCACTAGCTCTGAGCCTGTTCCAGAGCCCATGGAGGTGGATTTCACCCGTATCTCAGCGGCTGAGCGACGTCGCAGAATCCAACTGCGTCTTTGTAGATACTGTGGAGCAGAGAATCACCAGCTTGCAGACTGTCCTGTGAAACCTGCGTCGTTCACTAACCGCGGAGATCGGAGAGACAGCCCTCTGAGTCGTACTGCTGAAGTGAGTACTCCACCCTCAGCTATTAGTGCTCAACCTTTTCTGGTCCCAATTACTGTTGATAGCTGTTCTCCATGTGATGTCTCTACAGCATTAGTGGACTCCGGGGCTGCAGGGAACTTCATTGATAAGGACCTTGTCAAGTCCCTGCACCTTCCGCTTCACCGTCTCACCACTCCCATTCCCATCGAAGGCCTGGATGGCAGACCTGTGGGAGACGGCACTATTACCCACATCACCCATCCCCTCATCATTACTGTTGGTGCTATGCATCGTGAGAGTATCCAGCTTCTTGTGATAAGAGCACCGGTCCACCAGATCACTCTCGGTCTCCCCTGGCTCCAACTTCATAACCCCACCATTTCCTGGACAGAGAGGGAGATTACAGCCTGGTCAGACTATTGTCGTGCAACATGTCTTCCCTTATCTTGTGGGTTCACAACAGTAGAGAGTCCAGAGTCCACTTCTCAGCCCACTATCCCAGAGGCCTACCAGGACCTGAGAGAGGTTTTCTCCAAGGAGAGGGCCACCTGTCTTCCTCCTCATCGCCCCTGGGATTGCGCCATCGACCTGCTTGCTGGCTCTGCTCCTCCTCGTGGCCACATCTACCCCTTGTCCATCGCGGAGACCGAGGCCATGGAGGAGTATATCCAGGAGGCATTGAAGCAGGGCTATATCCGCCCTTCCACCTCTTCTGCTTCTGCGAGCTTCTTCTTCGTGGCCAAGAAGGATGGTGGTTTGCGTCCGTGCATCGATTACCGGGGCGTGAACGCTGTCACCGTTAAGTACCGGTATCCCCTTCCTCTGGTGCCCGCAGCTCTGGAACAGCTCCGGGGGGCCCGTGTCTTCACCAAGCTGGACCTTCGTAGTGCCTACAACCTGATCCGCATCAAGGAGGGAGATGAGTGGAAGACAGCCTTCAGCACCACTACAGGCCACTATGAGTACCTGGTAATGCCTTTCGGACTGTCAAATGCCCCCTCCGTCTTCCAGGCATTTGTCAACGAGATCTTCAGGGATATGCTCGGTCGCCAGGTGGTCGTGTACATTGATGATATCCTGATCTACTCAGCCACTATGGAGGAGCACATCAAACATGTCCATGAGGTTCTCAGGCGTCTTCTAGACAACCACCTCTATGCCAAAGCCGAGAAGTGTTTGTTCCATCAATCCACCATCTCTTTCCTCGGTTATGTGATCAGTCCAGGGGGGGTGAAGATGGAGAAACCAAAGGTTGATGCTGTTCTGAATTGGCCAAGACCTACCACGGTGAAGGAGTTGCAGCGTTTCTTAGGGTTTGCAAACTTTTATCGCCGGTTTATACAGGGTTACAGTTCCATAGCGGCGCCCCTCACATCTCTCCTCAAGGGGGGTCCTCGCAGATTGCCATGGAACGAAGCTGCAACGGCCACCTTCAATCGTCTTAAGAACGGCTTCACAACTGCCCCCCTACTGAAGCACCCGGATCCCGACTTGCCATTTGTGGTGGAGGTGGATGCCTCAGAGGTGGGTGTGGGAGCAGTCCTCTCTCAGAGACAAGGTAATCCACCAAAATTATACCCTTGTGCTTTCTATTCTAAAAAACTTAGTTCTGCTCAGAGGAACTATGATGTAGGTGACAGAGAGCTGCTGGCGGTGAAGAAGGCGTTGAAGGAGTGGCGTCATTGGTTGGAGGGTGCTAAGGAGCCATTCTTGGTGTTGACAGACCACCGCAACCTAGAGTACATCCAAAAGGCGAAGCGCTTGAACTCCCGACAAGCGAGGTGGGCTCTTTTCTTTTCACGCTTTGACTTCATCCTTTCTTATAGACCGGGTTCCAAAAACATCAAGGCCGATGCTCTTTCCCGGATGTATGATGCTGCTGAGTTCCAAGCTGTAATTAGCCCCATTATCCCTCCATCTCGCATTGTGGCTCCCGTGCTCTGGAATGTCGAGGAGGAGATTCGTCAGGCCCAGGTTGGAGACCCTATTCCGGCCAAGTGTCCTCCAGGCCGCACCTATGTTCCCGCAAGGGTGAGGGATCAGTTACTGACTTGGGCGCATACTTCGGTGGCAACTGGACATCCAGGTATTACTCGCACAACACAGGCACTCTCTGAAAAATACTGGTGGTCCACTTTAGTCCGAGATGTCAGTAAATATGTAAAATCCTGTTCAATCTGTGCCCAGTCGAAATCCCCGCGACACGCTCCGGCGGGAAAACTCCATCCGCTTCCTGTGCCTCAGCGACCTTGGTCGCATCTGTCCATTGACTTTGTTACTGATCTTCCCTCTTCCAAGGGTTACACCACCGTGTTGGTAGTAGTTGACAGATTCTCCAAGGCCTGTCGTTTTATCCCCCTCACTCGTCTCCCAACTGCCTTCCAGGTAGCAGAGGTGCTGTTTGAGCAGGTGTTCCGGCACTATGGCCTTCCGGAGGACATTGTTTCAGATCGTGGTCCCCAGTTCACGTCACGTGTATGGAAGGCCTTCATGGGGAGACTGGGGGTTGCAGTGAGCCTCACCTCCGGCTACAGTCCACAGTCAAATGGACAAGTGGAGAGGACCAACCAGGAACTCGGGAGGTTCCTCCGCAGCCACTGTATGGACCGGCAGGCTGAGTGGGCTCAGTTCCTTCCCTGGGCTGAATATGCCCAGAATTCCCTTCGCCACTCTTCTACAGGTCTGACTCCCTTCCAGTGTGTCTTCGGCTACCAGCCTTCTTTGTGCCCTTGGGACCCAAGCACGACAGAGGTCCCTGCAGTGGATGAGTGGTTCCGTCGATCTGAGGAGGTATGGAATTCAGCTCATGTCCGACTCCAGCGTGCCATTCGCCGACAAAAGGAGCAGGCTGACCGTCATCGCAGTGAGGCTCCGGTGTACCAGCCTGGAGATCGAGTCTGGCTCTCCACCAAGAACCTCAACCTTCGCATGCCCTGCCGAAAGCTGAGTCCACGCTTTGTGGGTCCCTTCAAAGTCCTGCGGAGCATCAACGAGGTATCATACAGGTTGCAACTTCCTAGTCATTACCGCATTTCACCCACTTTTCATGTCTCCCTCCTCAGGCCTGTGACTCCCGGTCCCCTGGCTGATGCTGTCCCCCTCGATGCCCCACCGCCTCCCCTGGACATAGAGGGTGCCCCTGCCTATGCTGTTAGGACCCTCTTGGACTCCAGGCGTCGTGGGGGTCGGCTTCAGTATTTGGTGGACTGGGAGGGGTTCGGCCCTGAGGAGCGTTGCTGGGTTCCAGCTGCTGATGTCCTGGATCCAAACCTCATCCGGGACTTCCATCAGCGTCGTCCCGATCGACCCGCTCCACGCCCTCGGGGTCGGCCTCCAGGTCTTGCTCGTCCTGCGGCCAGTGCCGCGCGTCAGGGGGGGGGTACTGTCACGACCACGCCCACGCACTCATTCCAGAGGTCCTCATCTCCAGCCTATTAACTTTACACACCTGTTCCTCCTTAGTGCACTCCTATATATACCCCCCTCGTTCACTCTGCCAGCAGGCAGTATTGTTTGACTCTAGACTAGACTAGCAGCTCCACACGGTCCCGTCCGTGTTTGCCTTTGTGTCTAGTTTCCTTGAACTGTGCCTTGCACTTTTACCTTTGTTGGACTTTAATAAACACCCTTGAAACCTGCGCCTGCATTCAAGAATGTCATTACACAAACAGCCCCCCGGAAGAGCCTTGTATTGAGAGACCAGTCGTTACAATGAACTGCAGAGGCCAATGAAGTATCTAGGTTTCTATATCTATGGTCCAAATAGTCTCTGAAGCTCGTCACCCAACCAGGCTCAGCTGGTCCTCACAGGTGACGGCACTCAGGGCAATCAGACTCTTCTAGGCCACAGGGAGAGGAGATTGGGTGAGGGGAATTAGGAGCAGGCTTCTCTCTTCGGAGATGATCCGAGCAGGGCAAAGACACAACAGGGCAAACAAGGGCATAACTGACAGGGAAGGGGGGACACACAGCAGGGAGGCCATCGTTGTGACAGTAAACTTACAGGCAAAGGGATTCTTGCCAATATGGTACTGTACATCTAACACAATATATAAAATATGTGTCAAAGAGTAGATTGGCAAGCAGTATGTGTAATCATGATTTGCACTAGTAATTGTTTAATCCACAAATCAATATTCCAAACCCAGTCATTGAGTGGGTAAGTGGATTGTAAGTATATGGTACAGCAAATGCACCCAATCGATTGCCATCCCGTCAATTGGCTGTGCTATTTCACTGTGCAATGTAACGCCAATGTTCTGCCATCACACCACATAGTAAAATCCTCAGTGTTAATTTACCTCTGACGATGTAACATCCATTCTTACACTCTCTGAGAATGTACACTGGTGGATTTTACTGTGCAGACTTAAGCACTGGCGAGGTTTTTCTTCCACATATGAGTGGGATGTAGACAGTTCTCAATAATGCAGATGCAGAGATCTCAATAATGTGAAGTGTAGCTAATGCACATGGGAAATACCACATTATTTCAGCAGCCGTTGTGCTGAGACACTTACAGTACGGCCCAGGATAGAAAGCCGGAAATACAGTCTTCCTTTTTTTCACTCTTTTTTTCCCCCCTTTTGAACAAGCGGGGATTCCTTCATGCAAGTCAAATGATAGAGCATATTGATGCTTTCTTGTGTTCTGGTGAGAGTTTGCCTGTTTAATGAAGGGTGAACATACGATCTTGGATATAAAAATCCAGATGGGTTCTCGGCTCCTTTCACTCTACACCTTCTCTCTTCCCATCCCTTCTCTGTCTATCGCTCCTTCATCCATGTTGCACTGTGCTGCTTCAGTGAATATCAAGATGTGTAGAGTTGTTGTTTTGGCTGTGTCCCAGTCACAAATTCACTTTAGGATACAAAATTGAATGTGGGGCTACTGTAGTGTAGTGTGATTTCATTTCAGAAGCTAGACATGTACCATGTACTGTAGGGTGAAGTGCTTTAGTGTGATGTATAACATTTTAGTCCAAGATATAACTCAAACTACACAGTTGGCATCACAAAGATCTGCGAGAGAAAATGGCATCATTTTCTAGTTGCTGTTATGCTGTATGTGTTACTCATCGAAGGATCTACTAAGCTAGACATTGTACTGATCCATCCTGATGCCCCTATCACAGGTTCTGTTATTTTGAAATGCTGTTTACAGTATATAGAAAAAAGTATTTTGAATTTGATATTGTCTTTTAAAAAACAATATTGTTTAATACCTTTTTGTCATACAAACATTAGTTATTAAGTATTTCGCTTTTTAATGCAAATATGAGAAAGAGGCAAAAATTGTGAAATTAGACGATCTACAACAATATTTATCTGTGGAACCTAGTCAAACTAAATTGAATGCCTCAACTCTACATTCCAAGTGCTTGTCAGGGTAGCCTCGTTATCTGCGTAGATAAAACCCTGGTCACGACCTAATGCAGAGAGCATAGACATATAAAGGTAGACGCCTCCTTCGGCTCTGAGGCATTGGTATCTCGGGCGCCATTTTAGCGTAGGAAAGCTGTGGGCAAGCTTCCCTGTGTGTCACAGAAGGGGGCGTTCGGTAGGCCAATCAGAGCCAGGTGGGGGCGGGCATTTTTGTAACCCAGCTCTTAACCCTTTAAAAGGCAGCAGCTGTGCAGCATCTAGTTAGTTGGAACTTGGCAAACTCCACACTCTGGATTTGTGCAATAATAAATCGTCTTTTACTGTTTTACAGTTTAAACAGGTTCCTACAGTATGTTCCTATGCTTTTGGCTGTCTTGGAGTATTTGTGTTATATGTTATGCTTTCAGTGCCATTAAAATATGGAACACAGACATTTCATTTGTAGTTGCTGTTTTTGTCATTTGAGAAAATTCTCAAATGAACAATTATTTCAGTCTTTCAAAGTTGATAGCTCTGTTCTGACCTGAATAGCGAAAATAAGGATGTTGGATAAAGGCAATTCTGCAATGTGGCCAGCATATTTCATGTAGTCTGCCACTGGCAGACTGCCAGTCAATGGAGACAAAAATATTTTGTGACTATTACTGTTACTTGAAAGTATTTTGGTTTGAAAATATGCAATTTAGATGTAACCAAATATAGGCATATGCCTACTGGATCCATCCATAACTCTTAACCGCTTGAAAATAGGTTGAAAATTCAGGGAGTTGTGATGATTTTAATTGTGGAGAGACCGTCAGCTTCAATGGACATAAATGCATTAGAACAGTGGTTTTCAACCTTTTTCATATCAAGGTCCATTATTTATTCGCCATTTGAGCCACGGAACACCGTTTGATGAGCTTTAGCCTCTCACACCCAAAACTTAGAATATGTTGTTACTTGTTATCGTTCGATAAGATGCTGTCAAAATAACAATTCGTTACGTTCTCTAATTGTGTACATGTATATAAGTAATGCAGATGTTTAACAATTTGACTCTTGAGAGTGTGAAATACTATACTCAAGATTTAAAGATCTATAAGGGTCCATTTGGTTATCAACTCTCCATCATTTAGCTGGGGACCACCTGGAACCCCCTCAAGGACCACTGGTGGTCCCCGGACCACTGGTTGAGAACCATTGCACTGACAAGTCCCGAAAAAGACGCACTGTGATTGGCCAGTAGTCAATGCACTGTGAGCGCTGTGATTGGCCAGTAGTCACTTTGAGTCTCAGTTTGCCTACGCTAAAATGACGGCCGCGATACCAGTTGCTCCAACGAACTGCAGAGGCCAATGAGGTATCTAGGTTTCTATATCTATGGCAGAGAGTGTCAGGGGTGGGACTTCTGTTGTATGTATTTCCCCCGGAAATGATCTTTGTCGACCAATCACAACACTCGTTTCATTCACAGAGATGTAAACCAAGCCCCCAGAACCGAGGGGGAGCAGTGAAGCGCATTGGACATGCCGGCTAATCATAGGTACTGTACTGCTTATTGCGGCTGGGGCCAGACACATGTACGAGCGAAAACGGTTTCGACCAATGGACTCGACTCACAAGCTTGCACACGAGCTTGCGCACGGGGTTGCGCATGGAGGTGACGCAAAACGCGTCACCTCCATGACGCCAAACGCGGCAAATAGGCCCCGCCCGTCACATTTCTCAACCCGGAAGAAGGGATGCAAAGGGAGTATGCGCTGGGTGAGCAACTCCATGCGCTGGGTGAGCAACTCCATACAAGTGGATGGGCTGGGATTCCTGGTGCTCTCTCTATTATTTTTAACTCTATGATGTAAACAGATTTGTAAAGCGTCTACGTCATTTCCTTGGGCGCTACTTCCGCCAAATTCCTGTACTTCCGTTTAGACATCCACCTGGCTAGACCTTGCCCAGTGTGTTGTCTGGGTGGGGGGTCTCCAGTTCAAATATGATTATATTGGGGGGTCGCGGCCTGTAGAGGTTGAGAACCACTGTTCTATTGTATGGCTTTTTTTTTAATTGATACAGAACTAGTGCTCATATATAAACCATGAGCCATATGTAAAATCTTTCTAATAAATATATTATATGTAAACAGTACAGATGTCAGATTAATAAATTAAACTATCATAAGAAGTATGTAATGGCTGGCAGTATATGAAATATTCAGACATCCTCAGATGATTTCATGTTCATATTACCATCTTTGTGGTATGATTTTATTCTACTGTGCACATTTGACCTAAAATCGAGATTGTGTGTGCCAACCCTAGCTATGATGTATGGGGACAAAATGTAGAAAGATCTATTAGTGTTACATTGTTTATACAACATCCAAGTACTGTGCTTCCACTTTAAATAAACAACATGCACTGGAGCACTTGACAGAGTATACTGTATGGTGATAAACAGAACAGGTTTGCCACTAGCCATTGCCATAAGTCAGAAAATTGAATGAATAGTGTTTATGATTTAATGCCATAGAAATCTGGAAAATGTTGGTACCAGAGGGCAAACACACACACACACACGTACGTACACACACGCACACGCACACGCACACACACACACACACACAGGCATGAACGCACGCACACACACGCGGTGTGCATGTACCGTCTTTGTGTGCGTGCTTCTGCTCTCATTCCTGTTAAGATCCTATCTATCTGGTGAAAGAGGGTGAGAGCCCTTTAGCCATACTCGGAGGGTTCATTTCCATTTGGTCTCCTGCCACACTCACATTCACACAAACACAGACGAGCACATACTCACCAGCGTTGGGATTCCACAAGCACCTGTAGATTATAATGAGACGTGCTGCTCTTCTTGACCTTGAAAGCTCTGAAAGTACAGCTGTTCAATCTGCAGGAAATGTTTTAAGGGGGAAAAAAAATAATGTGTGTCTCTATGTAGTGTGTGTGTGTGTGTGTGTGTGTGTGTGTGTGTGTGTGTGTGTGTGTGTGTGTGTGTGTGTGTGTGTGTGTGTGTGTGTGTGTGTGTGTGTGTGTGTGTGTGTGTGTGTGTGTGTGTGCGTGCGTGCGTGCGTGCGCGCGTCCTGAAGTAATATGCCAGACCACATCCCAATGTGCAATGTGTGTTTGTCTGAGACCCAGGGTGTATACTACATCGACTGAACACCTGCTGCTCCGGTAACTGGGATGTCAGTGTGTGGAGGAGAGCTTCATAAATATATATTAGAATCAGAGCAGATATTAAACCAGGGAATAACCAAGGGAATGATCTTGCTTGGCCAGGGTGATCTGGCTTCATATCTCCTCTCCTTTTCCTTTTATCTCTCTTGATTTTTTTGTTTTTATCTCGTTCTCTTCAGTCATTCTTATTTCTTTCTTTCTCCACTGTTGTCTCTCCCCCTTCCTCAATCTCTCATACCCTGTCTCTCAATAGCCCCCTGTTGTCTCCCTCCTAGGTCTCTTTCAAATGGCCCCTGCTCTCTCTCTATCCTCCTCACTTCTCTCTGTTTTTTTCGGGTAGCATTTAACTCAATGCCCATTCCAGAGTTTCACAAGGTTGGATATGTTTTACAGTTACATTTTCTTGTATTAGCTTTGGTTTGAATGATGCGGTTTTAAGAAAATGTGAAAGGAAAAAGGAAAAATGATTTTCCATGCATAACTTATACTTAAACTAGAAAAAGTGCTCCTCGGAGCACAGGTCTCCGCCAGGTCAGGTAGGTTATTGTGGGCCAACAATGTTCGGAATTTGCCAATCAGGATGGAATATGAAAAATCGGACAGAACCATCTTGATCACTTGACTATAGAGATAATGGGTACCGATTTGCATGATGATTGGACAACATTTGTAGGAGTAATACAAAAAAGAAAAGTGTTGAAAAAATCGGCCTCCTGGTGGCGCTATAATAGGGCAATGTTAAAGGGTGGCATTTGTTCTTCAACATAGTGCGAATGTGCGTGCAAAGTGTCACCTCAATCGGACGCTGCGTTCATGATTTGTGGCATTTTGTTCAAAACAGGCAGTTCTGCAAACTTTAGACGTCAATGTTAGCCAATCAGGATGAAATATGAAAAATCAAACAGTTCCATCTTGATCACATGACTATAGAGATCATGTGTACCGATTTGTGTGAAATTTGGATAAAATCTGAAGGCTTAATATTCAAAAATGTGTTTTACATAAGTGGGCCTCCTGGTGGCGCTATAAAAGGCAAATGTGATAAAAGGGCAGATGTTTTTCCTTGGCCTCTAGGAAGTGTGCGTGCAAAGTTTCATGCAGATCGGTGCAGTTATAGTTAAAAACACAAATCAGCCTTTTATAGCGCCACCATGAGGCTGATTTGAAAAATGTCAAGTGCCATTTGTTCCTCGGCCTAGTGGAAATGTGTTTGTGATTTGAGGCATTTTGTTCAAAACGGACCAATCTTGCACATTTTGGAAGCCAACCTTAGCCAATCAGGATGGAATATGGGAAATCGGACAGATCACATGACTATAGAGATACTGTGTACCGATTTGCATGACGTTTGGATAAAATCTGTAGGAGTAATATAAAAAAATGGGTTTTGCACAAATCGGCCTCCAGGTGGCGCTATAACAGGCCCATGTGAAAAATCCAGGGAGTGTGTGTGCACAGTTTGGCAGCGACCGGGCTAACGGTGCCGGAGATTAGCTGGTAACACACGGACAGGACACACACACACACACACACACACACGGACGGACGGACGGACGGACGGACAGACAGGGGGTAAAACATACTCTCTCGCCATGCCTTTCGGCCTGGCGGAGACAAAAATACCTCAAAACTAACCAGCCAAATTAATTTAAGATTAAATGTAACCTGAAGACAGAACATTCAATTAAATATGTAATATCTAATATTAAATAAGCATTAAACTAGACCATGTAAATATAATGATTGATCTCTCCTATCATAATATGTATTTACTGCTGTTGTTTGTTTCTGAAAAAATAGAATCAAGAGCACCATAACAAAACCAAAACAATATTATGAGACAATATATTATAGTTTTACTCAGGTCTTATTCTGTCTGTAACAAAAGCACATGAGACAAGCCTACATGTGTATGAGGCCTTAAATATCTGAAATCATGACCTGAAGGCAAGTGAATTTCCAAAACCCTTTCATAACATCTGCACATTTTCAGTTGATACAAGCTGAATAATTAAAGAACAAAAACCTATATAGAAATCTCTGGACACTATACAAATTAGCATGTTAATAAAGAAAAGTACCTGAATGGATGAGTGTTACAATACCCCACTGTTAAGACAACATGGACTTCCAGGCTGATATATTGCTTACACAGAAAGGAAATCCATCTTTCCCGACAGACAATGAAGCAGCTGAAAGCCAAGAAATCCTATCAGACCCAACCATTCGGCTGTAATTAGGAAAATAATGAAACCTGTGAAAGCATATAATATTGAGGGGGTTGGGTTCTAATTGAGTCATTTTGCTATGAGTGATCACATTTATAGTGATGCATTTTTCAAAACAAAAGGTCCATATCCTATTTGGGTGATTGCATACAGTATGTTGCAAAGCAGGGGGACCTAATTGGTTACCCATACACATACTAATGTGTCAAATGGACAAACAATTTGACCTAGAGATCTGAAACCATGCGGATAACCAAGCTTTATCCAAGTTGTTGTTTTTATTTTCTTCCTGTTTTAGGTGATTAACCTTTAGTGTCATTTACACCTGGAGTTCAATATAACAAAGAAGCAACAGTAACATTACAGTATCCTATTGGCCCAGTCTCAAGACAGTGTGGTCTGACACCAAAGTAAGAAAAACAACAACAAAAAAAGACAAAAGGGCCATCTCCATTGTACCATGTTGCTTGACACCTCCTCTAGGCAAGTTTTATTTGTATAGCACATTTCAACAACAAGAGAATTCAATGTGCTTTACACAGAACATCTGTAGGTGACACACTGCCGGTGAAAGCAGTGGTTACCAGTGGCTGTCAGGGACCCCTGGCACTGAGTGGTGCGGCACGGGGACATGGTTGAGGAGAACTCATTTGGTGCTCCTCCGGCAGCAAGTCTTGGACCGTGGCTACTACAGAACCCAGGCAGTGTGAAGCAACACGTGGTTGTTGCTGCCCGTTGGCTGCCCTTGCCAGGAAATTGGGCTGGCACCTTCTGGCCAGTAAGAGAGGCCGGCGTCTTTGGGGTTCCGTCACCCAGCACTCCAGCAGCAAGTGACTACACACCAGCCTCCAACTTTTTTCCTTCTTGGCCTCTTCCTTGAGACGCTGACCAAGTCAATGGAGGGCAACATGATTTCCTTTATTGACAGAATTTGACGTGATCCCACGTCTAACACCAATGTTGTGAATGGTGTGTTGAACTAGGCACTGCAACGTCTTGCAATAGGAATCTCTTTTATTTGAATAACGCCAACTGAACTAACCAACTCTGAAGGGGGGACACAACTACCACCATTGCTCAAGGTTTCTCCCATGTAACATGCGGAATGAGGAATACATTATTTAACATTAAACAGCATGACACATGAATCGCTCCAACACATCCCCCATGCAGTTAATAACAAAACAACACAATAACACAACAATAGACCAATAAACTTGTGCATGCCCTGAGGCATGCTGGGAAGGCCCTCTCCTGTCCAATGCACACCCCGGGGCACTACAAAATAATTGTTTGGCCAAGGTTTCAACCTGGCAATCAACATCAGAACATGATTGATTTATTCACACACACATTGTTAGATGCTACAAAAGTAAATTATTAGGCTAACCAATGTTTATCACATATCACACACGCACGCACGCACGGATGGACACACACACACACACACACACACACACACACACACACACACACACACACACACACACACACACAGGCATGCCCACTATGAGAAATAGAAGTATTGCTTAGAGTTAATACAAAAATGAAGCAACATGTGTGTAAAAAAAAGTCAATCAAATATTGTGGCAATACGACAAACATGACAAAGCCAATTAAAAACAACCATGTAAAAGAATATGATGAGATCATGCTGCACAGGCAAATACCCCCACATCTAGGACCCGAGGGTGGCAGAGTTCTTCTTGGATAGAAGCCTTTCAGAGTCATGATTTTGGTTCAGAATCACTGATGTAGTGTAACCTGGATAGTTTCCCTCCATGGATGACTCATACAGAGCTGCAGAGGTTACACGAACCCTGGGAAAGATGATTGTGCAGCCAATCTCAATTGTAGAAGACAGATGTTTTATTGCATCTGTTAAGACCCTTGACCCACACCACAAAAATTCCAAGCTGTAAACGCTTGATGGAAAGTACAATTGCAGACATGTGTAAAGACTGTGCAGACATGTATAAAGACTGTCAATATAAAGTAAGGGTGACTTTATAACATGCACACAGCGTGGTTCTCACATCAGACATGTGGACATGTGGATCCCCAGAGGCATATTTGACTGTCCTGTCATTTAACCCATTAAGACCTGAGAAGATTCTAGAAATTTCTTCTAAATCCTAACAATTTTTTGAAAGAAAAACCCACATTATTTTTCCTTGATTTTTCAAAAATAGCAGATCTACAAGCTCATAGCGCGGCACTCGGTGCCGCGCTATGAGCTTGTATATCTGCTATTTTTGAATAGCCTAAGAAATCTAAAGTGACACAGATGCGTTCCAGGTATCAATGGGTTAATAGACAACTAGAAACCAGTTTCCATCGACAGCATACAGCATTATTTTAGAGCTAAAAGGGAATAATATCATACCAGATGAATAGGGAATAACTAAAAGTTTGGAGCAGTTGTCACATACAATGTTGTAAATTGCAGGGCACAAGGATGGATGGAAGCACTACCCCTGTTTTGCCCACGCATTAAACTTGGTGGTAAAAGATGGAATAAAAGTGGTCCCTGAAGTAGATCAGCTCCTGGAAAATACAGTATATACAGTATGAAAGCCACAGAGGCAATCATTGATTAGTGTCTCCGCCAGGCAGGAGACCATGTTTTACAGCAGGGGTGCCCACACTTTTTTTTACATGAGAGCTATACTTTTAAAATGACCAGCTCAACAAGATCTATCCCAAACAAATTGATTATTCCATTGCTGAAAAAATTTACCTGAGGGGGCCCTTCTTGGCCGGGCCGGCCCAGTAGGGCCCAGTTAGGGCCGGGCCTTAATTTTCAGCCCCGTTGAGAACTCTACTATGGAAGCCGTGAAGGGAGCTGACAGGCCCATCTTGATGTCAATCTATCAAGTCACCTTAATCCAAGTGGCACATACCAAAAAGAGGAGTTTCGATGTTTTATATTTTAATTATAATTTTTTAGGGGCATGTCATGTGGTCTACCTGCACAGCCTTCGTGATCTACTGGTAGATCGCGATCTACCTTTTGGGCACTTGGGTCCTTGTGGAAACCTCCCGATGCTGTTATGCAGCTATATTTATAATGAATTATTAATACAATCCGTAAATACCTTTCAGATTATTACATTTCATATAAATATATATTTGTATTCATGCATTCCTTCATTTATTTATTTATCCAGAATTGTTTTAGGCTTCTTAATATTTTATTTTCCCAATAGACAATTAGCTATACAATCAACAGTAGTAGAATGCCAAACAGGTAAGGAGTTAACACAACAAGGCCTTCAAGTCCTCTGAAATAGTAGTATACACAGTAATGTATAAATATATATATATCCCTTCTCATTATCATTGTCTCTGTCCCTAATTTAACTCTTCAGAGTTAAATGAACCCTAAGGATTTTATTGTACAGGATGTAATTAATGGTAGCTGTAAACGCTTGTTCCTAAAAAGCATATAGGCGTACACCACAGTCAGCAGAATTGAGTCTCCCTCCCCATGATGGCTAAAATTGATATTTCCTCCTGGAAGGTTGAAAAGGTCAAGCTCAACAAAATGAACATGCTGAAGAGAAACATTCAATCATATGGCAAAACATCTTCATTTTCACAGCCCAGACCTTGAACTTGCTCAGTGACATACAGTTGCAAGCCTCAAACCGTCACTTTAATTCACCTGCTTCACTTTAGAATTGTCAATTTATCACATGCGTTATCACAAATATTCTACTGATGGTAGTGTAAGAACATTCATTCCAGATTTATGGCTGCACACTATGTGGGGCACCAAAATTGGCAGATCTACAAGCTAACAATGCGTCACAGTGCAACACGCTGTGTGAGATCACTAGAGTAGTCATTGTGTTGTTTGAGACACTTTTAGAGTGAGACAAAATAAAAGCTCAAGCCAGGAGGTTTTCTATATTGCCACCCTCTCTCTCTCTCTCTCTCTCATGCCCATCTGTCTGTACAGTCATGCTCTCTCCCTCTCTCTTTCTATTAAAGAGGTCTGCCTGTGGTACTTCAGTGGGGTTTTTGTTTGTTTTTTTAGAGTAGCCAAAACCTTTTTACCCCTTTTTCTCCCCAATATAGTCGTTATGCCAATTGATTCCTCCCCACACACATTTCTGTGTTGTCACTGCTGTCGTATCCTACTGACTCACCTGCCAGTGAGGAGCCTCCACCGGGAGGACGTAGAGCCTTCGTCCTACTCCTCCCGCCCAACACTCCCTGCTAACAGGTGCCGCCCCAGCCCGTAGGAGTACGGGCAATGACCAATATCAGCCTCCCCTTCCCTCCTCCGAACACGGGCCAATTGTGTTTGCGTAGACGCTAGACAAAGCCGGATGCACCACGGTGGATTCGAACCCACAACTTACGTGGTGGTGGGCAGTGACTTTACCACTGCGCCACCCGAGCGCCCTCACTTCAGTGTTTTTGAGCATTTCCCTCCTTTCAATAACACATGGTTTGTCCTAGAAAACACAACTCCCTGATGTCACAAAAAAGATTGGCAATTTTATTTTATTTTATTTTATATTTTATACTATAATGTCCTACTACATCAGCCACAACTCCCATTGACATCGACACCCCTAATGACCTCTTGCACAATCTCCCACGGACCCAATGACATACAGTATGAAACTATTTTTTCTTTAACCCTCAGTTTGAGGACAAGTCAAAGTCAAACCTATAGCTCATTCATGTGTGGGTGTCTTGATGCATTTTCTCTTGACCAATTTGAAGAGCTTGAAAAATAAGTAAAGCCCATGGCAGTGACCTCTGCTGTAGGGCTGTGAATAATGGAGACTATTAGTCGCCGGGTCCACAGCTTGAAAAACTCAGTCATTTCAGCCACAGGGCTGTGTAATTTACAGAAAGGACTTCAGGCATTTTGCATAATGTTTTTGCATACATGAAAAAATTAGGTAAAACATACTACAGGACAAACATATTTCTTCTTTGCACTTTTTAACACACTCGTTCTCTCGAAAAACGCCCATGAGATGGACACACTCTTGATATTTCACTCTTTAATCTCTTTTAACATAACATATACATCTACACACAAGTTGACACAACACTTAATATACAGTCCAGTTAGTGCGAGGCTTCCTTTAAGGTCACACATTAAACACCAAGGTCCCAACCCAGGAGATCTAAAGAGAGGACTGTACATACTGTATAGAGTTCTCTGATTAGTTGAAGTAAGATGCAATACAAGAAATAGAAGCAACATGCACGGTTCTAGATTAAAGGTCCAGTGAAATTACATTTTTGGTCATTTTATTTTGAAGTTTCAGTCTGAAATGTCGTCTCAACCAATAGGAAGGTCCCATTCCTTCAGGCTATGGGACGTTCTCAATCTCAATCAGTTCAGCCGTTTGCAGCTGAGCAGATTCAAAGTATTTTCAGCAATGGGATAAATATATTTTTTTGGTTGGTATCTTATTGATTTTCCCATTTTTTTTGGCATCTATTGTTAGGTTTGCCCATATGATGACCACGAATATGTTCTTAAAGGGTGAAACACTTATTTTTCATTTCACCACACCTTTAAGAAAAGGCTGGAAAAAGAATCAATTGAGTTTCAAAGACCCTATTCTTTCAGTTGAATTGGTCCTGGTATAATGATCCATTTAGCTAGTCAGGGAGATTGGCTGCCAAAGGCATGACGGGGAAATTACTCACCCGCGTCTCCAAGTGAGAAATGTTTGTTTCTCAGCCCTGCCCTCAAATTCTTTTAATCAAAACACAAATTAAGTGCAATTAACTGAGAGCTAAAATGCATCAAACCAATTGATACAGCATCATTAGGAGGCACCTCAAACCAGCCCTTTTTCTCTCCCCCTCTCCATCAGTGGCATTCAGGGTAAACTTCACTCTTCATTAATTAATTTGTCACCTAAAAGCTGAGTATTGATTTTCCGTAATGGCTTTACAAATCTGTTGGACACCTAGCTGCAGGGATAATTAAAAAGAATGTGTATTTGCAATAAATCACCTTTTAAAAGGGTTAAAAGGACCTCTCCCCACAGGTCAATTGGGGCGGGTTACAATATCAACAAACTGGTCATAATATCCTCCTGTCATTAAGGACACCAAAGGACAACTTTTTTTTAAATTATTATTATTATCTGAATATTTTGGGTCAAATTGTGTTTAATGACAATTGTGAAATAGAACAAATAAAAACGATGAATCAAATGTCATCTCTCTTATGTCTGCAAAGCCCCTTACTGCGCCTACTGTAGGTATCGTCAATTTAAGGACACCACAAGACTAACATGTCCCCGTATAACCGTCTGGTAAGAACAAAAGCCTAGAACTGGAGAGCATTATGCAGACTGGTGAGAGTCTACTCTACTGGGAGCGCAATGAGCAGCTCCAACCTGAGCCGAGGCCATGCACCTGGAGCTTGTTGAGCTTGTTAGCTTGAGCTCACCAGAAGCAAGGGTGTCGCCCTCATGGCGTGGCTTTCTGTGGCAGGAAAAAGACCCCGTGGATACTGGAATTATGGGCTTTTTGGCTGGACTGATGCTCAAGTGGGCCAAAATCCACTAGGAGCAAGTATTTCCGTTCTGTGCTTTTCACAATAAAAGGTGGTATAAAGTTATTGATTTTGTCAGTAGAAGAGAAGGTCAATACTATTGTCAAATTGATATATCATTTATATTTATAGGAAATCAATATTTCAGAATGCCATTAGCAAAGTGATCTCAATGGCTGAGATCCCAAGTGGCTTCTGTTCTGAATGATTTGCGGATGTTGATCTTCAAAGCAGAGAAAAACGTTGAGGAATAAAGTGTCAGGATAGCCATTTTCTCGGTGAGTGAAGGAAATGAAATGACAGGCCCGAATTTTATTACATTTTATTAATGCCGGAAAAGAAAGGAGGGGGGACCAGGCTAACCCCTATAGGGCCGTAGAAGCTGCCCCCCCCCCCCACCCTCCCCTTTTAAAAAAAATAAAAAAAACTAAAATCTTAATCGAGGACAAGTAGAGCTACCAGCCATCTCCAGGCCAAATTTACTAAAATAAGGCAACGCTTTCTAGGCCTAAATAATAAGAACAGTGGGGTTGAGGCTGCTGCTGGGTCTGTGTATACTCAACACTTATACTAGCCAGGTTGGCTTTTAAAGCAGTGGGCGTGCAACAATTGGGGATGGGTGAATCTGCTGCAGGTGTGCCAGGCCAGCCTGATGGGAGATGAGAGACAATGGTTAAGAAGCCAAAAATGAATTTGTGAATGAATAATGTCATGGCCTCACGCAACATCTCTTTCTTGAAAAATAAGGAGGGATGGGGGGGGTAGAAAGAGGTAAAGTAGATTTATGTCGGTGCTTCTCAACACTAGAATCACAATAACTAGGGCTCCAGAAAGGTGAATTTGTCATTGAGATCATGTAAATGTATTCAGCTCACAACCTTATATCATAGTAATTACACCCTGCCTCCACAGGGGCTGGGTTTGTGATTTAAGACAGGACACTGTTTTATAACTCTCTTTTATTTCCTTGCGCGCTCTCTCTCTCTCTCTCTCTCTCTCTCTCTCTCTCTCTCTCTCTCTCTCTCTCTCTCTCTCTCTCTCTCTACTCTCTCTCTCTCTCTCTCTCTCTCTCTCTCTCTCTCTCTCATGCTTACAAACAGACAGGCACACACATACAGTGGCCATAAATCTGGCTAGTGTGCCAGAATGGGTCGTGGACACCATAATTACATCAAATGGAAGAATTAGTTTCCCCTCTCATCACCATGCAAGGCCTTCAAGTCCTCTTACATTTCTCAACCATGGATTCATTTTACATGCATATACACATCTAGGAATCAATCTACACAATACTGTGTGCACATGGCATGCATACATGTACGAGTGCTCATACACGCAGGTGCATACACACCAGTTGTGGTACAGTGTGGTACTCAAGTACAATTACTCCCATAAATAAATACTTAAGCAGGTAAAAAGTAAAAATTACAATTTGACCTATACAAGAAAAAGTATAAAAGTACTTGGTCAATAAATTAATCGAAGCACTCAACTGCTGTTGCCTGTATCAATTGTTACAGTATCCAAACCATATCAACTTGATATGAAAGGCACTGCATATGATTTTCCTTCCCCAATAGCACAGGCACAGACTGTTTGGAGTTCACAAGTCTAATTGAAAGTCAGGACGGATTCAGACTATTGAGCTTCACTGCCAGTTTCCGGAAGTCCAAATTCCCTCCCCTTTCCTCCGTAGAGGATTTAAATCGGCTATAATGTCGTAACCATCCAATGTAGACTTACCTCTAGGCTCCTGGTTGTAAAACGATGCATCAAAACAGAGAATGATTCTCTATCTGCAGACTAACATCTTTCTAACTCACTTCTGTTTCCCTCATTATGTCTAACAACAGCTTATACTATGTTCAGAGGTCCACCATAATGTACATTATGTGAACGACGATCCATCTATCTACTTGTCCAAAAGGATCTCCAATTCCCTGAAGTTTGAACTGTCCCAATCACTGCCACAATGCAGACTCAGCGAGTGACATGCTATCACACACCTGTGACAGTAATAAAAGACTCCCTCTCCTCCCCTCGCCTTTCTCACACCTTTTCTGTCAATTACCACCACTTTATGGCTACATGGAAAACTGCAGCTCTCAGCAGTTTTCAAGCTCCTCTGCTTCAACATTTCCAAGGTTTTGATTGCAAAATCATATGAAAACTAAAGCACTTTTTGCTTGAGGAGGATTCCTTATGGATATAAGAGCATATGAATGGTTGCCTTTAAGTCCTAACTGAACATAATAAGACCCCGGAGTCAAAAGGGGCCCACAGGCCCTCAGGATACCTGACCAAAGTTGAGTAAAATATGTCTGTTACTACAAAACTGGAATTTCATTGAAGAAACGCTGAGAACCCTTCCAGCTGAATACAAAGTGTGTGGCCCTTTCAAAAGAAGAGTGCATGTCTCTGTTCATCTGGGGTCCACTCATTACCATTATTCCAACGTCCCAATAGTCTGACAAACGTTAGGTTAGTGTGAGGTTAGGGTTAGGGATAGGGTTAGTTATAATGGGGACAGTCGGACCAGCGGGATGTCGAAATAATGGGCCGTCGGAATAATGACCTGGCACCGTTCATCTTTCTGTACATGGACTTTCCTTTGCTAAAATATCGACATCTACTAAAATGATGCATTTGATAGGCCTTTATTAAATGACGAAAAGAGGAAGATGGTGATGGAGGATCATGGAGCAGTTTAGCATATTGATTAGTAAATCATTCAAATGGTGCAGTTTTTCTTCATGTGGTAAAATATCTTGTTGGAAACAGGACAAGTTTGCGAAGCATCACGGCGATCAGTTTTTTGTTAATTAATGCTTTACTTTACTTGTTGACATGCAGAGATAATCTCGCAAATTGCTGCACCATCAATTAGCACCAAAACGTTTGTGCACGCTGCCAGTAGGCCTACTTTAGAAAGTCACTCCCCATATACTGTATAGGCCACTCCCATTTCTGCCTAACTAGATTTCCCGCCATTTTGGGAGATGCAATTTACATGATATGTGTAATTGGAGCTATTCTTGGTCACCACCACATGCCTCTCCGTTAATGTGCAGAATTTCATGAAATGTGCTTAATTTAAAGAAAAACAGCATTAATCCTGACTGGCTGACATGACAGCAGTTGTTATGTAGTAAGTATTATGTAGTCAAGTATTCTTTAAGGATAATGTACAATTATGTACCTTAAAGGATGTAGGGCCTTACAGTAACAAGATACTAGATAGATGTGCACTTAATGATCATAAACTGTACAACAGCACATGACAAAAATACTGGTGCTATTGGAAGCAAAAGCAGCACCTCATTAAAATTAAATATTCCAACTAATTATCCCAAGTCTTTCTGCTATTTATATGCACTGTACATACATCTTGTAATGTTAACTACTGGAACAAGCATGAATAACTGACCTAAAACTGTCTCACATATAACATTAACATTATATTTCTCTAGGACATAGCCATGCTTTTATTACCTATATATGTGTCTGATATTGTCCTCAAAGGCTGTCCAGAAGACTGACTGAAATTATTAATTGCTCCGTCAATTACCTTTTCATTGTTTTTGAGCAGTAAACAAAGTCCCTATTTATATTAATGGTGCGGCTGTGTGTTTAAACCTAATTGACATTGATTCCACAGAGAGAGGCTGAGGTCCTCCCCATAACACAGTTGTTTATTCTTCTCACTACTTGACAGTCAATTACAGCTTTATGAATATGTGCTTAGCATCTATCAACACCCCGCCACCACCACCGTCACCACTGAAGTTTACCCATGATTTAGATGTCCATGGACAGCTCACTGCGCAATCTCCCTCTCCCTCAAAAACAGCCCTTCCAATGTAGAGCCCTATATTTACCACGCAATGCCAGAAGGAAATAAGCACAAGTGTTTGTAATCTACAGCTCGGCTGGCCGGGGGGCATAAATATTTAAACAAGTCCAACTGATTTCCATTACCTGCACTCACTGTCCTGCCTAACAAAGCAATCAAGACAGGCAGTGCTATGCAGAGAGAGAGAGAGAGAGAGAGAGAGAGAGAGAGGGAGAGAGAGAGAGAGAGAGAGAGAGATGAGAGAGAGAGAGAGAGAGAGAGAGAGAGAGAGAGAGAGAGAGAGAGAGAGAGAGAGAGAGAGAGAGAGAGAGAGAGAGAGAGAGAGAGAGAGAGAGAGAGAGAGAGAGAGAGAGAGAGAGAGAGAGAGAGAGAGAGAGAGAGAGACTGCAGTCAGAATGACAATTCAGGGCTTTCTTGTATGAGAAGCAGGCTTCAATAAAAGCATTGCCCCAGCTGTGAGACTGTCAGGCTTTCTTCAGAGGCTTACAGCTTGAAATTGTGGTTCTGCTTCGTGGCAAATATAATTTAGTTTTTGATATTTCTTCAACACATTTTAGATTTAGAAGGCTATGTTTTGTTCATCGTATGGTTGTGTAACCTATAGGGGCGGCAGTGGCTCAGGAGGTAGAGTGGCCGCTTGGGAAACGGAAGGTTCCCAGGTCGATCCTGGGCTCCCCCCAGAGTTAGTGTCCTTGAGCAAGACACTGAACCCCTAATTGCTCCCAATGAGCAGGTTGGTGCCTTGCATGGTTTCCTCTCTGCCGTCGGTGTGTTACTGTAATGCACATTGTAAAGCGCCTTGGATAAAGGCGCACCATTTACAGTAAAACCC
>NC_137605.1:36913117-37045617 GCF_963280865.1 Gymnoscopelus braueri | reverse complement strand
GAAAGGAAGGGGGATTTTGAGAGTGAGAAGGGAAAAGAGTGTGTGTCTTTGCTATGTCACTGAGGTCACTTTGACGGACACATTTCTGCCAGATGGTGTTTTATTAATTTTTATTTATTTCCGGGGAGTGATGTCGTTACAGGGGATGTCTGGTTAGAACATTTGTGTGATGTGCCTCGGGACAAATGAAACACACAAGGTTAAAGAGCCCATTCCATTATGATTGTATACTTGCCATCAAGTTAGCATTGCAATACGTTCTATGCTGCTATTAATTTGTTTTTACTAGACAGCCAAAGGTGATTACAACCTGTTTGTAAATGTCAAAAAGGACAAAAAAAGTCAATCAAACTAGTGCTGTAGTTAACTGTGATTTTGTTGTGCTTTAAAACTGACTACAACTGAGCACAATGTGCAGACAGTATAACACAGCAGAATTGTATTATTAATAGCCTATAAATATAATAAAGGTGGAATTGATAACTTATTTAAATATACTGTTGTGATACCTTACTTGGTTTGGTCCGTTTTTGGAATAGCCCACCTATAGAAAAATGCACCAGCCGCCACTGCATTATCTATAGATCCCGGGCTCCCCCAGAAGAGTTAGTGTCGAAGTGTCCTTGATCAAGACGCTGAACCCTTAATTGCTCCCGATGAGCAGGTTGGTGCCTTGCATGGTTTCCTCTACCATCGGTGTATGAATGTGGGTGTGAATGGGTGAATGTAATGCACAATCTATGTAAAGCGCTTTAGATAAATGCACCATTTACCATTTATAGCCTTCTTTGCACAACAAGGCCAAATTAGCCATGCTCATCGGAATGTTTTTTTTTCTTAGTGTTCCCATTAGCAGTGGACCAGTAGGAAGTCTCTTAGAAAAAAATACAGCAAGGTCAACAAATGATGCAATGCATCCATGACGTTATTCATATACGTGAGCCATATGTGACACACACACAAGTTCATTGGCAATATTTTTTTTAGCGAGGAGCAACCGCCACCTTCCCCACTGTGGCTGAGGAGTGTGGAGCCAGCAAGATGCGTCGCTGTGCAGCAAGACAAAGGGGCAGCAAACCATAAGCGCATTGTGGTCTGAAATAGGTGTGAACTAGGCATACACACTAAGGTGATGTGGGTATTTCAGATGTTTTGTACACACCCATTTAGAGGGTAATGTGGAGGTAGAAAAAGAAAATTGCTATGGCTCATGAAGTGAATTGCGCTGTGTGTTGAGCAGGTAGACTGAGCAGGTTCCATTCAGTTTTCAATATTCGCTCAACCGCAGAAGCATGAATTTTGTGTCCAATACCCCTCGCCTGCCAATCGATGTGCAATGCCTGCAGTATAAGATACCGGACAAACTTAATTAATACTTCATCACAAGTCTTTGTTTGTCATACAGTATTTTTTACAGAACAAAGTGTTAATGTAACTCGCATCGGCATTTTTTACAGTTGACATTATGCAATTTCTGTCTACAACACAACCGTGCAATGGAGTATGAATTAGCCATAGCAAGTTAATAAAAGAATGACATGTGACACTAATTGCATAATGAAGATCATGAAGCGATACACAGATTAGGTACGTAAGTATTTAGCAGACACTCTTCTCTGGAGTGGCTTACATTAGTGTGAAATCAGCGTAGGACCCCTGATGTCACAGCCCCTTCATTATTGTATGTACGTAATATGCAGAGAAGATCAACAGAGCCATCCCGGACAATGGTTGCAGTTCATCGTGATCACGTTAGCCACGCTAGTGGAGTATTTTATTCAGGCAAAGTCAGAACTACATTAGTCCAGATGCATGAATTTACGGCCGAGGAACCACGTCTGTGCAAGCGGAGGCTCCCTACTGGTTAATCGATCAGTCTGTCTCAGTGAATCCCCTGACATTTCCTCTGTTCTGTGTTCTGCAATCTAAGTCCCGACTGAAACAGTGAAATGGGAGGGGGGACCCAAATTATCTGCTAAAAACAAATTCTTCTTTGAAATGGACGATTTCTAAGAAGATTTACATTCTTAAATCACCACCACATTTGGAGTGCTGTCCCTCTACACTCTGATTAGTTGGTGGGGGGAAATAACTGTGGTTGCCTCCTTCATTAATGCCTAGAAGATCAAGCATCAGCATCCGACTGGCTTGCAGGACTATAGGACTACCTGAATAAAATAGATCTGCTACCAGAATGAAACCGATGTTGTACAAAGAAGAAAGTGTGTGTGTGTGTGTGTGTGTGTGTGTGTGTGTGTGTGTGTGTGTGTGTGTGTGTGTGTGTGTGCGTGTGCGTGTGCGTGCGCGTGCGTGCGTGAGAGAGTGTATGTGTGTGGAAGATTCAGCAGGAGAGCATACAATATCTACATAATTCACCAGGGGACTCTAGCAACACAATGCTCAGGTACAGGCAGTTAAAACTATACGTCCATTTAAACAATACCTCATTCCCTGGTGTAATTTATTAAGGCAGTGATGGTAGATAATATGGATGCCCCAGCACACACATGAAACAATGTGTTATCCAATTACCATTACACACAGGTAGCATTAGGGAAGCCTGAGATTAATGATACACCTGTTTGGTCTGTGAAGAGAAGCCTATTCTTTAAAAGCCAATGGCTTGAGTATATTAGAGCTTATTAGGACAGCATGAAGGGGGGTATTAGAAATGAGAAGGACAGAGATGAAGGCAAAGAGAGAAATAGAGAATACCTCATTACACATTAGAATGCATCTTAGTATTCCCAGAAAGCACAGCATATTAATCAGATATACTGGGTGCATAGATGCCATGTTGTGTATTATCTTGCAGGCCATTGTTCTGAGTTTACTATGAATGAATGTCCATTAAAGAGGAGACTTTGTATACTAGACAGTGAAGAATCATACATATGTACATGGGGAGGCATTTTTCTTCCCTGAAAGATAGGAAAAAAAATCATTACGCCTAATGTCATTAACACACATACACATTGTTTGAAATGAACCCTTTTAATTGGAAGAATATGCTGTAAATCTGAAGAAGAGAAAATGCTGTGCTTCCAAAATATATGTTCCATAAAACCATTAAGATTGTAATGTTAGCGAGCAGACTTTCTGTAGGTAACCTTTGTTAACCAAACATTGGTCTAGAATTACTTTTCTCTTGACATTTATTCATTGTTCACCATTCATTAAACTGCTATTTATTTGACCTCAAAATATACACATTCAACCCGAGACATATATCAACTATGATACACAACGCTCCCTCTTTTCCATTCCACGGCCCCTTCTTTCCAGACTATTAAGTATGACTGATAGGTCGAAGTGACAGCGATCCAGCCTCTATGACAACTTGTTATCATTACGGTATCAAATCAGTGTCACCAATTACTAAACAAAGATAAGTTGTAATATCCAAAATGCACATTTATACTCTGTGTTGTCAAATGTTAATGTTATATAGAGGTCATGAGGGCATACTTTGAGTCTGTATTGGGTCATTTGATGGACTGCAGCACAACAAATTGCACCTTGAATGAATGGCATAGTGGTACTGAACCAAGGCAAGTAGAACTATTATTATTAGTCATAAAATAGGTATAAGGAGCAAAGTTGTATCCTTATGGGCCAAGACTGCAGTTATAATATTTCAAGCTGAAGGGTACCTTTAGGAGTGTCCAGCTACACAATATCTCACCTAACAATTCCTCAGTAATACGCACACGCACGCACACACACACACACACACACACACACACACACACACACACACACACACACACACACACACACACACGCACACACATGCACGCACACACGGTCGCACACACACACACACGGTCGCACACACACACACACACACACACACACACACACACACACACACACACACACACACACACACACACACACACACACACACACACACACACACACACACTTCTTTCACCCACTTTCACCACTCACTCAGTAAGCCCTACATATTTTGTCATACAACGGTGTTGCGCACTAATAACCGCATTGAGCATAATGCCGTGTTGTGAGCTTGTAAATCTGCTTTTTGAAGACTCCCCCCTCCCTCTCTCTATCGCTCTCCTCATCACACTGATCGAGTTCTCCCTCTATACCCCCCAGCATTCAGGCTCCGCTTCCCAGCATTGGCTAGGTTCTATTCTCTATCAATAAGCCATGCTTTTCACTACAGAGGTGTGGTCTACAGACAAGACCCTGGCCCCATGAGTGGTACTTCACCTGCTCTGCATAATTGTTGACCTTGTCTTCAGTGGTGACTTAATGTGCGTGTGTGTGTGTGGCGTGCATTGATATTTGCTTATGTGTGAGTGCATCAATGTTCATTCAAGAGTGCACAATTGTAAATAAGTACACACGTGTTTGTTGTCTGTGGCTACACAGAGACAATCAGACGTCAGTCAGTCACCCACATACCATCTGCTTGTACAGTATGTGGCTCAAGCAGTACATATTTCACCCGTCTGAGAGCATTTCCCTCATTTTCTTTCCCTGTTTCTGTCTACAGTATCTGGATGTGTCTGACTCTCTCATGGGGCTCACATTTCTTCCACTGCTGGTCTAATTACTTAATGGACCACAAAGGAGTTCCATAGCATTACCAAATCCTGTCTCGTTGTCCTTTGGGGGCAGGCACTTAAGTGGTCAGGGATCATCTCGCACAAAGGACACAAACACAGGTACACACACACACACACACACACACACACACACACACACACACACACACACACACACACACACACACACACACACACACACACACACACACACACACACACACACACACACACACTCTCTTAAGAATGCCTATAGCCATACATGTAGACAACCACGAACAGTACTGTAGACTGCCAGCTCCAAAAAATGCATGAACGTGGACATCAACACAAGCACAAACTCATAGAGGGAGGATGTGTCTTGACAGGGCCCAGTCGCCCATACAGTGATTAAATGCTAGGTGAAGCATGAACCACTAATGGTTACAGGGGAGATTTCCCCTGATGCTCCATTCGCTCGCTCAGTAGATCGGTTAGATAGGAAATATGGAATATAGTGCATCACCCAAATATCACACAACCCTTTCTAAAAGAAAAAACTCTTTAGGCCCCTCCGACTTTAAAGTATATACATTATATCAGTGGTTCTCAACCTTTTCAGGCCCCCCAAAATAATCATGTTTGAACTGGAGACCCCCCACCCTGATAAGCACTTGGAATGTAGGAGTTGACGCATTACATTTAGTTTGACTCGGTTCCACAAATAAATATTGTGAAAATAGACGATCTAAGATATTTTCATAAAGTTGGCCTCTTTCTTATATTATTTGACAATTCGGACAATGTTTGAACATTTTTTATAGTACAGTGTGTTGATTACTTTTGATGCAGTAATGGTCTTTATTCTTTTCTTTATTTCTTTTTTGAGTTATCAAGAAGGTGTTAAAAGACCTTAAATTGTCACTTCACTGTCATCTGGGGACCAACCCCCCCAAAAAAAAAATCATGTGGGGACTCCCCTGGGGGTCCCGACCCACAGGTTGAGAACCGCGTGCATTAGCTAAAAGAGCACACAAAACATACAGTAAATGCTGGTGTGCAGCAGTGGATCTGTAAGCTTTCAACCACATGAATACAGGGTTATCATATTTAGACACTTATCACAAATGTTTAACATTAACTTACAGCCCAGCCCTGTAACTGCTATTTTTGTGGTGCTGCCCAAAGAACTGACTCAGAAAACGATTCAGAACGGTATTGCCTTTCTAACACTGCTGGCACGGAGGAAAATCCTCCGAGAGTGGAAATCTCTGTGTGCCCCTAAACCAGGTCTTTGGCTGAAGGACGTAATGTTATACTTGAAATTAGAAAACATTTAATTTGATTTACGAGGGTCACCAGGCGGATTTATGTCCACCTGGGGCATAATAACTTATTTTACTAGTCTGACAAGACTTCCTGATGCTTCATAAGGCTGCCCGTGACAACGCCCTCCATTGATTTGGAAACCCCACCACCTGTCCCGCACGCCGTCACTTTGTCTTTTTACCTTTGTCTATTTCGTTTTTTATTTGGGGAGGAGGGGAGGTGCCCCACTAAATACTATCTTGTGGCCTCGAATTAGTATCTTGTTCCCTCGAATTACTTTAATTCGAGGGAACGAGATAGTATGTTGAGGCCACCCACAAAATACTATTTAGAGGCCACAAGATAGTATTTTGAGGCCACGAGATAGTATTTTGTGGCCGTGAGTTATTTATCTTTTCTGTTAATGGCCACTCGGGGGCTTCGTAATGAGCCCCGGAGGAAAAGGGGGGGAGGATTTATTTTGGGGGATTTCGCTAATTTTTTTTTCTATGTGGTGAAGTGAACAGGGACTAAAGACCCATGGAAGGGTATGGGGATTGTTGAGTGTTGTTTCGTGTTAACTCAAAGCTAATTGTACCATCCTTTTGAGAAATAATTCACTGACAGGATGATGCAGGACTTGATCCCTGACTTGAAGCGGATGGGTCTTGAATCACCCCGAATGGGGTTTATTTCTCAATAATGACCACCTCACAGCAGTTCATTATCCCGTTTATTACATGGCTACTTACTAAAGAAATCACTAATTTGAAAATATAACAGCAGCAGTTACTTTATTTAAAAAGCATTTCATCTTCCGGTAAAGACAATAGTCAGTCCCATTATGCAAATGAGGTCCGTCCAGTGCATGGTCCACTCATGAAACTTTGTTCAAACTCATAGGTCAAACTAGGCAGTGCTGATCAAATGTGAATCAAGATTAAGCTACTTATGCCTATTTGTCGTACTGTCTAGCTCTGAAATTAGTTGTGAAGTATGTAACCAAATGGATTTGTACACTCCCAGTTAAATTAACACTGGATTAGGATCAGGCTGGCTTTAGAGGTTAGTTTTGAGGTTAGGGTTAACGTTTTAGCCTACCTGATTTATACCTGAGTCGGTGTCATGCACCGAAAATAGCTACTCTACAAGCTCACAACGTGTTGTGTTGCAGCGCGTTGTGAGCTTGTAGATCCGTCTTGTAGATCCGTCCGTCCGTCCGTCCGTCCGTCCGTCCGTCCGGACCATGCAGGAAGTGTTGTTGCATCCAAAACTGATGGATGATGTGTCATATCAGATGCTGGAGAGCACCAAAAAATAGGTATAAAATATGAATGTGTGTAGTGGAAGGCAAGACTGAAGGCGGAGGGAGAAAAGGATAGAGAGAGGTGTGAAGAAAAAAACAAGTACCTTTTGTGTGTGTGTGTGTGTGTGTGCACGCGCGCACACGCGCTGTCATTGTATACTGTGATGTACTTTAATTCATGGCATATTTAAATGCCAATTCACTTTTTAAATGTTAGACATACAGTACACAAAAACGACTGTACAAAGCATGTGGCAGCATTTCCAGTGTTAAGTGAGTGAGTAATGGGAAGTGCAGTGAATGTTAAAGTGAAACTAATCCCTGTCTGTGTTGTGACATCTCACTGATAATTATTTTAATCACTTATAAAGCACTTCACCGTTTGCCCCCTTCGTAGCCCCCACTCTGTGGAATGACCTTCCACTTGCATTAAGACAAGCAGAGTCGGTTGATTCCTTGAAAAAAGCTGCCAAAAATAGGCCTACATCTGTTTCGTAAGCACTTTACCCCTTGTAATGCTGTGTTTTCTTTTGTTTAGTTTTATCCTAATTTTTTAACGGTTTCTTGTTTTAGTTTGTTCATTCTTTTTCTGTTACTTTGTTTTTATTGTTATGTTTGTACAGCACCTTGTAAAATTTGTTTTGAAAGGCACTTTATAAATCAGCTTTACCTTATATTTACCTATTGCAAAATATAAATAAGAAACAGGAAGAGTAACTACAATTTTAATCAGATTCATTGTTTCTGTTTTGTACCATATAGACATTAGACAACGTTAAATGATAATATACTATTAAAAGATAATTCAGTGCTCCAGTAACATTAAGGAGACATGCAACCTTAACTGTAGCAAAACATGACAAAGGAAATTCAAATTGAGCCAAAGAGGGGGGAAAATGTATATATAATATTTGCTCACACTGTTTTCTTTAGATACAATTTAAAAGAGTTTCAAACCTGTCAGAGGCAACCTTAAAACATTAATCATAATGTTTTAAGCACTTTGTCTCTGTCCGGGTGGAAACCTCATATATGTCCAAAACCGCAAAAGTCTAAAATAGCTAAAGTAGCAGAATAATTTAGGCATTCATTTATCAAAAAGCACAAAAAGTCAGAATATGGAGACTAACATTCGTCACAATATGTTTCATTAACCGCCATATACTTCTACTTCGCACAGAGTCAAGCGCTCTTTCCTGCCAGGAATCACAATATTGACATAACGACCCGCTTTTCCTTTACACTCAAAGGCCTGGGTGCCACCAGCTGGAATCGAGGAGATCACAGCACATCTGAAGAAAAGGAAAGACGAGTTAATAGTATATTTTTCTGTTGTTTACGTATCACTATTTGAACTACGTGCTCTGCTGTGATATGTAGCACGCTCAGTTCCTATATAAGAAGCCTGGTTTTCAGCTTTCTCAATAAGTAATCTATAATAATGTTTTCAGATGCAAATACTAGTTAGCCTGCAGTGCAAGTATCTACCGCCTGAGGGGAATGAGAATACAGTGTGTACAGTATTGGTTAAGAAAGAGTTAAAGCAATGAAAAATATACAAATGACTTACATTGCATTGTCGTTTCCATTGTTTTTCCGGGAGTTTCCAATCCGTATCTGGGCTCCATTTAATCTTTCAGCGCAGCAGTCCTTCCTGTTGGTGATAGTTACTGCGTGGATTTTGTACGTTCGCTTGAGGTCCAGTCTCCACCAAGGTTTACGTTCGTATCGGGTGTGGGTGCAGGACCGCTGGTTCCAGTTGCTTAAACGTTTCCCATCAATGGCTTTTTGAGGACGTCCATATGAATGTCGAGAAGACTGTCTAGCAATTCCACCTCTTGCTAGATTTGGACCTTGATAAAAGCATGAAAAGCACGAGGGAGGAAAAAAGTTGTTAAATGAAGATCATGCCCAAGTTTGCACATTTATGGTGTATTAACTGTACCCTTACAGGGTTTTTTATGACATACTGTAAATTAATACCTACCTTTTAGCATAATGGTTTTAGTCTCTATGATTTGTTTTCCAGCTATGGATTTTAGAGGACTTATTAATGAAAAATGAGAAGTTTGTGTGACAATTCCACCTCTTGCCAGATGAGGATCTACATGTGTTCTGTATCATTGTACAAGCACGTTCTGCAACATGACCTGTGATCCACTGCCTCCATGTTACAGAAATGTTTAAAGTCACGCCCCCTTTCCTGGGTAGGGGTATAAATATAAATGGAAGTGCACGCCCCTTTCGCCGGTGCTTTTATTGAGGCCTGTCTATAGGAGTGTTTACACACACAACAAGCTAAACACATTAAATGAAGATGATGCCTAAGTTTGCACATTTATAATGTACAAGCTGACAATGTGTAGCTCCACCACGTGTCGATCAGCTTGTCAGATCGTTAGTACCCAGCATTACCGGGAGTATTATGTGGGTGAAATAGGCTATCGCTCTCCCTCTCCTTTTTTTGATTGATTGAATATTTTATTAGGCAAAAAAAATGTAAAACAGCACAGTTACATTTAAAATACTTTGTCTAACAGGTCCGTTCATAAAAGTCCTTGCGGACTTGTTTCCAATGAGGGCCTTGGTATTCAATTCATAGGCATATATAGTGGCACCACAGTTCAAATATCATTACAAAATAAACAGCCAAAAAAAATAACACTATGTACAACAAAAAAAATTAAAAGGAGGGGGAAAAAAATATGTACAAGAACAGGGGGGGGGGGTCTGCTGTCTAACGGGAAAAATGGTACTACCTCCTCCTTTGGCCTCCTGAAAGGTGATTTTTTAAGGCTCTTTTAAATGAGCCCAGCGAACTGCATTTTTTGAGGGATGGGGTTAGACTATTCCAATCCTGGGTGGCAGTGCTGTAGAAGGAGAATTTGCCCATGTTTGTTTTATGGGTGGGTGGTACCAAATTGTTGTTAACGCTCCCTCTGGTATTGTGACTGTGGGTGTCGCTAACCTTTTGGAGGTATTTATTCAGATATGCGGGAATAGGGGGCATATCGGGCAATCCTCCTCTCCCTCTCTCTGTCACTGATCAAGCTCTGTCACTGATCAAGCTCTGGTCTGACGTCACACACAACTGAAACTGTTTACTCACAAAGCCGATTTAGGCTGACGGAGGGGATCTCCATATATTGGCACATAAATGGCCATAAATGTCATAAATGGGCTGTGCGTCAGGCATAGCCATATATGGCCATAATCCGGGCAACCAGACACACCCACAACTTCAACTTTACTGTATAGTAGATGATAGGTGGGATCTCCATATATTGGCACATAAATGGCCTTAAATATCTTAAATGGGCTGTATAAATGTGTACCGGTACCTCAGGGAAGAGGACAGAGCACAGCAACTTGTAATGAGCCTGGTTTTCAAGATGCTCAAGGAACCAGTTGCCCATGTACCGACTACCATGTTTGAACTACTTCAAAAGAGTGAGTAACGCTCACGGGCACAACACCACAGGGAGCTGCACTGATCTCATTCCCCCCAGATTTGGCACAAACATAGGGATGAATTCATTCAACTATTTTTATTTTAATTTACTTTTATTTAACCAGTAAAAAACACATTGAGACAAAGTGTCCTTTTCAAGTGTGAACTGGCTAAGAGGCAGAATAAAATGACACAGGTTTGTCAAACATTCACTACAAAACAAACAACAATAGGACATCCATGATAAAATATCGACAAAAGTGATACAATTTAAGCAAGGTAAAAAAGCTAATAATCCTACATAAGTAGAAATTTAGAGCCGAGGTGTAGAGCCACTGGCTAGCGTGATGGCGTGTCGTCCAGGTAGCAGGGTAGACCCGTAGAACAACAGCCACCGTTGAGCAGGAACAGGATCATTAGCGTTACAGCCACAGCCAGTGGTAGCAGCACTGTGTCGGATGAGATGATGCAGCGTTAGCTTCGATGAGCTTAACTGTTTAACTGCCAGACTTAAAACATCGTCTATAGCTGCCCTGGCCAGCGATTTCGAGCGTTTTTACGAAACTTTGAAAAATCATAGAATATTATTCTTCAGAACGATCCACGAGCGATCGCCTCAAAAGACGTAGGGGGGTCTCGGAGAATCGGGGGGGGGGGGGGGGAAACGTGCCGTCGCGATAATCCGTTCCATACTGTTGTTATGGATAGTTGAATGTGGTTTGTTTTTGCCAAAAAGCAACAGAATGCAGAGAAATGGACTTTGATAAATTATATAATACTAAACAAAACCAGCTTCATTTTGTTGAGATCACATGATTTATGGGTGTACTCTTCATCATCATCATCATCATCATAATCATTCACAGGCTGCGGAAGAGCACCCTCTATCCTAAACCACTGAAAACCCCAAATGACGCGAATCTCGTCAATGGCGGTCTGAGCCTTGGAGTGAAATTACGAGAAATCTCGTTATTGGCAGTCAATGAGTTAACCACCGGCCACTTGGGCCAACCACACCGTGAACGGAGTAGACCGTCCAGGGGACACCCTCAGCAGGAACAGCACCCTCAGGTGCGATTCTGCGTCGCACAGCGGTTCAGAGTCGACAGACACACGAGTCGATCGGTGCTAATCAGAGGTAAACAGTCCAAGGTTTTCAGGCTTAAAACTAATTTAAAGTCCAAGGATAGTGCGACAGCAACTATCTAAAATAAAAGATCACTAACAGGAGCAACAGTATATTTTGCCAGGCATGGATGACTTAAAAACTAACATAACACATAGCAGAGCATGTAACAAGCGTGCTGCCATCTTCCTTGAAAATTGGATCCACCAAAATGTGGAATGCCCTAATAACAGCCATGAAAAAGTGAGACTCCCTACCCTCCTTCAAAACCGCCATAAAAGAGCAACTGTCTGCAATTTACAACTCGAGCTAGACAAGTCTTCTAGCCTGCCAAAAGAAAATACTGTTTTTCTGTAAATATACTTTTACTGCTCCTAGTGTTGATTTCTCGTATAGTATTGTATTGCATGTCTTTATGTCTTGATGAATTGAATACACAGGACCACAATGGAAACAAGCCCTCAGGGCTTTTTATGTTATGTTTTTAGCATTATTGTATAACTCTACCTCTGTACTTTTTGTAAACTGTTAATAAAGTATTCAATCAATCAATCAATCAATCAATAACAACTCCACCTCTTGCCAGATTTGGACATTGAGAAAAGCATGAAAAAAAAAAAAAAAAAGTAATGATAACAATAATAATAATAATAATAATAATAATGAAGATGATTAGTACCTACCTCCTAGCACAATCTTTTTAACGAACTCCACACGGTTTCCTACCATGGTTTTTTGGGGACTAAATTGAGAAGTCTGTGTAACAACTTCACCTGTTGCCAGATGTTGACCTTGAGAGAGGCGTGAAAAATTAAACAAACAATACATTATTGGAGATGATGCCCAAATGTACACATTCCTTATGCATTAATTGTAATTGTACAGTTTCAGATGACATACTATAATTAGTACCTACCTAGCATCATTTGTCCATTGATGGCTTTTTGAGGACTTATTAATGATTGCTGGATAGTCTGTGTAACAACTTTACCTCTTGACACTTTTTGACCTTGAGAAAAGTATGAAAATAAAAGGAAAAAAACAGAACCAAAAAAATGAATGATTAATTAATGAAGAAGAAGCCAAAATGTACTCATTCACAATGTATTCATTCAACTTGTACAGCAGTTTCAGATGACAGACTATAATTAGTACCTACCTCCTAGCACAATCTTTTTAAAGACCTCCACACGGTTTCCTACAATGGATTTTTGGGGACTTAACAATTTATATTGAGCAGCCTGCGTAACAACTTTACCTCTTGCCAGATTTGGACCTTGAGAAACGTATGAAAAGAAGGAAAAAAAATACATTAATGAAGACAAATGACACAGATTAATTTAGGAACAACTTTTGTATTCCCTCAGAGGCATCATGTGGTACTGTATGTCAAATAATTTAATTGTACTGCTAACAGTGATAATATACAACATAAGTATTTACCAGTAGGGACAGGTTTGACAAGACGATGACCATAGACCTCCACTTCACTCAGAGTCAAGATTTTCTTCTTTCCAGGAATCACAATATTGACATAACGACCCTCCATCCCACTGCACTTAAAGGTGTAGGTGGCACCAGCTGGGATAGAGGAGATCACGGCACATCTGTGGGGAGAAAAGAAAATCATCAATAAAAACACATAACATCAAACATATTTTGATTTTACATTGTGTTATGCAATGCACGTATAAGTATGAAAATGTGTGATATCAGACTAAATGTCTCAATTCCTTCCAATGTCTTAATCTCCTTCTGTATAATGGGTCAGTCTAGTTTTTACACATCCCAATTAGAATAGTTATATTGGCTCTGCTATGGCAGATTTACATTAGACCATTCACTGCTTCACAATTATTGTTAAACACGGTTACTGGCCAACTTGGTTGAAAAATTATACATGGAATCTCTAGCACACACATTACGATTCAGTAAGATTCATCAATCCTGATGTATTTTGAGCAAATCAAGCCAAAAAAGAATTACGTATTTACATTGGATTGTTGTTTCCATTGTTGTCTAGATAATTGCCAATGCGGATCTGAGCTCCGTTGAGCCTGTTAGCACAGCAGTCCTTTCTATTGGTGATAGTAACATAGTACACTTTGTAAGTCATGCTGAGGTCCAGTCTCCACCAGGGGTTAAGTTCAGCTAAGGTGTGGGTGCTCGACCGCTGGTTCCAGTTGCTTAAACGTTTCCCATCAATGGCATTTTGAGGACGCCCTATTGAATGTGTAGAGGACTGTGTAACAACTGCACCTTTTGCCATGTTTGTACCTTGAGAAGATAGTGACAGAAAAATAAAACAAGACAGGGTTTAAAAACATGGTGTTCTCTTAGTCCAATCTTTAGCTATCACTAGTAAGTTTCTAAGAGTCAAATGTGTAAACGCATCCGGACAAATCAAATGTGGTCTTCAATGGTGAAGCCACACAAGCTTGCTGCTTGTGTGCATTTCCTAGTGTAGTGGCCATGTACACCATTTTTGACTAAATGGAAATAGAAATGTTCATACATACTTAACACATATGAACAACGTGCTTCACGAGAGCAATGGTCGTGTAACTAACAGATTCCCCAAAGTACTAACAACAGAAAAAACATCTACACTTTAAACTAAAATCCAGAATTCACAAAATTCACACGTTTCCCTTTCACTTCAACTTCACCAGGCATTTCATAGCTTCATTCCCAACGTTGGCAAAAATCAAGGGCCAGATTAAAGGTAGTTTATCATTTGCCAATATAAACTTGTACTTACCACTTGGAGTAAATTTAGGAGTAAGTTTAACAAAGGATGCCCCATAGACCTCCACTTCGCACAGAGTCAAGCGCTCTTTCCTGCCAGGAATCACAATATTGACATAACGACCCGCTTTTCCTTTACACTCAAAGGCCTGGGTGCCACCAGCTGGAATCGAAGAGATCACCGCACATCTGAAGAAAAGGAAAGACGAGTTAATAGTATATTTTTCTGTTGTTTACGTATCACTATTTGAACTACGTGCTCTGCTGTGATATGTAGCACGCTCAGTTCCTATATAAGAAGCCTGGTTTTCAGCTTTCTCAATAAGTAGTCTATAATAATGTTTCAGATGCAAATACTAGTTAGCCTGCAGTGTATCTACCGTCTGAGGGGAATGAGGATACAATGTGTACAATATTGGTTAAGAAAGAGTTAAAGCAATGAAAAATATACAAATGACTTACATTGCATTGTCGTTTCCATTGTTTTTCCGGGAGTTTCCAATCCGTATCTGGGCTCCATTTAATCTTTCAGCGCAGCAGTCCTTCCTGTTGGTGATAGTTACTGCGTGGATTTTGTACGTTCGCTTGAGGTCCAGTCTCCACCAAGGTTTACGTTCATATCGGGTGTGGGTGCAGGACCGCTGGTTCCAGTTGCTTAAACGTTTCCCATCAATGGCTTTTTGAGGACGTCCATATGAATGTCGAGAAGACTGTCTAGCAATTCCACCTCTTGCTAGATTTGGACCTTGATAAAAGCATGAAAAGCACGAGGGAGGAAAAAAGGTTGTTAAATGAAGATCATGCCCAAGTTTGCACATTTATGGTGTATTAACTGTACCCTTACAGGGTTTTTTATGACATACTGTAAATTAATACCTACCTTTTAGCATAATGGTTTTAGTCTCTATGATTTGTTTTCCAGCTATGGCTTTTAGAGGACTTATTAATGAAAAATGAGAAGTCTGTGTGACAATTCCACCTCTTGCCAGATTTGGACCTTGAGAAACGTATGAAAAGAAGAAAAAAAAAACATTAATGAAGACAAATGACACAGATTCATTTAGGAACAACTTTTGTATTCCCTCAGAGGCATCATGTGGTACTGTATGTCAAATAATGTAATTGTACTGCTAACAGTGATAATATACAACATAAGTATTTACCAGTAGGGACAGGTTTGACAAGACGATGACCATAGACCTCCACTTCACTCAGAGTCAAGATTTTCTTCTTTCCAGGAATCACAATATTGACATAACGACCCTCCATCCCACTGCACTTAAAGGTGTAGGTGGCACCAGCTGGGATAGAGGAGATCACTGCACATCTGTGGGGAGAAAAGAAAATCATCAATAAAAACACATAACATCACACATATTTTGATTTTACATTGTGTTATGCAATGCATGTATAAGTATAAAATGTGTGATATCAGACTTAATGTCTCAATACTTTCCAATGTCTTAATCTCCTTCTGTATGATGGGTCAGTCTAGTTTTTACACATCCCAATTAAAATAGTTGTATTGGCTCTGCTATGGCAGATTTACATTAGACCATTCACTGCTTCACAATTATTGTTAAACACGGTTACTGGCCAACTTGGTTGAAAAAGTATACATGGATTCTCTAGCACACACATTACGATTCAGTAAGATTCATCAATCCTGATGTATTTTGAGCAAATCAAGCCAAAAAAGAATTACGTATTTACATTGGATTGTTGTTTCCATTGTTGTCTAGAGAATTGCCAATGCGGATCTGAGCTCCGTTGAGCCTGTTAGCACAGCAGTCCTTTCTATTGGTGATAGTAACATAGTACACTTTGTAAGTCATGCTGAGGTCCAGTCTCCACCAGGGGTTAAGTTCAGCTAAGGTGTGGGTGCTCGACCGCTGGTTCCAGTTGCTTAAACGTTTCCCATCAATGGCATTTTGAGGACGCCCTATTGAATGTGTAGAGGACTGTGTAACAACTGCACCTTTTGCCATGTTTGTACCTTGAGAAGAGAATGACAGAAAAATAAAACAAGACAGGGTTTAAAAACATGGTGTTCTCTTAGTCCAATCTTTAGCTATCACTAGTAAGTTTCTAAGAGTCAAATGTGTAAACGCATCCGGACAAATCAAATGTGGTCTTCAATGGTGAAGCCACACAAGCTTGCTGCTTGTGTGCATTTCCTAGTGTAGTGGCCATGTACACCATTTTTGACTAAATGGAAATAGAAATGTTCATACATACTTAACACATATGAACAACGTGCTTCACGAGAGCAATGGTCGTGTAACTAACAGATTCCCCAAAGTACTAACAACAGAAAAAACATCTACACTTTAAACTAAAATTCAGAATTCACAAAATTCACGAGTTTCCCTTTTACTTCAACTTCACCGGGCATTTCATAGCTTCATGTCCAACATTGGCAAAAATCAAGGGCCAGATTAAAGGTAGTTCATCGTTTGCCAATATAAACTTATACTTACCACTTGGAGTATATTTAACAAAGGATGCCCCATAGACCTCCACTTCACTCAGAGTCAAGATTTTCTTCTTTCCAGGAATCACAATATTGACATAACGACCCTCCATCCCACTGCACTTAAAGGTGTAGGTGGCACCAGCTGGGATAGAGGAGATCACGGCACATCTGTGGGGAGAAAAGAAAATCATCAATAAAAACACATAACATCACACATATTTTGATTTTACATTGTGTTATGCAATGCATGTATAAGTATAAAATGTGTGATATCAGACTTAATGTCTCAATACTTTCCAATGTCTTAATCTCCTTCTGTATAATGGGTCAGTCTAGTTTTTACACATCCCAATTAGAATAGTTATATTGGCTCTGCTATGGCAGATTTACATTAGACCATTCACTGCTTCACAATTATTGTTAAACACGGTTACTGGCCAACTTGGTTGAAAAATTATACATGGAATCTCTAGCACACACATTACGATTCAGTAAGATTCATCAATCCTGATGTATTTTGAGCAAATCAAGCCAAAAAAGAATTACGTATTTACATTGGATTGTTGTTTCCATTGTTGTCTAGAGAATTGCCAATGCGGATCTGAGCTCCGTTGAGCCTGTTAGCACAGCAGTCCTTTCTATTGGTGATAGTAACATAGTACAATTTGTAAGTCATGCTGAGGTCCAGTCTCCACCAGGGGTTAAGTTCAGCTAAGGTGTGGGTGCTCGACCGCTGGTTCCAGTTGCTTAAACGTTTCCCATCAATGGCATTTTGAGGACGCCCTATTGAATGTGTAGAGGACTGTGTAACAACTGCACCTTTTGCCATGTTTGTACCTTGAGAAGATAGTGACAGAAAAATAAAACAAGACAGGGTTTAAAAACATGGTGTTCTCTTAGTCCAATCTTTAGCTATCACTAGTAAGTTTCTAAGAGTAAAATGTGTAAACGCATCCGGACAAATCAAATGTGGTCTTCAATGGTGAAGCCACACAAGCTTGCTGCTTGTGTGCATTTCCTAGTGTAGTGGCCATGTACACCATTTTTGACTAAATGGAAATAGAAATGTTCATACATACTTAACACATATGAACAACGTGCTTCACGAGAGCAATGGTGGTGTAACTAACAGATTCCCCAAAGTACTAACAACAGAAAAAACATCTGCACTTTAAACTAAAATCCAGAATTCACAAAATTCACACGTTTCCCTTTCACTTCAACTTCACCAGGCATTTCATAGCTTCATTCCCAACGTTGGCAAAAATCAAGGGCCAGATTAAAGGTAGTTTATCATTTGCCAATATAAACTTGTACTTACCACTTGGAGTAAATTTAGGAGTAAATTTAACAAAGGATGCCCCATAGACCTCCACTTCGCACAGAGTCAAGCGCTCTTTCCTGCCAGGAATCACAATATTGACATAACGACCCGCTTTTCCTTTACACTCAAAGGCCTGGGTGCCACCAGCTGGAATCGAAGAGATCACCGCACATCTGAAGAAAAGGAAAGACGAGTTAATAGTATATTTTTCTGTTGTTTACGTATCACTATTTGAACTACGTGCTCTGCTGTGATATGTAGCACGCTCAGTTCCTATATAAGAAGCCTGGTTTTCAGCTTTCTCAATAAGTAGTCTATAATAATGTTTCAGATGCAAATACTAGTTAGCCTGCAGTGCAAGTATCTACCGTCTGAGGGGAATGAGGATACAGTGTGTACAATATTGGTTAAGAAAGAGTTAAAGCAATGAAAAATATACAAATGACTTACATTGCATTGTCGTTTCCATTGTTTTTCCGGGAGTTTCCAATCCGTATCTGGGCTCCATTTAATCTTTCAGCGCAGCAGTCCTTCCTGTTGGTGATAGTTACTGCGTGGATTTTGTACGTTCGCTTGAGGTCCAGTCTCCACCAAGGTTTACGTTCATATCGGGTGTGGGTGCAGGACCGCTGGTTCCAGTTGCTTAAACGTTTCCCATCAATGGCTTTTTGAGGACGTCCATATGAATGTCGAGAAGACTGTCTAGCAATTCCACCTCTTGCTAGATTTGGACCTTGATAAAAGCATGAAAAGCACGAGGGAGGAAAAAAGGTTGTTAAATGAAGATCATGCCCAAGTTTGCACATTTATGGTGTATTAACTGTACCCTTACAGGGTTTTTTATGACATACTGTAAATTAATACCTACCTTTTAGCATAATGGTTTTAGTCTCTATGATTTGTTTTCCAGCTATGGCTTTTAGAGGACTTATTAATGAAAAATGAGAAGTCTGTGTGACAATTCCACCTCTTGCCAGATTTGGACCTTGAGAAACGTATGAAAAGAAGAAAAAAAAAACATTAATGAAGACAAATGACACAGATTCATTTAGGAACAACTTTTGTATTCCCTCAGAGGCATCATGTGGTACTGTATGTCAAATAATGTAATTGTACTGCTAACAGTGATAATATACAACATAAGTATTTACCAGTAGGGACAGGTTTGACAAGACGATGACCATAGACCTCCACTTCACTCAGAGTCAAGATTTTCTTCTTTCCAGGAATCACAATATTGACATAACGACCCTCCATCCCACTGCACTTAAAGGTGTAGGTGGCACCAGCTGGGATAGAGGAGATCACGGCACATCTGTGGGGAGAAAAGAAAATCATCAATAAAAACACATAACATCACACATATTTAGATTTTACATTGTGTTATGCATGTATAAGTATAAAATGTGTGATATCAGACTTAATGTCTCAATACTTTCCAATGTCTTAATCTCCTTCTGTATAATGGGTCAGTCTAGTTTTTACACATCCCAATTAAAATAGTTATATTGGCTCTGCTATGGCAGATTTACATTAGACCATTCACTGCTTCACAATTATTGTTAAACACGGTTACTGGCCAACTTGGTTGAAAAATTATACATGGAATCTCTAGCACACACATTACGATTCAGTAAGATTCATCAATCCTGATGTATTTTGAGCAAATCAAGCCAAAAAATTATTACGTATTTACATTGGATTGTTGTTTCCATTGTTGTCTAGAGAATTGCCAATGCGGATCTGAGCTCCGTTGAGCCTGTTAGCACAGCAGTCCTTTCTATTGGTGATAGTAACATAGTACACTTTGTAAGTCATGCTGAGGTCCAGTCTCCACCAGGGGTTAAGTTCAGCTAAGGTGTGGGTGCTCGACCGCTGGTTCCAGTTGCTTAAACGTTTCCCATCAATGGCATTTTGAGGACGCCCTATTGAATGTGTAGAGGACTGTGTAACAACTGCACCTTTTGCCATGTTTGTACCTTGAGAAGATAGTGACAGAAAAATAAAACAAGACAGGGTTTAAAAACATGTTGTTCTCTTAGTCCAATCTTTAGCTATCACTAGTAAGTTTCTAAGAGTAAAATGTGTAAACGCATCCGGACAAATCAAATGTGGTCTTCAATGGTGAAGCCACACAAGCTTGCTGCTTGTGTGCATTTCCTAGTGTAGTGGCCATGTACACCATTTTTGACTAAATGGAAATAGAAATGTTCATACATACTTAACACATATGAACAACGTGCTTCACGAGAGCAATGGTCGTGTAACTAACAGATTCCCCAAAGTACTAACAACAGAAAAAACATCTACACTTTAAACTAAAATTCAGAATTCACAAAATTCACGAGTTTTCCTTTTACTTCAACTTCACCGGGCATTTCATAGCTTCATGTCCAACATTGGCAAAAATCAAGGGCCAGATTAAAGGTAGTTCATCATTTGCCAATATAAACTTATACTTACCACTTGGAGTATATTTAACAAAGGATGCCCCATAGACCTCCACTTCACTCAGAGTCAAGATTTTCTTCTTTCCAGGAATCACAATATTGACATAACGACCCTCCATCCCACTGCACTTAAAGGTGTAGGTGGCACCAGCTGGGATAGAGGAGATCACGGCACATCTGTGGGGAGAAAAGAAAATCATCAATAAAAACACATAACATCACACATATTTAGATTTTACATTGTGTTATGCAATGCATGTATAAGTATAAAATGTGTGATATCAGACTTAATGTCTTAATACTTTCCAATGTCTTAATCTCCTTCTGTATAATGGGTCAGTCTAGTTTTTACACATCCCAATTAAAATAGTTATATTGGCTCTGCTATGGCAGATTTACATTAGACCATTCACTGCTTCACAATTATTGTTAAACACGGTTACTGGCCAACTTGGTTGAAAAATTATACATGGAATCTCTAGCACACACATTACGATTCAGTAAGATTCATCAATCCTGATGTATTTTGAGCAAATCAAGCCAAAAAAGAATGACGTATTTACATTGGATTGTTGTTTCCATTGTTGTCTAGAGAATTGCCAATGCGGATCTGAGCTCCGTTGAGCCTGTTAGCACAGCAGTCCTTTCTATTGGTGATAGTAACATAGTACACTTTGTAAGTCATGCTGAGGTCCAGTCTCCACCAGGGGTTAAGTTCAGCTAAGGTGTGGGTGCTCGACCGCTGGTTCCAGTTGCTTAAACGTTTCCCATCAATGGCATTTTGAGGACGCCCTATTGAATGTGTAGAGGACTGTGTAACAACTGCACCTTTTGCCATGTTTGTACCTTGAGAAGATAGTGACAGAAAAATAAAACAAGACAGGGTTTAAAAACATGGTGTTCTCTTAGTCCAATCTTTAGCTATCACTAGTAAGTTTCTAAGAGTAAAATGTGTAAACGCATCCGGACAAATCAAATGTGGTCTTCAATGGTGAAGCCACACAAGCTTGCTGCTTGTGTGCATTTCCTAGTGTAGTGGCCATGTACACCATTTTTGACTAAATGGAAATAGAAATGTTCATACATACTTAACACATATGAACAACGTGCTTCACGAGAGCAATGGTGGTGTAACTAACAGATTCCCCAAAGTACTAACAACAGAAAAAACATCTACACTTTAAACTAAAATCCAGAATTCACAAAATTCACACGTTTCCCTTTCACTTCAACTTCACCAGGCATTTCATAGCTTCATTCCCAACGTTGGCAAAAATCAAGGGCCAGATTAAAGGTAGTTTATCATTTGCCAATATAAACTTGTACTTACCACTTGGAGTAAATTTAGGAGTAAATTTAACAAAGGATGCCCCATAGACCTCCACTTCGCACAGAGTCAAGCGCTCTTTCCTGCCAGGAATCACAATATTGACATAACGACCCGCTTTTCCTTTACACTCAAAGGCCTGGGTGCCACCAGCTGGAATCGAAGAGATCACCGCACATCTGAAGAAAAGGAAAGACGAGTTAATAGTATATTTTTCTGTTGTTTACGTATCACTATTTGAACTACGTGCTCTGCTGTGATATGTAGCACGCTCAGTTCCTATATAAGAAGCCTGGTTTTCAGCTTTCTCAATAAGTAGTCTATAATAATGTTTCAGATGCAAATACTAGTTAGCCTGCAGTGCAAGTATCTACCGTCTGAGGGGAATGAGGATACAGTGTGTACAATATTGGTTAAGAAAGAGTTAAAGCAATGAAAAATATACAAATGACTTACATTGCATTGTCGTTTCCATTGTTTTTCCGGGAGTTTCCAATCCGTATCTGGGCTCCATTTAATCTTTCAGCGCAGCAGTCCTTCCTGTTGGTGATAGTTACTGCGTGGATTTTGTACGTTCGCTTGAGGTCCAGTCTCCACCAAGGTTTACGTACATATCGGGTGTGGGTGCAGGACCGCTGGTTCCAGTTGCTTAAACGTTTCCCATCAATGGCTTTTTGAGGATGTCCATATGAATGTCGAGAAGACTGTCTAGCAATTCCACCTCTTGCTAGATTTGGACCTTGATAAAAGCATGAAAAGCACGAGGGAGGAAAAAAGGTTGTTAAATGAAGATCATGCCCAAGTTTGCACATTTATGGTGTATTAACTGTACCCTTACAGGGTTTTTTATGACATACTGTAAATTAATACCTACCTTTTAGCATAATGGTTTTAGTCTCTATGATTTGTTTTCCAGCTATGGCTTTTAGAGGACTTATTAATGAAAAATGAGAAGTCTGTGTGACAATTCCACCTCTTGCCAGATTTGGACCTTGAGAAACGTATGAAAAGAAGAAAAAAAAAAACATTAATGAAGACAAATGACACAGATTCATTTAGGAACAACTTTTGTATTCCCTCAGAGGCATCATGTGGTACTGTATGTCAAATAATGTAATTGTACTGCTAACAGTGATAATATACAACATAAGTATTTACCAGTAGGGACAGGTTTGACAAGACGATGACCATAGACCTCCACTTCACTCAGAGTCAAGATTTTCTTCTTTCCAGGAATCACAATATTGACATAACGACCCTCCATCCCACTGCACTTAAAGGTGTAGGTGGCACCAGCTGGGATAGAGGAGATCACGGCACATCTGTGGGGAGAAAAGAAAATCATCAATAAAAACACATAACATCACACATATTTAGATTTTACATTGTGTTATGCATGTATAAGTATAAAATGTGTGATATCAGACTTAATGTCTCAATACTTTCCAATGTCTTAATCTCCTTCTGTATAATGGGTCAGTCTAGTTTTTACACATCCCAATTAAAATAGTTATATTGGCTCTGCTATGGCAGATTTACATTAGACCATTCACTGCTTCACAATTATTGTTAAACACGGTTACTGGCCAACTTGGTTGAAAAATTATACATGGAATCTCTAGCACACACATTACGATTCAGTAAGATTCATCAATCCTGATGTATTTTGAGCAAATCAAGCCAAAAAATTATTACGTATTTACATTGGATTGTTGTTTCCATTGTTGTCTAGAGAATTGCCAATGCGGATCTGAGCTCCATTGATCCTGTTAGCACAGCAGTCCTTTCTATTGGTGATAGTAACATAGTACACTTTGTAAGTCATGCTGAGGTCCAGTCTCCACCAGGGGTTAAGTTCAGCTAAGGTGTGGGTGCTCGACCGCTGGTTCCAGTTGCTTAAACGTTTCCCATCAATGGCATTTTGAGGACGCCCTATTGAATGTGTAGAGGACTGTGTAACAACTGCACCTTTTGCCATGTTTGTACCTTGAGAAGATAGTGACAGAAAAATAAAACAAGACAGGGTTTAAAAACATGTTGTTCTCTTAGTCCAATCTTTAGCTATCACTAGTAAGTTTCTAAGAGTAAAATGTGTAAACGCATCCGGACAAATCAAATGTGGTCTTCAATGGTGAAGCCACACAAGCTTGCTGCTTGTGTGCATTTCCTAGTGTAGTGGCCATGTACACCATTTTTGACTAAATGGAAATAGAAATGTTCATACATACTTAACACATATGAACAACGTGATTCACGAGAGCAATGGTCGTGTAACTAACAGATTCCCCAAAGTACTAACAACAGAAAAAACATCTACACTTTAAACTAAAATTCAGAATTCACAAAATTCACGAGTTTTCCTTTTACTTCAACTTCACCGGGCATTTCATAGCTTCATGTCCAACATTGGCAAAAATCAAGGGCCAGATTAAAGGTAGTTCATCATTTGCCAATATAAACTTATACTTACCACTTGGAGTATATTTAACAAAGGATGCCCCATAGACCTCCACTTCACTCAGAGTCAAGATTTTCTTCTTTCCAGGAATCACAATATTGACATAACGACCCTCCATCCCACTGCACTTAAAGGTGTAGGTGGCACCAGCTGGGATAGAGGAGATCACGGCACATCTGTGGGGAGAAAAGAAAATCATCAATAAAAACACATAACATCACACATATTTAGATTTTACATTGTGTTATGCAATGCATGTATAAGTATAAAATGTGTGATATCAGACTTAATGTCTCAATACTTTCCAATGTCTTAATCTCCTTCTGTATAATGGGTCAGTCTAGTTTTTACACATCCCAATTAAAATAGTTATATTGGCTCTGCTATGGCAGATTTACATTAGACCATTCACTGCTTCACAATTATTGTTAAACACGGTTACTGGCCAACTTGGTTGAAAAATTATACATGGAATCTCTAGCACACACATTACGATTCAGTAAGATTCATCAATCCTGATGTATTTTGAGCAAATCAAGCCAAAAAATTATTACGTATTTACATTGGATTGTTGTTTCCATTGTTGTCTAGAGAATTGCCAATGCGGATCTGAGCTCCGTTGATCCTGTTAGCACAGCAGTCCTTTCTATTGGTGATAGTAACATAGTACACTTTGTAAGTCATGCTGAGGTCCAGTCTCCACCAGGGGTTAAGTTCAGCTAAGGTGTGGGTGCTCGACCGCTGGTTCCAGTTGCTTAAACGTTTCCCATCAATGGCATTTTGAGGACGCCCTATTGAATGTGTAGAGGACTGTGTAACAACTGCACCTTTTGCCATGTTTGTACCTTGAGAAGATAGTGACAGAAAAATAAAACAAGACAGGGTTTAAAAACATGTTGTTCTCTTAGTCCAATCTTTAGCTATCACTAGTAAGTTTCTAAGAGTAAAATGTGTAAACGCATCCGGACAAATCAAATGTGGTCTTCAATGGTGAAGCCACACAAGCTTGCTGCTTGTGTGCATTTCCTAGTGTAGTGGCCATGTACACCATTTTTGACTAAATGGAAATAGAAATGTTCATACATACTTAACACATATGAACAACGTGATTCACGAGAGCAATGGTCGTGTAACTAACAGATTCCCCAAAGTACTAACAACAGAAAAAACATCTACACTTTAAACTAAAATTCAGAATTCACAAAATTCACGAGTTTTCCTTTTACTTCAACTTCACCGGGCATTTCATAGCTTCATGTCCAACATTGGCAAAAATCAAGGGCCAGATTAAAGGTAGTTCATCATTTGCCAATATAAACTTATACTTACCACTTGGAGTATATTTAACAAAGGATGCCCCATAGACCTCCACTTCACTCAGAGTCAAGATTTTCTTCTTTCCAGGAATCACAATATTGACATAACGACCCTCCATCCCACTGCACTTAAAGGTGTAGGTGGCACCAGCTGGGATAGAGGAGATCACGGCACATCTGTGGGGAGAAAAGAAAATCATCAATAAAAACACATAACATCACACATATTTAGATTTTACATTGTGTTATGCAATGCATGTATAAGTATAAAATGTGTGATATCAGACTTAATGTCTCAATACTTTCCAATGTCTTAATCTCCTTCTGTATAATGGGTCAGTCTAGTTTTTACACATCCCAATTAAAATAGTTATATTGGCTCTGCTATGGCAGATTTACATTAGACCATTCACTGCTTCACAATTATTGTTAAACACGGTTACTGGCCAACTTGGTTGAAAAATTATACATGGAATCTCTAGCACACACATTACGATTCAGTAAGATTCATCAATCCTGATGTATTTTGAGCAAATCAAGCCAAAAAAGAATTACGTATTTACATTGGATTGTTGTTTCCATTGTTGTCTAGAGAATTGCCAATGCGGATCTGAGCTCCGTTGAGCCTGTTAGCACAGCAGTCCTTTCTATTGGTGATAGTAACATAGTACACTTTGTAAGTCATGCTGAGGTCCAGTCTCCACCAGGGGTTAAGTTCAGCTAAGGTGTGGGTGCTCGACCGCTGGTTCCAGTTGCTTAAACGTTTCCCATCAATGGCATTTTGAGGACGCCCTATTGAATGTGTAGAGGACTGTGTAACAACTGCACCTTTTGCCATGTTTGTACCTTGAGAAGATAGTGACAGAAAAATAAAACAAGACAGGGTTTAAAAACATGGTGTTCTCTTAGTCCAATCTTTAGCTATCACTAGTAAGTTTCTAAGAGTAAAATGTGTAAACGTATCCGGACAAATCAAATGTGGTCTTCAATGGTGAAGCCACACAAGCTTGCTGCTTGTGTGCATTTCCTAGTGTAGTGGCCATGTACACCATTTTTGACTAAATGGAAATAGAAATGTTCATACATACTTAACACATATGAACAACGTGCTTCACGAGAGCAATGGTGGTGTAACTAACAGATTCCCCAAAGTACTAACAACAGAAAAAACATCTACACTTTAAACTAAAATCCAGAATTCACAAAATTCACACGTTTCCCTTTCACTTCAACTTCACCAGGCATTTCATAGCTTCATTCCCAACGTTGGCAAAAATCAAGGGCCAGATTAAAGGTAGTTCATCATTTGCCAATATAAACTTATACTTACCACTTGGAGTATATTTAACAAAGGATGCCCCATAGACCTCCACTTCACTCAGAGTCAAGATTTTCTTCTTTCCAGGAATCACAATATTGACATAACGACCCTCCATCCCACTGCACTTAAAGGTGTAGGTGGCACCAGCTGGGATAGAGGAGATCACGGCACATCTGTGGGGAGAAAAGAAAATCATCAATAAAAACACATACTGTAACATCACACATATTTAGATTTTACATTGTGTTATGCAATGCATGTATAAGTATAAAATGTGTGATATCAGACTTAATGTCTCAATGCTTTCCAATGTCTTAATCTCCTTCTGTATAATGGGTCAGTCTAGTTTTTACACATCCCAATTTAAATAGTTGTATTGGCTCTGCTATGGCAGATTTACATTAGACCATTCACTGCTTCACAATTATTGTTAAACACGGTTACTGGCCAACTTGGTTGAAAAATTATACATGGAATCTCTAGCACACACATTACGATTCAGTAAGATTCATCAATCCTGATGTATTTTGAGCAAATCAAGCCAAAAAAGAATTACGTATTTACATTGGATTGTTGTTTCCATTGTTGTCTAGAGAATTGCCAATGCGGATCTGAGCTCCGTTGAGCCTGTTAGCACAGCAGTCCTTTCTATTGGTGATAGTAACATAGTACACTTTGTAAGTCATGCTGAGGTCCAGTCTCCACCAGGGGTTAAGTTCAGCTAAGGTGTGGGTGCTCGACCGCTGGTTCCAGTTGCTTAAACGTTTCCCATCAATGGCATTTTGAGGACGCCCTATTGAATGTGTAGAGGACTGTGTAACAACTGCACCTTTTGCCATGTTTGTACCTTGAGAAGATAGTGACAGAAAAATAAAACAAGACAGGGTTTAAAAACATGTTGTTCTCTTAGTCCAATCTTTAGCTATCACTAGTAAGTTTCTAAGAGTAAAATGTGTAAACGCATCCGGACAAATCAAATGTGGTCTTCAATGGTGAAGCCACACAAGCTTGCTGCTTGTGTGCATTTCCTAGTGTAGTGGCCATGTACACCATTTTTGACTAAATGGAAATAGAAATGTTCATACATACTTAACACATATGAACAACGTGATTCACGAGAGCAATGGTCGTGTAACTAACAGATTCCCCAAAGTACTAACAACAGAAAAAACATCTACACTTTAAACTAAAATTCAGAATTCACAAAATTCACGAGTTTTCCTTTTACTTCAACTTCACCGGGCATTTCATAGCTTCATGTCCAACATTGGCAAAAATCAAGGGCCAGATTAAAGGTAGTTTATCATTTGCCAATATAAACTTGTACTTACCACTTGGAGTAAATTTAGGAGTAAATTTAACAAAGGATGCCCCATAGACCTCCACTTCGCACAGAGTCAAGCGCTCTTTCCTGCCAGGAATCACAATATTGACATAACGACCCGCTTTTCCTTTACACTCAAAGGCCTGGGTGCCACCAGCTGGAATCGAAGAGATCACAGCACATCTGAAGAAAAGGAAAGACGAGTTAATAGTATATTTTTCTGTTGTTTACGTATCACTATTTGAACTACGTGCTCTGCTGTGATATGTAGCACGCTCAGTTCCTATATAAGAAGCCTGGTTTTCAGCTTTCTCAATAAGTAGTCTATAATAATGTTTCAGATGCAAATACTAGTTAGCCTGCAGTGCAAGTATCTACCGTCTGAGGGGAATGAGGATACAGTGTGTACAATATTGGTTAAGAAAGAGTTAAAGCAATGAAAAATATACAAATGACTTACATTGCATTGTCGTTTCCATTGTTTTTCCGGGAGTTTCCAATCCGTATCTGGGCTCCATTTAATCTTTCAGCGCAGCAGTCCTTCCTGTTGGTGATAGTTACTGCGTGGATTTTGTACGTTCGCTTGAGGTCCAGTCTCCACCAAGGTTTACGTTCATATCGGGTGTGGGTGCAGGACCGCTGGTTCCAGTTGCTTAAACGTTTCCCATCAATGGCTTTTTGAGGATGTCCATATGAATGTCGAGAAGACTGTCTAGCAATTCCACCTCTTGCTAGATTTGGACCTTGATAAAAGCATGAAAAGCACGAGGGAGGAAAAAAGGTTCTTAAATGAAGATCATGCCCAAGTTTGCACATTTATGGTGTATTAACTGTACCCTTACAGGGTTTTTTATGACATACTGTAAATTAATACCTACCTTTTAGCATAATGGTTTTAGTCTCTATGATTTGTTTTCCAGCTATGGCTTTTAGAGGACTTATTAATGAAAAATGAGAAGTCTGTGTGACAATTCCACCTCTTGCCAGATTTGGACCTTGAGAAACGTATGAAAAGAAGAAAAAAAAAACATTAATGAAGACAAATGACACAGATTCATTTAGGAACAACTTTTGTATTCCCTCAGAGGCATCATGTGGTACTGTATGTCAAATAATGTAATTGTACTGCTAACAGTGATAATATACAACATAAGTATTTACCAGTAGGGACAGGTTTGACAAGACGATGACCATAGACCTCCACTTCACTCAGAGTCAAGATTTTCTTCTTTCCAGGAATCACAATATTGACATAACGACCCTCCATCCCACTGCACTTAAAGGTGTAGGTGGCACCAGCTGGGATAGAGGAGATCACGGCACATCTGTGGGGAGAAAAGAAAATCATCAATAAAAACACATAACATCACACATATTTAGATTTTACATTGTGTTATGCATGTATAAGTATAAAATGTGTGATATCAGACTTAATGTCTCAATACTTTCCAATGTCTTAATCTCCTTCTGTATAATGGGTCAGTCTAGTTTTTACACATCCCAATTTAAATAGTTATATTGGCTCTGATATGGCAGATTTACATTAGACCATTCACTGCTTCACAATTATTGTTAAACACGGTTACTGGCCAACTTGGTTGAAAAATTATACATGGAATCTCTAGCACACACATTACGATTCAGTAAGATTCATCAATCCTGATGTATTTTGAGCAAATCAAGCCAAAAAATGATTACGTATTTACATTGGATTGTTGTTTCCATTGTTGTCTAAAGAATTGCCAATGCGGATCTGAGCTCCGTTGAGCCTGTTAGCACAGCAGTCCTTTCTATTGGTGATAGTAACATAGTACACTTTGTAAGTCATGCTGAGGTCCAGTCTCCACCAGGGGTTAAGTTCAGCTAAGGTGTGGGTGCTCGACCGCTGGTTCCAGTTGCTTAAACGTTTCCCATCAATGGCATTTTGAGGACGCCCTATTGAATGTGTAGAGGACTGTGTAACAACTGCACCTTTTGCCATGTTTGTACCTTGAGAAGATAGTGACAGAAAAATAAAACAAGACAGGGTTTAAAAACATGTTGTTCTCTTAGTCCAATCTTTAGCTATCACTAGTAAGTTTCTAAGAGTAAAATGTGTAAACGCATCCGGACAAATCAAATGTGGTCTTCAATGGTGAAGCCACACAAGCTTGCTGCTTGTGTGCATTTCCTAGTGTAGTGGCCATGTACACCATTTTTGACTAAATGGAAATAGAGAAATGTTCATACATACTTAACACATATGAACAACGTGCTTCACGAGAGCAATGGTCGTGTAACTAACAGATTCCCCAAAGTACTAACAACAGAAAAAACATCTACACTTTAAACTAAAATTCAGAATTCACAAAATTCACGAGTTTCCCTTTTACTTCAACTTCACCGGGCATTTCATAGCTTCATGTCCAACATTGGCAAAAATCAAGGGCCAGATTAAAGGTAGTTCATCATTTGCCAATATAAACTTATACTTACCACTTGGAGTATATTTAACAAAGGATGCCCCATAGACCTCCACTTCACTCAGAGTCAAGATTTTCTTCTTTCCAGGAATCACAATATTGACATAACGACCCTCCATCCCACTGCACTTAAAGGTGTAGGTGGCACCAGCTGGGATAGAGGAGATCACGGCACATCTGTGGGGAGAAAAGAAAATCATCAATAAAAACACATAACATCACACATATTTAGATTTTACATTGTGTTATGCAATGCATGTATAAGTATAAAATGTGTGATATCAGACTTAATGTCTTAATACTTTCCAATGTCTTAATCTCCTTCTGTATAATGGGTCAGTCTAGTTTTTACACATCCCAATTAAAATAGTTATATTGGCTCTGCTATGGCAGATTTACATTAGACCATTCACTGCTTCACAATTATTGTTAAACACGGTTACTGGCCAACTTGGTTGAAAAATTATACATGGAATCTCTAGCACACACATTACGATTCAGTAAGATTCATCAATCCTGATGTATTTTGAGCAAATCAAGCCAAAAAAGAATGACGTATTTACATTGGATTGTTGTTTCCATTGTTGTCTAGAGAATTGCCAATGCGGATCTGAGCTCCGTTGAGCCTGTTAGCACAGCAGTCCTTTCTATTGGTGATAGTAACATAGTACACTTTGTAAGTCATGCTGAGGTCCAGTCTCCACCAGGGGTTAAGTTCAGCTAAGGTGTGGGTGCTCGACCGCTGGTTCCAGTTGCTTAAACGTTTCCCATCAATGGCATTTTGAGGACGCCCTATTGAATGTGTAGAGGACTGTGTAACAACTGCACCTTTTGCCATGTTTGTACCTTGAGAAGATAGTGACAGAAAAATAAAACAAGACAGGGTTTAAAAACATGTTGTTCTCTTAGTCCAATCTTTAGCTATCACTAGTAAGTTTCTAAGAGTAAAATGTGTAAACGCATCCGGACAAATCAAATGTGGTCTTCAATGGTGAAGCCACACAAGCTTGCTGCTTGTGTGCATTTCCTAGTGTAGTGGCCATGTACACCATTTTTGACTAAATGGAAATAGAAATGTTCATACATACTTAACACATATGAACAACGTGCTTCACGAGAGCAATGGTCGTGTAACTAACAGATTCCCCAAAGTACTAACAACAGAAAAAACATCTACACTTTAAACTAAAATTCAGAATTCACAAAATTCACGAGTTTCCCTTTTACTTCAACTTCACCGGGCATTTCATAGCTTCATGTCCAACATTGGCAAAAATCAAGGGCCAGATTAAAGGTAGTTCATCATTTGCCAATATAAACTTATACTTACCACTTGGAGTATATTTAACAAAGGATGCCCCATAGACCTCCACTTCACTCAGAGTCAAGATTTTCTTCTTTCCAGGAATCACAATATTGACATAACGACCCTCCATCCCACTGCACTTAAAGGTGTAGGTGGCACCAGCTGGGATAGAGGAGATCACGGCACATCTGTGGGGAGAAAAGAAAATCATCAATAAAAACACATAACATCACACATATTTAGATTTTACATTGTGTTATGCAATGCATGTATAAGTATAAAATGTGTGATATCAGACTTAATGTCTCAATACTTTCCAATGTCTTAATCTCCTTCTGTATAATGGGTCAGTCTAGTTTTTACACATCCCAATTAGAATAGTTATATTGGCTCTGCTATGGCAGATTTACATTAGACCATTCACTGCTTCACAATTATTGTTAAACACGGTTACTGGCCAACTTGGTTGAAAAATTATACATGGAATCTCTAGCACACACATTACGATTCAGTAAGATTCATCAATCCTGATGTATTTTGAGCAAATCAAGCCAAAAAAGAATTACGTATTTACATTGGATTGTTGTTTCCATTGTTGTCTAGAGAATTGCCAATGCGGATCTGAGCTCCGTTGAGCCTGTTAGCACAGCAGTCCTTTCTATTGGTGATAGTAACATAGTACACTTTGTAAGTCATGCTGAGGTCCAGTCTCCACCAGGGGTTAAGTTCAGCTAAGGTGTGGGTGCTCGACCGCTGGTTCCAGTTGCTTAAACGTTTCCCATCAATGGCATTTTGAGGACGCCCTATTGAATGTGTAGAGGACTGTGTAACAACTGCACCTTTTGCCATGTTTGTACCTTGAGAAGATAGTGACAGAAAAATAAAACAAGACAGGGTTTAAAAACATGGTGTTCTCTTAGTCCAATCTTTAGCTATCACTAGTAAGTTTCTAAGAGTAAAATGTGTAAACGCATCCGGACAAATCAAATGTGGTCTTCAATGGTGAAGCCACACAAGCTTGCTGCTTGTGTGCATTTCCTAGTGTAGTGGCCATGTACACCATTTTTGACTAAATGGAAATAGAAATGTTCATACATACTTAACACATATGAACAACGTGCTTCACGAGAGCAATGGTGGTGTAACTAACAGATTCCCCAAAGTACTAACAACAGAAAAAACATCTACACTTTAAACTAAAATCCAGAATTCACAAAATTCACACGTTTCCCTTTCACTTCAACTTCACCAGGCATTTCATAGCTTCATTCCCAACGTTGGCAAAAATCAAGGGCCAGATTAAAGGTAGTTTATCATTTGCCAATATAAACTTGTACTTACCACTTGGAGTAAATTTAGGAGTAAATTTAACAAAGGATGCCCCATAGACCTCCACTTCGCACAGAGTCAAGCGCTCTTTCCTGCCAGGAATCACAATATTGACATAACGACCCGCTTTTCCTTTACACTCAAAGGCCTGGGTGCCACCAGCTGGAATCGAAGAGATCACCGCACATCTGAAGAAAAGGAAAGACGAGTTAATAGTATATTTTTCTGTTGTTTACGTATCACTATTTGAACTACGTGCTCTGCTGTGATATGTAGCACGCTCAGTTCCTATATAAGAAGCCTGGTTTTCAGCTTTCTCAATAAGTAGTCTATAATAATGTTTCAGATGCAAATACTAGTTAGCCTGCAGTGCAGGTATCTACCGTCTGAGGGGAATGAGGATACAGTGTGTACAATATTGGTTAAGAAAGAGTTAAAGCAATGAAAAATATACAAATGACTTACATTGCATTGTCGTTTCCATTGTTTTTCCGGGAGTTTCCAATCCGTATCTGGGCTCCATTTAATCTTTCAGCGCAGCAGTCCTTCCTGTTGGTGATAGTTACTGCGTGGATTTTGTACGTTCGCTTGAGGTCCAGTCTCCACCAAGGTTTACGTTCATATCGGGTGTGGGTGCAGGACCGCTGGTTCCAGTTGCTTAAACGTTTCCCATCAATGGCTTTTTGAGGATGTCCATATGAATGTCGAGAAGACTGTCTAGCAATTCCACCTCTTGCTAGATTTGGACCTTGATAAAAGCATGAAAAGCACGAGGGAGGAAAAAAGGTTGTTAAATGAAGATCATGCCCAAGTTTGCACATTTATGGTGTATTAACTGTACCCTTACAGGGTTTTTTATGACATACTGTAAATTAATACCTACCTTTTAGCATAATGGTTTTAGTCTCTATGATTTGTTTTCCAGCTATGGCTTTTAGAGGACTTATTAATGAAAAATGAGAAGTCTGTGTGACAATTCCACCTCTTGCCAGATTTGGACCTTGAGAAACGTATGAAAAGAAGAAAAAAAAAAACATTAATGAAGACAAATGACACAGATTCATTTAGGAACAACTTTTGTATTCCCTCAGAGGCATCATGTGGTACTGTATGTCAAATAATGTAATTGTACTGCTAACAGTGATAATATACAACATAAGTATTTACCAGTAGGGACAGGTTTGACAAGACGATGACCATAGACCTCCACTTCACTCAGAGTCAAGATTTTCTTCTTTCCAGGAATCACAATATTGACATAACGACCCTCCATCCCACTGCACTTAAAGGTGTAGGTGGCACCAGCTGGGATAGAGGAGATCACGGCACATCTGTGGGGAGAAAAGAAAATCATCAATAAAAACACATAACATCACACATATTTAGATTTTACATTGTGTTATGCATGTATAAGTATAAAATGTGTGATATCAGACTTAATGTCTCAATACTTTCCAATGTCTTAATCTCCTTCTGTATAATGGGTCAGTCTAGTTTTTACACATCCCAATTAAAATAGTTATATTGGCTCTGCTATGGCAGATTTACATTAGACCATTCACTGCTTCACAATTATTGTTAAACACGGTTACTGGCCAACTTGGTTGAAAAATTATACATGGAATCTCTAGCACACACATTACGATTCAGTAAGATTCATCAATCCTGATGTATTTTGAGCAAATCAAGCCAAAAAATGATTACGTATTTACATTGGATTGTTGTTTCCATTGTTGTCTAGAGAATTGCCAATGCGGATCTGAGCTCCGTTGAGCCTGTTAGCACAGCAGTCCTTTCTATTGGTGATAGTAACATAGTACACTTTGTAAGTCATGCTGAGGTCCAGTCTCCACCAGGGGTTAAGTTCAGCTAAGGTGTGGGTGCTCGACCGCTGGTTCCAGTTGCTTAAACGTTTCCCATCAATGGCATTTTGAGGACGCCCTATTGAATGTGTAGAGGACTGTGTAACAACTGCACCTTTTGCCATGTTTGTACCTTGAGAAGATAGTGACAGAAAAATAAAACAAGACAGGGTTTAAAAACATGTTGTTCTCTTAGTCCAATCTTTAGCTATCACTAGTAAGTTTCTAAGAGTAAAATGTGTAAACGCATCCGGACAAATCAAATGTGGTCTTCAATGGTGAAGCCACACAAGCTTGCTGCTTGTGTGCATTTCCTAGTGTAGTGGCCATGTACACCATTTTTGACTAAATGGAAATAGAAATGTTCATACATACTTAACACATATGAACAACGTGATTCACGAGAGCAATGGTCGTGTAACTAACAGATTCCCCAAAGTACTAACAACAGAAAAAACATCTACACTTTAAACTAAAATTCAGAATTCACAAAATTCACGAGTTTTCCTTTTACTTCAACTTCACCGGGCATTTCATAGCTTCATGTCCAACATTGGCAAAAATCAAGGGCCAGATTAAAGGTAGTTCATCATTTGCCAATATAAACTTATACTTACCACTTGGAGTATATTTAACAAAGGATGCCCCATAGACCTCCACTTCACTCAGAGTCAAGATTTTCTTCTTTCCAGGAATCACAATATTGACATAACGACCCTCCATCCCACTGCACTTAAAGGTGTAGGTGGCACCAGCTGGGATAGAGGAGATCACGGCACATCTGTGGGGAGAAAAGAAAATCATCAATAAAAACACATAACATCACACATATTTAGATTTTACATTGTGTTATGCAATGCATGTATAAGTATAAAATGTGTGATATCAGACTTAATGTCTCAATACTTTCCAATGTCTTAATCTCCTTCTGTATAATGGGTCAGTCTAGTTTTTACACATCCCAATTAAAATAGTTATATTGGCTCTGCTATGGCAGATTTACATTAGACCATTCACTGCTTCACAATTATTGTTAAACACGGTTACTGGCCAACTTGGTTGAAAAATTATACATGGAATCTCTAGCACACACATTACGATTCAGTAAGATTCATCAATCCTGATGTATTTTGAGCAAATCAAGCCAAAAAAGAATTACGTATTTACATTGGATTGTTGTTTCCATTGTTGTCTAGAGAATTGCCAATGCGGATCTGAGCTCCGTTGAGCCTGTTAGCACAGCAGTCCTTTCTATTGGTGATAGTAACATAGTACACTTTGTAAGTCATGCTGAGGTCCAGTCTCCACCAGGGGTTAAGTTCAGCTAAGGTGTGGGTGCTCGACCGCTGGTTCCAGTTGCTTAAACGTTTCCCATCAATGGCATTTTGAGGACGCCCTATTGAATGTGTAGAGGACTGTGTAACAACTGCACCTTTTGCCATGTTTGTACCTTGAGAAGATAGTGACAGAAAAATAAAACAAGACAGGGTTTAAAAACATGGTGTTCTCTTAGTCCAATCTTTAGCTATCACTAGTAAGTTTCTAAGAGTAAAATGTGTAAACGCATCCGGACAAATCAAATGTGGTCTTCAATGGTGAAGCCACACAAGCTTGCTGCTTGTGTGCATTTCCTAGTGTAGTGGCCATGTACACCATTTTTGACTAAATGGAAATAGAAATGTTCATACATACTTAACACATATGAACAACGTGCTTCACGAGAGCAATGGTGGTGTAACTAACAGATTCCCCAAAGTACTAACAACAGAAAAAACATCTACACTTTAAACTAAAATCCAGAATTCACAAAATTCACACGTTTCCCTTTCACTTCAACTTCACCAGGCATTTCATAGCTTCATTCCCAACGTTGGCAAAAATCAAGGGCCAGATTAAAGGTAGTTCATCATTTGCCAATATAAACTTATACTTACCACTTGGAGTATATTTAACAAAGGATGCCCCATAGACCTCCACTTCACTCAGAGTCAAGATTTTCTTCTTTCCAGGAATCACAATATTGACATAACGACCCTCCATCCCACTGCACTTAAAGGTGTAGGTGGCACCAGCTGGGATAGAGGAGATCACGGCACATCTGTGGGGAGAAAAGAAAATCATCAATAAAAACACATACTGTAACATCACACATATTTAGATTTTACATTGTGTTATGCAATGCATGTATAAGTATAAAATGTGTGATATCAGACTTAATGTCTCAATGCTTTCCAATGTCTTAATCTCCTTCTGTATAATGGGTCAGTCTAGTTTTTACACATCCCAATTTAAATAGTTGTATTGGCTCTGCTATGGCAGATTTACATTAGACCATTCACTGCTTCACAATTATTGTTAAACACGGTTACTGGCCAACTTGGTTGAAAAATTATACATGGAATCTCTAGCACACACATTACGATTCAGTAAGATTCATCAATCCTGATGTATTTTGAGCAAATCAAGCCAAAAAAGAATTACGTATTTACATTGGATTGTTGTTTCCATTGTTGTCTAGAGAATTGCCAATGCGGATCTGAGCTCCGTTGAGCCTGTTAGCACAGCAGTCCTTTCTATTGGTGATAGTAACATAGTACACTTTGTAAGTCATGCTGAGGTCCAGTCTCCACCAGGGGTTAAGTTCAGCTAAGGTGTGGGTGCTCGACCGCTGGTTCCAGTTGCTTAAACGTTTCCCATCAATGGCATTTTGAGGACGCCCTATTGAATGTGTAGAGGACTGTGTAACAACTGCACCTTTTGCCATGTTTGTACCTTGAGAAGATAGTGACAGAAAAATAAAACAAGACAGGGTTTAAAAACATGTTGTTCTCTTAGTCCAATCTTTAGCTATCACTAGTAAGTTTCTAAGAGTAAAATGTGTAAACGCATCCGGACAAATCAAATGTGGTCTTCAATGGTGAAGCCACACAAGCTTGCTGCTTGTGTGCATTTCCTAGTGTAGTGGCCATGTACACCATTTTTGACTAAATGGAAATAGAAATGTTCATACATACTTAACACATATGAACAACGTGATTCACGAGAGCAATGGTCGTGTAACTAACAGATTCCCCAAAGTACTAACAACAGAAAAAACATCTACACTTTAAACTAAAATTCAGAATTCACAAAATTCACGAGTTTTCCTTTTACTTCAACTTCACCGGGCATTTCATAGCTTCATGTCCAACATTGGCAAAAATCAAGGGCCAGATTAAAGGTAGTTTATCATTTGCCAATATAAACTTGTACTTACCACTTGGAGTAAATTTAGGAGTAAATTTAACAAAGGATGCCCCATAGACCTCCACTTCGCACAGAGTCAAGCGCTCTTTCCTGCCAGGAATCACAATATTGACATAACGACCCGCTTTTCCTTTACACTCAAAGGCCTGGGTGCCACCAGCTGGAATCGAAGAGATCACAGCACATCTGAAGAAAAGGAAAGACGAGTTAATAGTATATTTTTCTGTTGTTTACGTATCACTATTTGAACTACGTGCTCTGCTGTGATATGTAGCACGCTCAGTTCCTATATAAGAAGCCTGGTTTTCAGCTTTCTCAATAAGTAGTCTATAATAATGTTTCAGATGCAAATACTAGTTAGCCTGCAGTGCAAGTATCTACCGTCTGAGGGGAATGAGGATACAGTGTGTACAATATTGGTTAAGAAAGAGTTAAAGCAATGAAAAATATACAAATGACTTACATTGCATTGTCGTTTCCATTGTTTTTCCGGGAGTTTCCAATCCGTATCTGGGCTCCATTTAATCTTTCAGCGCAGCAGTCCTTCCTGTTGGTGATAGTTACTGCGTGGATTTTGTACGTTCGCTTGAGGTCCAGTCTCCACCAAGGTTTACGTTCATATCGGGTGTGGGTGCAGGACCGCTGGTTCCAGTTGCTTAAACGTTTCCCATCAATGGCTTTTTGAGGATGTCCATATGAATGTCGAGAAGACTGTCTAGCAATTCCACCTCTTGCTAGATTTGGACCTTGATAAAAGCATGAAAAGCACGAGGGAGGAAAAAAGGTTGTTAAATGAAGATCATGCCCAAGTTTGCACATTTATGGTGTATTAACTGTACCCTTACAGGGTTTTTTATGACATACTGTAAATTAATACCTACCTTTTAGCATAATGGTTTTAGTCTCTATGATTTGTTTTCCAGCTATGGCTTTTAGAGGACTTATTAATGAAAAATGAGAAGTCTGTGTGACAATTCCACCTCTTGCCAGATTTGGACCTTGAGAAACGTATGAAAAGAAGAAAAAAAAAACATTAATGAAGACAAATGACACAGATTCATTTAGGAACAACTTTTGTATTCCCTCAGAGGCATCATGTGGTACTGTATGTCAAATAATGTAATTGTACTGCTAACAGTGATAATATACAACATAAGTATTTACCAGTAGGGACAGGTTTGACAAGACGATGACCATAGACCTCCACTTCACTCAGAGTCAAGATTTTCTTCTTTCCAGGAATCACAATATTGACATAACGACCCTCCATCCCACTGCACTTAAAGGTGTAGGTGGCACCAGCTGGGATAGAGGAGATCACGGCACATCTGTGGGGAGAAAAGAAAATCATCAATAAAAACACATAACATCACACATATTTAGATTTTACATTGTGTTATGCATGTATAAGTATAAAATGTGTGATATCAGACTTAATGTCTCAATACTTTCCAATGTCTTAATCTCCTTCTGTATAATGGGTCAGTCTAGTTTTTACACATCCCAATTTAAATAGTTATATTGGCTCTGATATGGCAGATTTACATTAGACCATTCACTGCTTCACAATTATTGTTAAACACGGTTACTGGCCAACTTGGTTGAAAAATTATACATGGAATCTCTAGCACACACATTACGATTCAGTAAGATTCATCAATCCTGATGTATTTTGAGCAAATCAAGCCAAAAAATGATTACGTATTTACATTGGATTGTTGTTTCCATTGTTGTCTAGAGAATTGCCAATGCGGATCTGAGCTCCGTTGAGCCTGTTAGCACAGCAGTCCTTTCTATTGGTGATAGTAACATAGTACACTTTGTAAGTCATGCTGAGGTCCAGTCTCCACCAGGGGTTAAGTTCAGCTAAGGTGTGGGTGCTCGACCGCTGGTTCCAGTTGCTTAAACGTTTCCCATCAATGGCATTTTGAGGACGCCCTATTGAATGTGTAGAGGACTGTGTAACAACTGCACCTTTTGCCATGTTTGTACCTTGAGAAGATAGTGACAGAAAAATAAAACAAGACAGGGTTTAAAAACATGTTGTTCTCTTAGTCCAATCTTTAGCTATCACTAGTAAGTTTCTAAGAGTAAAATGTGTAAACGCATCCGGACAAATCAAATGTGGTCTTCAATGGTGAAGCCACACAAGCTTGCTGCTTGTGTGCATTTCCTAGTGTAGTGGCCATGTACACCATTTTTGACTAAATGGAAATAGAAATGTTCATACATACTTAACACATATGAACAACGTGCTTCACGAGAGCAATGGTCGTGTAACTAACAGATTCCCCAAAGTACTAACAACAGAAAAAACATCTACACTTTAAACTAAAATTCAGAATTCACAAAATTCACGAGTTTCCCTTTTACTTCAACTTCACCGGGCATTTCATAGCTTCATGTCCAACATTGGCAAAAATCAAGGGCCAGATTAAAGGTAGTTCATCATTTGCCAATATAAACTTATACTTACCACTTGGAGTATATTTAACAAAGGATGCCCCATAGACCTCCACTTCACTCAGAGTCAAGATTTTCTTCTTTCCAGGAATCACAATATTGACATAACGACCCTCCATCCCACTGCACTTAAAGGTGTAGGTGGCACCAGCTGGGATAGAGGAGATCACGGCACATCTGTGGGGAGAAAAGAAAATCATCAATAAAAACACATAACATCACACATATTTAGATTTTACATTGTGTTATGCAATGCATGTATAAGTATAAAATGTGTGATATCAGACTTAATGTCTTAATACTTTCCAATGTCTTAATCTCCTTCTGTATAATGGGTCAGTCTAGTTTTTACACATCCCAATTAAAATAGTTATATTGGCTCTGCTATGGCAGATTTACATTAGACCATTCACTGCTTCACAATTATTGTTAAACACGGTTACTGGCCAACTTGGTTGAAAAATTATACATGGAATCTCTAGCACACACATTACGATTCAGTAAGATTCATCAATCCTGATGTATTTTGAGCAAATCAAGCCAAAAAAGAATGACGTATTTACATTGGATTGTTGTTTCCATTGTTGTCTAGAGAATTGCCAATGCGGATCTGAGCTCCGTTGAGCCTGTTAGCACAGCAGTCCTTTCTATTGGTGATAGTAACATAGTACACTTTGTAAGTCATGCTGAGGTCCAGTCTCCACCAGGGGTTAAGTTCAGCTAAGGTGTGGGTGCTCGACCGCTGGTTCCAGTTGCTTAAACGTTTCCCATCAATGGCATTTTGAGGACGCCCTATTGAATGTGTAGAGGACTGTGTAACAACTGCACCTTTTGCCATGTTTGTACCTTGAGAAGATAGTGACAGAAAAATAAAACAAGACAGGGTTTAAAAACATGTTGTTCTCTTAGTCCAATCTTTAGCTATCACTAGTAAGTTTCTAAGAGTAAAATGTGTAAACGCATCCGGACAAATCAAATGTGGTCTTCAATGGTGAAGCCACACAAGCTTGCTGCTTGTGTGCATTTCCTAGTGTAGTGGCCATGTACACCATTTTTGACTAAATGGAAATAGAAATGTTCATACATACTTAACACATATGAACAACGTGCTTCACGAGAGCAATGGTCGTGTAACTAACAGATTCCCCAAAGTACTAACAACAGAAAAAACATCTACACTTTAAACTAAAATTCAGAATTCACAAAATTCACGAGTTTCCCTTTTACTTCAACTTCACCGGGCATTTCATAGCTTCATGTCCAACATTGGCAAAAATCAAGGGCCAGATTAAAGGTAGTTCATCATTTGCCAATATAAACTTATACTTACCACTTGGAGTATATTTAACAAAGGATGCCCCATAGACCTCCACTTCACTCAGAGTCAAGATTTTCTTCTTTCCAGGAATCACAATATTGACATAACGACCCTCCATCCCACTGCACTTAAAGGTGTAGGTGGCACCAGCTGGGATAGAGGAGATCACGGCACATCTGTGGGGAGAAAAGAAAATCATCAATAAAAACACATAACATCACACATATTTAGATTTTACATTGTGTTATGCAATGCATGTATAAGTATAAAATGTGTGATATCAGACTTAATGTCTTAATACTTTCCAATGTCTTAATCTCCTTCTGTATAATGGGTCAGTCTAGTTTTTACACATCCCAATTAAAATAGTTATATTGGCTCTGCTATGGCAGATTTACATTAGACCATTCACTGCTTCACAATTATTGTTAAACACGGTTACTGGCCAACTTGGTTGAAAAATTATACATGGAATCTCTAGCACACACATTACGATTCAGTAAGATTCATCAATCCTGATGTATTTTGAGCAAATCAAGCCAAAAAAGAATGACGTATTTACATTGGATTGTTGTTTCCATTGTTGTCTAGAGAATTGCCAATGCGGATCTGAGCTCCGTTGAGCCTGTTAGCACAGCAGTCCTTTCTATTGGTGATAGTAACATAGTACACTTTGTAAGTCATGCTGAGGTCCAGTCTCCACCAGGGGTTAAGTTCAGCTAAGGTGTGGGTGCTCGACCGCTGGTTCCAGTTGCTTAAACGTTTCCCATCAATGGCATTTTGAGGACGCCCTATTGAATGTGTAGAGGACTGTGTAACAACTGCACCTTTTGCCATGTTTGTACCTTGAGAAGATAGTGACAGAAAAATAAAACAAGACAGGGTTTAAAAACATGGTGTTCTCTTAGTCCAATCTTTAGCTATCACTAGTAAGTTTCTAAGAGTAAAATGTGTAAACGCATCCGGACAAATCAAATGTGGTCTTCAATGGTGAAGCCACACAAGCTTGCTGCTTGTGTGCATTTCCTAGTGTAGTGGCCATGTACACCATTTTTGACTAAATGGAAATAGAAATGTTCATACATACTTAACACATATGAACAACGTGCTTCACGAGAGCAATGGTGGTGTAACTAACAGATTCCCCAAAGTACTAACAACAGAAAAAACATCTACACTTTAAACTAAAATCCAGAATTCACAAAATTCACACGTTTCCCTTTCACTTCAACTTCACCAGGCATTTCATAGCTTCATTCCCAACGTTGGCAAAAATCAAGGGCCAGATTAAAGGTAGTTTATCATTTGCCAATATAAACTTGTACTTACCACTTGGAGTAAATTTAGGAGTAAATTTAACAAAGGATGCCCCATAGACCTCCACTTCGCACAGAGTCAAGCGCTCTTTCCTGCCAGGAATCACAATATTGACATAACGACCCGCTTTTCCTTTACACTCAAAGGCCTGGGTGCCACCAGCTGGAATCGAAGAGATCACCGCACATCTGAAGAAAAGGAAAGACGAGTTAATAGTATATTTTTCTGTTGTTTACGTATCACTATTTGAACTACGTGCTCTGCTGTGATATGTAGCACGCTCAGTTCCTATATAAGAAGCCTGGTTTTCAGCTTTCTCAATAAGTAGTCTATAATAATGTTTCAGATGCAAATACTAGTTAGCCTGCAGTGCAAGTATCTACCGTCTGAGGGGAATGAGGATACAGTGTGTACAATATTGGTTAAGAAAGAGTTAAAGCAATGAAAAATATACAAATGACTTACATTGCATTGTCGTTTCCATTGTTTTTCCGGGAGTTTCCAATCCGTATCTGGGCTCCATTTAATCTTTCAGCGCAGCAGTCCTTCCTGTTGGTGATAGTTACTGCGTGGATTTTGTACGTTCGCTTGAGGTCCAGTCTCCACCAAGGTTTACGTTCATATCGGGTGTGGGTGCAGGACCGCTGGTTCCAGTTGCTTAAACGTTTCCCATCAATGGCTTTTTGAGGATGTCCATATGAATGTCGAGAAGACTGTCTAGCAATTCCACCTCTTGCTAGATTTGGACCTTGATAAAAGCATGAAAAGCACGAGGGAGGAAAAAAGGTTGTTAAATGAAGATCATGCCCAAGTTTGCACATTTATGGTGTATTAACTGTACCCTTACAGGGTTTTTTATGACATACTGTAAATTAATACCTACCTTTTAGCATAATGGTTTTAGTCTCTATGATTTGTTTTCCAGCTATGGCTTTTAGAGGACTTATTAATGAAAAATGAGAAGTCTGTGTGACAATTCCACCTCTTGCCAGATTTGGACCTTGAGAAACGTATGAAAAGAAGAAAAAAAAAAACATTAATGAAGACAAATGACACAGATTCATTTAGGAACAACTTTTGTATTCCCTCAGAGGCATCATGTGGTACTGTATGTCAAATAATGTAATTGTACTGCTAACAGTGATAATATACAACATAAGTATTTACCAGTAGGGACAGGTTTGACAAGACGATGACCATAGACCTCCACTTCACTCAGAGTCAAGATTTTCTTCTTTCCAGGAATCACAATATTGACATAACGACCCTCCATCCCACTGCACTTAAAGGTGTAGGTGGCACCAGCTGGGATAGAGGAGATCACGGCACATCTGTGGGGAGAAAAGAAAATCATCAATAAAAACACATAACATCACACATATTTAGATTTTACATTGTGTTATGCATGTATAAGTATAAAATGTGTGATATCAGACTTAATGTCTCAATACTTTCCAATGTCTTAATCTCCTTCTGTATAATGGGTCAGTCTAGTTTTTACACATCCCAATTAAAATAGTTATATTGGCTCTGCTATGGCAGATTTACATTAGACCATTCACTGCTTCACAATTATTGTTAAACACGGTTACTGGCCAACTTGGTTGAAAAATTATACATGGAATCTCTAGCACACACATTACGATTCAGTAAGATTCATCAATCCTGATGTATTTTGAGCAAATCAAGCCAAAAAATGATTACGTATTTACATTGGATTGTTGTTTCCATTGTTGTCTAGAGAATTGCCAATGCGGATCTGAGCTCCGTTGAGCCTGTTAGCACAGCAGTCCTTTCTATTGGTGATAGTAACATAGTACACTTTGTAAGTCATGCTGAGGTCCAGTCTCCACCAGGGGTTAAGTTCAGCTAAGGTGTGGGTGCTCGACCGCTGGTTCCAGTTGCTTAAACGTTTCCCATCAATGGCATTTTGAGGACGCCCTATTGAATGTGTAGAGGACTGTGTAACAACTGCACCTTTTGCCATGTTTGTACCTTGAGAAGATAGTGACAGAAAAATAAAACAAGACAGGGTTTAAAAACATGTTGTTCTCTTAGTCCAATCTTTAGCTATCACTAGTAAGTTTCTAAGAGTAAAATGTGTAAACGCATCCGGACAAATCAAATGTGGTCTTCAATGGTGAAGCCACACAAGCTTGCTGCTTGTGTGCATTTCCTAGTGTAGTGGCCATGTACACCATTTTTGACTAAATGGAAATAGAAATGTTCATACATACTTAACACATATGAACAACGTGATTCACGAGAGCAATGGTCGTGTAACTAACAGATTCCCCAAAGTACTAACAACAGAAAAAACATCTACACTTTAAACTAAAATTCAGAATTCACAAAATTCACGAGTTTTCCTTTTACTTCAACTTCACCGGGCATTTCATAGCTTCATGTCCAACATTGGCAAAAATCAAGGGCCAGATTAAAGGTAGTTTATCATTTGCCAATATAAACTTGTACTTACCACTTGGAGTAAATTTAGGAGTAAATTTAACAAAGGATGCCCCATAGACCTCCACTTCGCACAGAGTCAAGCGCTCTTTCCTGCCAGGAATCACAATATTGACATAACGACCCGCTTTTCCTTTACACTCAAAGGCCTGGGTGCCACCAGCTGGAATCGAAGAGATCACAGCACATCTGAAGAAAAGGAAAGACGAGTTAATAGTATATTTTTCTGTTGTTTACGTATCACTATTTGAACTACGTGCTCTGCTGTGATATGTAGCACGCTCAGTTCCTATATAAGAAGCCTGGTTTTCAGCTTTCTCAATAAGTAGTCTATAATAATGTTTCAGATGCAAATACTAGTTAGCCTGCAGTGCAAGTATCTACCGTCTGAGGGGAATGAGGATACAGTGTGTACAATATTGGTTAAGAAAGAGTTAAAGCAATGAAAAATATACAAATGACTTACATTGCATTGTCGTTTCCATTGTTTTTCCGGGAGTTTCCAATCCGTATCTGGGCTCCATTTAATCTTTCAGCGCAGCAGTCCTTCCTGTTGGTGATAGTTACTGCGTGGATTTTGTACGTTCGCTTGAGGTCCAGTCTCCACCAAGGTTTACGTTCATATCGGGTGTGGGTGCAGGACCGCTGGTTCCAGTTGCTTAAACGTTTCCCATCAATGGCTTTTTGAGGATGTCCATATGAATGTCGAGAAGACTGTCTAGCAATTCCACCTCTTGCTAGATTTGGACCTTGATAAAAGCATGAAAAGCACGAGGGAGGAAAAAAGGTTGTTAAATGAAGATCATGCCCAAGTTTGCACATTTATGGTGTATTAACTGTACCCTTACAGGGTTTTTTATGACATACTGTAAATTAATACCTACCTTTTAGCATAATGGTTTTAGTCTCTATGATTTGTTTTCCAGCTATGGCTTTTAGAGGACTTATTAATGAAAAATGAGAAGTCTGTGTGACAATTCCACCTCTTGCCAGATTTGGACCTTGAGAAACGTATGAAAAGAAGAAAAAAAAAACATTAATGAAGACAAATGACACAGATTCATTTAGGAACAACTTTTGTATTCCCTCAGAGGCATCATGTGGTACTGTATGTCAAATAATGTAATTGTACTGCTAACAGTGATAATATACAACATAAGTATTTACCAGTAGGGACAGGTTTGACAAGACGATGACCATAGACCTCCACTTCACTCAGAGTCAAGATTTTCTTCTTTCCAGGAATCACAATATTGACATAACGACCCTCCATCCCACTGCACTTAAAGGTGTAGGTGGCACCAGCTGGGATAGAGGAGATCACGGCACATCTGTGGGGAGAAAAGAAAATCATCAATAAAAACACATAACATCACACATATTTAGATTTTACATTGTGTTATGCATGTATAAGTATAAAATGTGTGATATCAGACTTAATGTCTCAATACTTTCCAATGTCTTAATCTCCTTCTGTATAATGGGTCAGTCTAGTTTTTACACATCCCAATTTAAATAGTTATATTGGCTCTGATATGGCAGATTTACATTAGACCATTCACTGCTTCACAATTATTGTTAAACACGGTTACTGGCCAACTTGGTTGAAAAATTATACATGGAATCTCTAGCACACACATTACGATTCAGTAAGATTCATCAATCCTGATGTATTTTGAGCAAATCAAGCCAAAAAATGATTACGTATTTACATTGGATTGTTGTTTCCATTGTTGTCTAGAGAATTGCCAATGCGGATCTGAGCTCCGTTGAGCCTGTTAGCACAGCAGTCCTTTCTATTGGTGATAGTAACATAGTACACTTTGTAAGTCATGCTGAGGTCCAGTCTCCACCAGGGGTTAAGTTCAGCTAAGGTGTGGGTGCTCGACCGCTGGTTCCAGTTGCTTAAACGTTTCCCATCAATGGCATTTTGAGGACGCCCTATTGAATGTGTAGAGGACTGTGTAACAACTGCACCTTTTGCCATGTTTGTACCTTGAGAAGATAGTGACAGAAAAATAAAACAAGACAGGGTTTAAAAACATGTTGTTCTCTTAGTCCAATCTTTAGCTATCACTAGTAAGTTTCTAAGAGTAAAATGTGTAAACGCATCCGGACAAATCAAATGTGGTCTTCAATGGTGAAGCCACACAAGCTTGCTGCTTGTGTGCATTTCCTAGTGTAGTGGCCATGTACACCATTTTTGACTAAATGGAAATAGAAATGTTCATACATACTTAACACATATGAACAACGTGCTTCACGAGAGCAATGGTCGTGTAACTAACAGATTCCCCAAAGTACTAACAACAGAAAAAACATCTACACTTTAAACTAAAATTCAGAATTCACAAAATTCACGAGTTTCCCTTTTACTTCAACTTCACCGGGCATTTCATAGCTTCATGTCCAACATTGGCAAAAATCAAGGGCCAGATTAAAGGTAGTTCATCATTTGCCAATATAAACTTATACTTACCACTTGGAGTATATTTAACAAAGGATGCCCCATAGACCTCCACTTCACTCAGAGTCAAGATTTTCTTCTTTCCAGGAATCACAATATTGACATAACGACCCTCCATCCCACTGCACTTAAAGGTGTAGGTGGCACCAGCTGGGATAGAGGAGATCACGGCACATCTGTGGGGAGAAAAGAAAATCATCAATAAAAACACATACTGTAACATCACACATATTTAGATTTTACATTGTGTTATGCAATGCATGTATAAGTATAAAATGTGTGATATCAGACTTAATGTCTCAATGCTTTCCAATGTCTTAATCTCCTTCTGTATAATGGGTCAGTCTAGTTTTTACACATCCCAATTTAAATAGTTGTATTGGCTCTGCTATGGCAGATTTACATTAGACCATTCACTGCTTCACAATTATTGTTAAACACGGTTACTGGCCAACTTGGTTGAAAAATTATACATGGAATCTCTAGCACACACATTACGATTCAGTAAGATTCATCAATCCTGATGTATTTTGAGCAAATCAAGCCAAAAAAGAATTACGTATTTACATTGGATTGTTGTTTCCATTGTTGTCTAGAGAATTGCCAATGCGGATCTGAGCTCCGTTGAGCCTGTTAGCACAGCAGTCCTTTCTATTGGTGATAGTAACATAGTACACTTTGTAAGTCATGCTGAGGTCCAGTCTCCACCAGGGGTTAAGTTCAGCTAAGGTGTGGGTGCTCGACCGCTGGTTCCAGTTGCTTAAACGTTTCCCATCAATGGCATTTTGAGGACGCCCTATTGAATGTGTAGAGGACTGTGTAACAACTGCACCTTTTGCCATGTTTGTACCTTGAGAAGATAGTGACAGAAAAATAAAACAAGACAGGGTTTAAAAACATGTTGTTCTCTTAGTCCAATCTTTAGCTATCACTAGTAAGTTTCTAAGAGTAAAATGTGTAAACGCATCCGGACAAATCAAATGTGGTCTTCAATGGTGAAGCCACACAAGCTTGCTGCTTGTGTGCATTTCCTAGTGTAGTGGCCATGTACACCATTTTTGACTAAATGGAAATAGAAATGTTCATACATACTTAACACATATGAACAACGTGATTCACGAGAGCAATGGTCGTGTAACTAACAGATTCCCCAAAGTACTAACAACAGAAAAAACATCTACACTTTAAACTAAAATTCAGAATTCACAAAATTCACGAGTTTTCCTTTTACTTCAACTTCACCGGGCATTTCATAGCTTCATGTCCAACATTGGCAAAAATCAAGGGCCAGATTAAAGGTAGTTTATCATTTGCCAATATAAACTTGTACTTACCACTTGGAGTAAATTTAGGAGTAAATTTAACAAAGGATGCCCCATAGACCTCCACTTCGCACAGAGTCAAGCGCTCTTTCCTGCCAGGAATCACAATATTGACATAACGACCCGCTTTTCCTTTACACTCAAAGGCCTGGGTGCCACCAGCTGGAATCGAAGAGATCACAGCACATCTGAAGAAAAGGAAAGACGAGTTAATAGTATATTTTTCTGTTGTTTACGTATCACTATTTGAACTACGTGCTCTGCTGTGATATGTAGCACGCTCAGTTTCTATATAAGAAGCCTGGTTTTCAGCTTTCTCAATAAGTAGTCTATAATAATGTTTCAGATGCAAATACTAGTTAGCCTGCAGTGCAAGTATCTACCGTCTGAGGGGAATGAGGATACAGTGTGTACAATATTGGTTAAGAAAGAGTTAAAGCAATGAAAAATATACAAATGACTTACATTGCATTGTCGTTTCCATTGTTTTTCCGGGAGTTTCCAATCCGTATCTGGGCTCCATTTAATCTTTCAGCGCAGCAGTCCTTCCTGTTGGTGATAGTTACTGCGTGGATTTTGTACGTTCGCTTGAGGTCCAGTCTCCACCAAGGTTTACGTTCATATCGGGTGTGGGTGCAGGACCGCTGGTTCCAGTTGCTTAAACGTTTCCCATCAATGGCTTTTTGAGGATGTCCATATGAATGTCGAGAAGACTGTCTAGCAATTCCACCTCTTGCTAGATTTGGACCTTGATAAAAGCATGAAAAGCACGAGGGAGGAAAGAAGGTTGTTAAATGAAGATCATGCCCAAGTTTGCACATTTATGGTGTATTAACTGTACCCTTACAGGGTTTTTTATGACATACTGTAAATTAATACCTACCTTTTAGCATAATGGTTTTAGTCTCTATGATTTGTTTTCCAGCTATGGCTTTTAGAGGACTTATTAATGAAAAATGAGAAGTCTGTGTGACAATTCCACCTCTTGCCAGATTTGGACCTTGAGAAACGTATGAAAAGAAGAAAAAAAAAACATTAATGAAGACAAATGACACAGATTCATTTAGGAACAACTTTTGTATTCCCTCAGAGGCATCATGTGGTACTGTATGTCAAATAATGTAATTGTACTGCTAACAGTGATAATATACAACATAAGTATTTACCAGTAGGGACAGGTTTGACAAGACGATGACCATAGACCTCCACTTCACTCAGAGTCAAGATTTTCTTCTTTCCAGGAATCACAATATTGACATAACGACCCTCCATCCCACTGCACTTAAAGGTGTAGGTGGCACCAGCTGGGATAGAGGAGATCACGGCACATCTGTGGGGAGAAAAGAAAATCATCAATAAAAACACATAACATCACACATATTTAGATTTTACATTGTGTTATGCATGTATAAGTATAAAATGTGTGATATCAGACTTAATGTCTCAATACTTTCCAATGTCTTAATCTCCTTCTGTATAATGGGTCAGTCTAGTTTTTACACATCCCAATTAAAATAGTTATATTGGCTCTGCTATGGCAGATTTACATTAGACCATTCACTGCTTCACAATTATTGTTAAACACGGTTACTGGCCAACTTGGTTGAAAAATTATACATGGAATCTCTAGCACACACATTACGATTCAGTAAGATTCATCAATCCTGATGTATTTTGAGCAAATCAAGCCAAAAAATTATTACGTATTTACATTGGATTGTTGTTTCCATTGTTGTCTAGAGAATTGCCAATGCGGATCTGAGCTCCGTTGAGCCTGTTAGCACAGCAGTCCTTTCTATTGGTGATAGTAACATAGTACACTTTGTAAGTCATGCTGAGGTCCAGTCTCCACCAGGGGTTAAGTTCAGCTAAGGTGTGGGTGCTCGACCGCTGGTTCCAGTTGCTTAAACGTTTCCCATCAATGGCATTTTGAGGACGCCCTATTGAATGTGTAGAGGACTGTGTAACAACTGCACCTTTTGCCATGTTTGTACCTTGAGAAGATAGTGACAGAAAAATAAAACAAGACAGGGTTTAAAAACATGTTGTTCTCTTAGTCCAATCTTTAGCTATCACTAGTAAGTTTCTAAGAGTAAAATGTGTAAACGCATCCGGACAAATCAAATGTGGTCTTCAATGGTGAAGCCACACAAGCTTGCTGCTTGTGTGCATTTCCTAGTGTAGTGGCCATGTACACCATTTTTGACTAAATGGAAATAGAAATGTTCATACATACTTAACACATATGAACAACGTGATTCACGAGAGCAATGGTCGTGTAACTAACAGATTCCCCAAAGTACTAACAACAGAAAAAACATCTACACTTTAAACTAAAATTCAGAATTCACAAAATTCACGAGTTTTCCTTTTACTTCAACTTCACCGGGCATTTCATAGCTTCATGTCCAACATTGGCAAAAATCAAGGGCCAGATTAAAGGTAGTTCATCATTTGCCAATATAAACTTATACTTACCACTTGGAGTATATTTAACAAAGGATGCCCCATAGACCTCCACTTCACTCAGAGTCAAGATTTTCTTCTTTCCAGGAATCACAATATTGACATAACGACCCTCCATCCCACTGCACTTAAAGGTGTAGGTGGCACCAGCTGGGATAGAGGAGATCACGGCACATCTGTGGGGAGAAAAGAAAATCATCAATAAAAACACATAACATCACACATATTTAGATTTTACATTGTGTTATGCAATGCATGTATAAGTATAAAATGTGTGATATCAGACTTAATGTCTCAATACTTTCCATTGTCTTAATCTCCTTCTGTATAATGGGTCAGTCTAGTTTTTACACATCCCAATTAAAATAGTTATATTGGCTCTGCTATGGCAGATTTACATTAGACCATTCACTGCTTCACAATTATTGTTAAACACGGTTACTGGCCAACTTGGTTGAAAAATTATACATGGAATCTCTAGCACACACATTACGATTCAGTAAGATTCATCAATCCTGATGTATTTTGAGCAAATCAAGCCAAAAAAGAATTACGTATTTACATTGGATTGTTGTTTCCATTGTTGTCTAGAGAATTGCCAATGCGGATCTGAGCTCCGTTGAGCCTGTTAGCACAGCAGTCCTTTCTATTGGTGATAGTAACATAGTACACTTTGTAAGTCATGCTGAGGTCCAGTCTCCACCAGGGGTTAAGTTCAGCTAAGGTGTGGGTGCTCGACCGCTGGTTCCAGTTGCTTAAACGTTTCCCATCAATGGCATTTTGAGGACGCCCTATTGAATGTGTAGAGGACTGTGTAACAACTGCACCTTTTGCCATGTTTGTACCTTGAGAAGATAGTGACAGAAAAATAAAACAAGACAGGGTTTAAAAACATGGTGTTCTCTTAGTCCAATCTTTAGCTATCACTAGTAAGTTTCTAAGAGTAAAATGTGTAAACGCATCCGGACAAATCAAATGTGGTCTTCAATGGTGAAGCCACACAAGCTTGCTGCTTGTGTGCATTTCCTAGTGTAGTGGCCATGTACACCATTTTTGACTAAATGGAAATAGAAATGTTCATACATACTTAACACATATGAACAACGTGCTTCACGAGAGCAATGGTGGTGTAACTAACAGATTCCCCAAAGTACTAACAACAGAAAAAACATCTACACTTTAAACTAAAATCCAGAATTCACAAAATTCACACGTTTCCCTTTCACTTCAACTTCACCAGGCATTTCATAGCTTCATTCCCAACGTTGGCAAAAATCAAGGGCCAGATTAAAGGTAGTTTATCATTTGCCAATATAAACTTGTACTTACCACTTGGAGTAAATTTAGGAGTAAATTTAACAAAGGATGCCCCATAGACCTCCACTTCGCACAGAGTCAAGCGCTCTTTCCTGCCAGGAATCACAATATTGACATAACGACCCGCTTTTCCTTTACACTCAAAGGCCTGGGTGCCACCAGCTGGAATCGAAGAGATCACAGCACATCTGAAGAAAAGGAAAGACGAGTTAATAGTATATTTTTCTGTTGTTTACGTATCACTATTTGAACTACGTGCTCTGCTGTGATATGTAGCACGCTCAGTTCCTATATAAGAAGCCTGGTTTTCAGCTTTCTCAATAAGTAGTCTATAATAATGTTTCAGATGCAAATACTAGTTAGCCTGCAGTGCAAGTATCTACCGTCTGAGGGGAATGAGGATACAGTGTGTACAATATTGGTTAAGAAAGAGTTAAAGCAATGAAAAATATACAAATGACTTACATTGCATTGTCGTTTCCATTGTTTTTCCGGGAGTTTCCAATCCGTATCTGGGCTCCATTTAATCTTTCAGCGCAGCAGTCCTTCCTGTTGGTGATAGTTACTGCGTGGATTTTGTACGTTCGCTTGAGGTCCAGTCTCCACCAAGGTTTACGTTCATATCGGGTGTGGGTGCAGGACCGCTGGTTCCAGTTGCTTAAACGTTTCCCATCAATGGCTTTTTGAGGATGTCCATATGAATGTCGAGAAGACTGTCTAGCAATTCCACCTCTTGCTAGATTTGGACCTTGATAAAAGCATGAAAAGCACGAGGGAGGAAAAAAGGTTGTTAAATGAAGATCATGCCCAAGTTTGCACATTTATGGTGTATTAACTGTACCCTTACAGGGTTTTTTATGACATACTGTAAATTAATACCTACCTTTTAGCATAATGGTTTTAGTCTCTATGATTTGTTTTCCAGCTATGGCTTTTAGAGGACTTATTAATGAAAAATGAGAAGTCTGTGTGACAATTCCACCTCTTGCCAGATTTGGACCTTGAGAAACGTATGAAAAGAAGAAAAAAAAAACATTAATGAAGACAAATGACACAGATTCATTTAGGAACAACTTTTGTATTCCCTCAGAGGCATCATGTGGTACTGTATGTCAAATAATGTAATTGTACTGCTAACAGTGATAATATACAACATAAGTATTTACCAGTAGGGACAGGTTTGACAAGACGATGACCATAGACCTCCACTTCACTCAGAGTCAAGATTTTCTTCTTTCCAGGAATCACAATATTGACATAACGACCCTCCATCCCACTGCACTTAAAGGTGTAGGTGGCACCAGCTGGGATAGAGGAGATCACGGCACATCTGTGGGGAGAAAAGAAAATCATCAATAAAAACACATAACATCACACATATTTAGATTTTACATTGTGTTATGCATGTATAAGTATAAAATGTGTGATATCAGACTTAATGTCTCAATACTTTCCAATGTCTTAATCTCCTTCTGTATAATGGGTCAGTCTAGTTTTTACACATCCCAATTTAAATAGTTATATTGGCTCTGATATGGCAGATTTACATTAGACCATTCACTGCTTCACAATTATTGTTAAACACGGTTACTGGCCAACTTGGTTGAAAAATTATACATGGAATCTCTAGCACACACATTACGATTCAGTAAGATTCATCAATCCTGATGTATTTTGAGCAAATCAAGCCAAAAAATGATTACGTATTTACATTGGATTGTTGTTTCCATTGTTGTCTAGAGAATTGCCAATGCGGATCTGAGCTCCGTTGAGCCTGTTAGCACAGCAGTCCTTTCTATTGGTGATAGTAACATAGTACACTTTGTAAGTCATGCTGAGGTCCAGTCTCCACCAGGGGTTAAGTTCAGCTAAGGTGTGGGTGCTCGACCGCTGGTTCCAGTTGCTTAAACGTTTCCCATCAATGGCATTTTGAGGACGCCCTATTGAATGTGTAGAGGACTGTGTAACAACTGCACCTTTTGCCATGTTTGTACCTTGAGAAGATAGTGACAGAAAAATAAAACAAGACAGGGTTTAAAAACATGTTGTTCTCTTAGTCCAATCTTTAGCTATCACTAGTAAGTTTCTAAGAGTAAAATGTGTAAACGCATCCGGACAAATCAAATGTGGTCTTCAATGGTGAAGCCACACAAGCTTGCTGCTTGTGTGCATTTCCTAGTGTAGTGGCCATGTACACCATTTTTGACTAAATGGAAATAGAAATGTTCATACATACTTAACACATATGAACAACGTGCTTCACGAGAGCAATGGTCGTGTAACTAACAGATTCCCCAAAGTACTAACAACAGAAAAAACATCTACACTTTAAACTAAAATTCAGAATTCACAAAATTCACGAGTTTCCCTTTTACTTCAACTTCACCGGGCATTTCATAGCTTCATGTCCAACATTGGCAAAAATCAAGGGCCAGATTAAAGGTAGTTCATCATTTGCCAATATAAACTTATACTTACCACTTGGAGTATATTTAACAAAGGATGCCCCATAGACCTCCACTTCACTCAGAGTCAAGATTTTCTTCTTTCCAGGAATCACAATATTGACATAACGACCCTCCATCCCACTGCACTTAAAGGTGTAGGTGGCACCAGCTGGGATAGAGGAGATCACGGCACATCTGTGGGGAGAAAAGAAAATCATCAATAAAAACACATACTGTAACATCACACATATTTAGATTTTACATTGTGTTATGCAATGCATGTATAAGTATAAAATGTGTGATATCAGACTTAATGTCTCAATGCTTTCCAATGTCTTAATCTCCTTCTGTATAATGGGTCAGTCTAGTTTTTACACATCCCAATTTAAATAGTTGTATTGGCTCTGCTATGGCAGATTTACATTAGACCATTCACTGCTTCACAATTATTGTTAAACACGGTTACTGGCCAACTTGGTTGAAAAATTATACATGGAATCTCTAGCACACACATTACGATTCAGTAAGATTCATCAATCCTGATGTATTTTGAGCAAATCAAGCCAAAAAAGAATTACGTATTTACATTGGATTGTTGTTTCCATTGTTGTCTAGAGAATTGCCAATGCGGATCTGAGCTCCGTTGAGCCTGTTAGCACAGCAGTCCTTTCTATTGGTGATAGTAACATAGTACACTTTGTAAGTCATGCTGAGGTCCAGTCTCCACCAGGGGTTAAGTTCAGCTAAGGTGTGGGTGCTCGACCGCTGGTTCCAGTTGCTTAAACGTTTCCCATCAATGGCATTTTGAGGACGCCCTATTGAATGTGTAGAGGACTGTGTAACAACTGCACCTTTTGCCATGTTTGTACCTTGAGAAGATAGTGACAGAAAAATAAAACAAGACAGGGTTTAAAAACATGTTGTTCTCTTAGTCCAATCTTTAGCTATCACTAGTAAGTTTCTAAGAGTAAAATGTGTAAACGCATCCGGACAAATCAAATGTGGTCTTCAATGGTGAAGCCACACAAGCTTGCTGCTTGTGTGCATTTCCTAGTGTAGTGGCCATGTACACCATTTTTGACTAAATGGAAATAGAAATGTTCATACATACTTAACACATATGAACAACGTGATTCACGAGAGCAATGGTCGTGTAACTAACAGATTCCCCAAAGTACTAACAACAGAAAAAACATCTACACTTTAAACTAAAATTCAGAATTCACAAAATTCACGAGTTTTCCTTTTACTTCAACTTCACCGGGCATTTCATAGCTTCATGTCCAACATTGGCAAAAATCAAGGGCCAGATTAAAGGTAGTTTATCATTTGCCAATATAAACTTGTACTTACCACTTGGAGTAAATTTAGGAGTAAATTTAACAAAGGATGCCCCATAGACCTCCACTTCGCACAGAGTCAAGCGCTCTTTCCTGCCAGGAATCACAATATTGACATAACGACCCGCTTTTCCTTTACACTCAAAGGCCTGGGTGCCACCAGCTGGAATCGAAGAGATCACAGCACATCTGAAGAAAAGGAAAGACGAGTTAATAGTATATTTTTCTGTTGTTTACGTATCACTATTTGAACTACGTGCTCTGCTGTGATATGTAGCACGCTCAGTTTCTATATAAGAAGCCTGGTTTTCAGCTTTCTCAATAAGTAGTCTATAATAATGTTTCAGATGCAAATACTAGTTAGCCTGCAGTGCAAGTATCTACCGTCTGAGGGGAATGAGGATACAGTGTGTACAATATTGGTTAAGAAAGAGTTAAAGCAATGAAAAATATACAAATGACTTACATTGCATTGTCGTTTCCATTGTTTTTCCGGGAGTTTCCAATCCGTATCTGGGCTCCATTTAATCTTTCAGCGCAGCAGTCCTTCCTGTTGGTGATAGTTACTGCGTGGATTTTGTACGTTCGCTTGAGGTCCAGTCTCCACCAAGGTTTACGTTCATATCGGGTGTGGGTGCAGGACCGCTGGTTCCAGTTGCTTAAACGTTTCCCATCAATGGCTTTTTGAGGATGTCCATATGAATGTCGAGAAGACTGTCTAGCAATTCCACCTCTTGCTAGATTTGGACCTTGATAAAAGCATGAAAAGCACGAGGGAGGAAAGAAGGTTGTTAAATGAAGATCATGCCCAAGTTTGCACATTTATGGTGTATTAACTGTACCCTTACAGGGTTTTTTATGACATACTGTAAATTAATACCTACCTTTTAGCATAATGGTTTTAGTCTCTATGATTTGTTTTCCAGCTATGGCTTTTAGAGGACTTATTAATGAAAAATGAGAAGTCTGTGTGACAATTCCACCTCTTGCCAGATTTGGACCTTGAGAAACGTATGAAAAGAAGAAAAAAAAAACATTAATGAAGACAAATGACACAGATTCATTTAGGAACAACTTTTGTATTCCCTCAGAGGCATCATGTGGTACTGTATGTCAAATAATGTAATTGTACTGCTAACAGTGATAATATACAACATAAGTATTTACCAGTAGGGACAGGTTTGACAAGACGATGACCATAGACCTCCACTTCACTCAGAGTCAAGATTTTCTTCTTTCCAGGAATCACAATATTGACATAACGACCCTCCATCCCACTGCACTTAAAGGTGTAGGTGGCACCAGCTGGGATAGAGGAGATCACGGCACATCTGTGGGGAGAAAAGAAAATCATCAATAAAAACACATAACATCACACATATTTAGATTTTACATTGTGTTATGCATGTATAAGTATAAAATGTGTGATATCAGACTTAATGTCTCAATACTTTCCAATGTCTTAATCTCCTTCTGTATAATGGGTCAGTCTAGTTTTTACACATCCCAATTAAAATAGTTATATTGGCTCTGCTATGGCAGATTTACATTAGACCATTCACTGCTTCACAATTATTGTTAAACACGGTTACTGGCCAACTTGGTTGAAAAATTATACATGGAATCTCTAGCACACACATTACGATTCAGTAAGATTCATCAATCCTGATGTATTTTGAGCAAATCAAGCCAAAAAATGATTACGTATTTACATTGGATTGTTGTTTCCATTGTTGTCTAGAGAATTGCCAATGCGGATCTGAGCTCCGTTGAGCCTGTTAGCACAGCAGTCCTTTCTATTGGTGATAGTAACATAGTACACTTTGTAAGTCATGCTGAGGTCCAGTCTCCACCAGGGGTTAAGTTCAGCTAAGGTGTGGGTGCTCGACCGCTGGTTCCAGTTGCTTAAACGTTTCCCATCAATGGCATTTTGAGGACGCCCTATTGAATGTGTAGAGGACTGTGTAACAACTGCACCTTTTGCCATGTTTGTACCTTGAGAAGATAGTGACAGAAAAATAAAACAAGACAGGGTTTAAAAACATGTTGTTCTCTTAGTCCAATCTTTAGCTATCACTAGTAAGTTTCTAAGAGTAAAATGTGTAAACGCATCCGGACAAATCAAATGTGGTCTTCAATGGTGAAGCCACACAAGCTTGCTGCTTGTGTGCATTTCCTAGTGTAGTGGCCATGTACACCATTTTTGACTAAATGGAAATAGAAATGTTCATACATACTTAACACATATGAACAACGTGATTCACGAGAGCAATGGTCGTGTAACTAACAGATTCCCCAAAGTACTAACAACAGAAAAAACATCTACACTTTAAACTAAAATTCAGAATTCACAAAATTCACGAGTTTTCCTTTTACTTCAACTTCACCGGGCATTTCATAGCTTCATGTCCAACATTGGCAAAAATCAAGGGCCAGATTAAAGGTAGTTCATCATTTGCCAATATAAACTTATACTTACCACTTGGAGTATATTTAACAAAGGATGCCCCATAGACCTCCACTTCACTCAGAGTCAAGATTTTCTTCTTTCCAGGAATCACAATATTGACATAACGACCCTCCATCCCACTGCACTTAAAGGTGTAGGTGGCACCAGCTGGGATAGAGGAGATCACGGCACATCTGTGGGGAGAAAAGAAAATCATCAATAAAAACACATAACATCACACATATTTAGATTTTACATTGTGTTATGCAATGCATGTATAAGTATAAAATGTGTGATATCAGACTTAATGTCTCAATACTTTCCATTGTCTTAATCTCCTTCTGTATAATGGGTCAGTCTAGTTTTTACACATCCCAATTAAAATAGTTATATTGGCTCTGCTATGGCAGATTTACATTAGACCATTCACTGCTTCACAATTATTGTTAAACACGGTTACTGGCCAACTTGGTTGAAAAATTATACATGGAATCTCTAGCACACACATTACGATTCAGTAAGATTCATCAATCCTGATGTATTTTGAGCAAATCAAGCCAAAAAAGAATTACGTATTTACATTGGATTGTTGTTTCCATTGTTGTCTAGAGAATTGCCAATGCGGATCTGAGCTCCGTTGAGCCTGTTAGCACAGCAGTCCTTTCTATTGGTGATAGTAACATAGTACACTTTGTAAGTCATGCTGATGTCCAGTCTCCACCAGGGGTTAAGTTCAGCTAAGGTGTGGGTGCTCGACCGCTGGTTCCAGTTGCTTAAACGTTTCCCATCAATGGCATTTTGAGGACGCCCTATTGAATGTGTAGAGGACTGTGTAACAACTGCACCTTTTGCCATGTTTGTACCTTGAGAAGATAGTGACAGAAAAATAAAACAAGACAGGGTTTAAAAACATGGTGTTCTCTTAGTCCAATCTTTAGCTATCACTAGTAAGTTTCTAAGAGTAAAATGTGTAAACGCATCCGGACAAATCAAATGTGGTCTTCAATGGTGAAGCCACACAAGCTTGCTGCTTGTGTGCATTTCCTAGTGTAGTGGCCATGTACACCATTTTTGACTAAATGGAAATAGAAATGTTCATACATACTTAACACATATGAACAACGTGCTTCACGAGAGCAATGGTGGTGTAACTAACAGATTCCCCAAAGTACTAACAACAGAAAAAACATCTACACTTTAAACTAAAATCCAGAATTCACAAAATTCACACGTTTCCCTTTCACTTCAACTTCACCAGGCATTTCATAGCTTCATTCCCAACGTTGGCAAAAATCAAGGGCCAGATTAAAGGTAGTTTATCATTTGCCAATATAAACTTGTACTTACCACTTGGAGTAAATTTAGGAGTAAATTTAACAAAGGATGCCCCATAGACCTCCACTTCGCACAGAGTCAAGCGCTCTTTCCTGCCAGGAATCACAATATTGACATAACGACCCGCTTTTCCTTTACACTCAAAGGCCTGGGTGCCACCAGCTGGAATCGAAGAGATCACAGCACATCTGAAGAAAAGGAAAGACGAGTTAATAGTATATTTTTCTGTTGTTTACGTATCACTATTTGAACTACGTGCTCTGCTGTGATATGTAGCACGCTCAGTTCCTATATAAGAAGCCTGGTTTTCAGCTTTCTCAATAAGTAGTCTATAATAATGTTTCAGATGCAAATACTAGTTAGCCTGCAGTGCAAGTATCTACCGTCTGAGGGGAATGAGGATACAGTGTGTACAATATTGGTTAAGAAAGAGTTAAAGCAATGAAAAATATACAAATGACTTACATTGCATTGTCGTTTCCATTGTTTTTCCGGGAGTTTCCAATCCGTATCTGGGCTCCATTTAATCTTTCAGCGCAGCAGTCCTTCCTGTTGGTGATAGTTACTGCGTGGATTTTGTACGTTCGCTTGAGGTCCAGTCTCCACCAAGGTTTACGTTCATATCGGGTGTGGGTGCAGGACCGCTGGTTCCAGTTGCTTAAACGTTTCCCATCAATGGCTTTTTGAGGATGTCCATATGAATGTCGAGAAGACTGTCTAGCAATTCCACCTCTTGCTAGATTTGGACCTTGATAAAAGCATGAAAAGCACGAGGGAGGAAAAAAGGTTGTTAAATGAAGATCATGCCCAAGTTTGCACATTTATGGTGTATTAACTGTACCCTTACAGGGTTTTTTGTGACATACTGTAAATTAATACCTACCTTTTAGCATAATGGTTTTAGTCTCTATGATTTGTTTTCCAGCTATGGCTTTTAGAGGACTTATTAATGAAAAATGAGAAGTCTGTGTGACAATTCCACCTCTTGCCAGATTTGGACCTTGAGAAACGTATGAAAAGAAGAAAAAAAAAACATTAATGAAGACAAATGACACAGATTCATTTAGGAACAACTTTTGTATTCCCTCAGAGGCATCATGTGGTACTGTATGTCAAATAATGTAATTGTACTGCTAACAGTGATAATATACAACATAAGTATTTACCAGTAGGGACAGGTTTGACAAGACGATGACCATAGACCTCCACTTCACTCAGAGTCAAGATTTTCTTCTTTCCAGGAATCACAATATTGACATAACGACCCTCCATCCCACTGCACTTAAAGGTGTAGGTGGCACCAGCTGGGATAGAGGAGATCACGGCACATCTGTGGGGAGAAAAGAAAATCATCAATAAAAACACATAACATCACACATATTTAGATTTTACATTGTGTTATGCAATGCATGTATAAGTATAAAATGTGTGATATCAGACTTAATGTCTCAATACTTTCCATTGTCTTAATCTCCTTCTGTATAATGGGTCAGTCTAGTTTTTACACATCCCAATTAAAATAGTTATATTGGCTCTGCTATGGCAGATTTACATTAGACCATTCACTGCTTCACAATTATTGTTAAACACGGTTACTGGCCAACTTGGTTGAAAAATTATACATGGAATCTCTAGCACACACATTACGATTCAGTAAGATTCATCAATCCTGATGTATTTTGAGCAAATCAAGCCAAAAAAGAATTACGTATTTACATTGGATTGTTGTTTCCATTGTTGTCTAGAGAATTGCCAATGCGGATCTGAGCTCCGTTGAGCCTGTTAGCACAGCAGTCCTTTCTATTGGTGATAGTAACATAGTACACTTTGTAAGTCATGCTGAGGTCCAGTCTCCACCAGGGGTTAAGTTCAGCTAAGGTGTGGGTGCTCGACCGCTGGTTCCAGTTGCTTAAACGTTTCCCATCAATGGCATTTTGAGGACGCCCTATTGAATGTGTAGAGGACTGTGTAACAACTGCACCTTTTGCCATGTTTGTACCTTGAGAAGATAGTGACAGAAAAATAAAACAAGACAGGGTTTAAAAACATGGTGTTCTCTTAGTCCAATCTTTAGCTATCACTAGTAAGTTTCTAAGAGTAAAATGTGTAAACGCATCCGGACAAATCAAATGTGGTCTTCAATGGTGAAGCCACACAAGCTTGCTGCTTGTGTGCATTTCCTAGTGTAGTGGCCATGTACACCATTTTTGACTAAATGGAAATAGAAATGTTCATACATACTTAACACATATGAACAACGTGCTTCACGAGAGCAATGGTGGTGTAACTAACAGATTCCCCAAAGTACTAACAACAGAAAAAACATCTACACTTTAAACTAAAATCCAGAATTCACAAAATTCACACGTTTCCCTTTCACTTCAACTTCACCAGGCATTTCATAGCTTCATTCCCAACGTTGGCAAAAATCAAGGGCCAGATTAAAGGTAGTTTATCATTTGCCAATATAAACTTGTACTTACCACTTGGAGTAAATTTAGGAGTAAATTTAACAAAGGATGCCCCATAGACCTCCACTTCGCACAGAGTCAAGCGCTCTTTCCTGCCAGGAATCACAATATTGACATAACGACCCGCTTTTCCTTTACACTCAAAGGCCTGGGTGCCACCAGCTGGAATCGAAGAGATCACAGCACATCTGAAGAAAAGGAAAGACGAGTTAATAGTATATTTTTCTGTTGTTTACGTATCACTATTTGAACTACGTGCTCTGCTGTGATATGTAGCACGCTCAGTTCCTATATAAGAAGCCTGGTTTTCAGCTTTCTCAATAAGTAGTCTATAATAATGTTTCAGATGCAAATACTAGTTAGCCTGCAGTGCAAGTATCTACCGTCTGAGGGGAATGAGGATACAGTGTGTACAATATTGGTTAAGAAAGAGTTAAAGCAATGAAAAATATACAAATGACTTACATTGCATTGTCGTTTCCATTGTTTTTCCGGGAGTTTCCAATCCGTATCTGGGCTCCATTTAATCTTTCAGCGCAGCAGTCCTTCCTGTTGGTGATAGTTACTGCGTGGATTTTGTACGTTCGCTTGAGGTCCAGTCTCCACCAAGGTTTACGTTCATATCGGGTGTGGGTGCAGGACCGCTGGTTCCAGTTGCTTAAACGTTTCCCATCAATGGCTTTTTGAGGATGTCCATATGAATGTCGAGAAGACTGTCTAGCAATTCCACCTCTTGCTAGATTTGGACCTTGATAAAAGCATGAAAAGCACGAGGGAGGAAAAAAGGTTGTTAAATGAAGATCATGCCCAAGTTTGCACATTTATGGTGTATTAACTGTACCCTTACAGGGTTTTTTGTGACATACTGTAAATTAATACCTACCTTTTAGCATAATGGTTTTAGTCTCTATGATTTGTTTTCCAGCTATGGCTTTTAGAGGACTTATTAATGAAAAATGAGAAGTCTGTGTGACAATTCCACCTCTTGCCAGATTTGGACCTTGAGAAACGTATGAAAAGAAGAAAAAAAAAACATTAATGAAGACAAATGACACAGATTCATTTAGGAACAACTTTTGTATTCCCTCAGAGGCATCATGTGGTACTGTATGTCAAATAATGTAATTGTACTGCTAACAGTGATAATATACAACATAAGTATTTACCAGTAGGGACAGGTTTGACAAGACGATGACCATAGACCTCCACTTCACTCAGAGTCAAGATTTTCTTCTTTCCAGGAATCACAATATTGACATAACGACCCTCCATCCCACTGCACTTAAAGGTGTAGGTGGCACCAGCTGGGATAGAGGAGATCACGGCACATCTGTGGGGAGAAAAGAAAATCATCAATAAAAACACATAACATCACACATATTTAGATTTTACATTGTGTTATGCAATGCATGTATAAGTATAAAATGTGTGATATCAGACTTAATGTCTCAATACTTTCCAATGTCTTAATCTCCTTCTGTATAATGGGTCAGTCTAGTTTTTACACATCCCAATTAAAATAGTTATATTGGCTCTGCTATGGCAGATTTACATTAGACCATTCACTGCTTCACAATTATTGTTAAACACGGTTACTGGCCAACTTGGTTGAAAAATTATACATGGAATCTCTAGCACACACATTACGATTCAGTAAGATTCATCAATCCTGATGTATTTTGAGCAAATCAAGCCAAAAAAGAATTACGTATTTACATTGGATTGTTGTTTCCATTGTTGTCTAGAGAATTGCCAATGCGGATCTGAGCTCCGTTGAGCCTGTTAGCACAGCAGTCCTTTCTATTGGTGATAGTAACATAGTACACTTTGTAAGTCATGCTGAGGTCCAGTCTCCACCAGGGGTTAAGTTCAGCTAAGGTGTGGGTGCTCGACCGCTGGTTCCAGTTGCTTAAACGTTTCCCATCAATGGCATTTTGAGGACGCCCTATTGAATGTGTAGAGGACTGTGTAACAACTGCACCTTTTGCCATGTTTGTACCTTGAGAAGATAGTGACAGAAAAATAAAACAAGACAGGGTTTAAAAACATGGTGTTCTCTTAGTCCAATCTTTAGCTATCACTAGTAAGTTTCTAAGAGTAAAATGTGTAAACGCATCCGGACAAATCAAATGTGGTCTTCAATGGTGAAGCCACACAAGCTTGCTGCTTGTGTGCATTTCCTAGTGTAGTGGCCATGTACACCATTTTTTACTAAATGGAAATAGAAATGTTCATACATACTTAACACATATGAACAACGTGCTTCACGAGAGCAATGGTGGTGTAACTAACAGATTCCCCAAAGTACTAACAACAGAAAAAACATCTACACTTTAAACTAAAATCCAGAATTCACAAAATTCACACGTTTCCCTTTCACTTCAACTTCACCAGGCATTTCATAGCTTCATTCCCAACGTTGGCAAAAATCAAGGGCCAGATTAAAGGTAGTTTATCATTTGCCAATATAAACTTGTACTTACCACTTGGAGTAAATTTAGGAGTAAATTTAACAAAGGATGCCCCATAGACCTCCACTTCGCACAGAGTCAAGCGCTCTTTCCTGCCAGGAATCACAATATTGACATAACGACCCGCTTTTCCTTTACACTCAAAGGCCTGGGTGCCACCAGCTGGAATCGAAGAGATCACAGCACATCTGAAGAAAAGGAAAGACGAGTTAATAGTATATTTTTCTGTTGTTTACGTATCACTATTTGAACTACGTGCTCTGCTGTGATATGTAGCACGCTCAGTTCCTATATAAGAAGCCTGGTTTTCAGCTTTCTCAATAAGTAGTCTATAATAATGTTTCAGATGCAAATACTAGTTAGCCTGCAGTGCAAGTATCTACCGTCTGAGGGGAATGAGGATACAGTGTGTACAATATTGGTTAAGAAAGAGTTAAAGCAATGAAAAATATACAAATGACTTACATTGCATTGTCGTTTCCATTGTTTTTCCGGGAGTTTCCAATCCGTATCTGGGCTCCATTTAATCTTTCAGCGCAGCAGTCCTTCCTGTTGGTGATAGTTACTGCGTGGATTTTGTACGTTCGCTTGAGGTCCAGTCTCCACCAAGGTTTACGTTCATATCGGGTGTGGGTGCAGGACCGCTGGTTCCAGTTGCTTAAACGTTTCCCATCAATGGCTTTTTGAGGATGTCCATATGAATGTCGAGAAGACTGTCTAGCAATTCCACCTCTTGCTAGATTTGGACCTTGATAAAAGCATGAAAAGCACGAGGGAGGAAAAAAGGTTGTTAAATGAAGATCATGCCCAAGTTTGCACATTTATGGTGTATTAACTGTACCCTTACAGGGTTTTTTATGACATACTGTAAATTAATACCTACCTTTTAGCATAATGGTTTTAGTCTCTATGATTTGTTTTCCAGCTATGGCTTTTAGAGGACTTATTAATGAAAAATGAGAAGTCTGTGTGACAATTCCACCTCTTGCCAGATTTGGACCTTGAGAAACGTATGAAAAGAAGAAAAAAAAACATTAATGAAGACAAATGACACAGATTCATTTAGGAACAACTTTTGTATTCCCTCAGAGGCATCATGTGGTACTGTATGTCAAATAATGTAATTGTACTGCTAACAGTGATAATATACAACATAAGTATTTACCAGTAGGGACAGGTTTGACAAGACGATGACCATAGACCTCCACTTCACTCAGAGTCAAGATTTTCTTCTTTCCAGGAATCACAATATTGACATAACGACCCTCCATCCCACTGCACTTAAAGGTGTAGGTGGCACCAGCTGGGATAGAGGAGATCACGGCACATCTGTGGGGAGAAAAGAAAATCATCAATAAAAACACATAACATCACACATATTTAGATTTTACATTGTGTTATGCATGTATAAGTATAAAATGTGTGATATCAGACTTAATGTCTCAATACTTTCCAATGTCTTAATCTCCTTCTGTATAATGGGTCAGTCTAGTTTTTACACATCCCAATTAAAATAGTTATATTGGCTCTGCTATGGCAGATTTACATTAGACCATTCACTGCTTCACAATTATTGTTAAACACGGTTACTGGCCAACTTGGTTGAAAAATTATACATGGAATCTCTAGCACACACATTACGATTCAGTAAGATTCATCAATCCTGATGTATTTTGAGCAAATCAAGCCAAAAAATTATTACGTATTTACATTGGATTGTTGTTTCCATTGTTGTCTAGAGAATTGCCAATGCGGATCTGAGCTCCGTTGAGCCTGTTAGCACAGCAGTCCTTTCTATTGGTGATAGTAACATAGTACACTTTGTAAGTCATGCTGAGGTCCAGTCTCCACCAGGGGTTAAGTTGAGCTAAGGTGTGGGTGCTCGACCGCTGGTTCCAGTTGCTTAAACGTTTCCCATCAATGGCATTTTGAGGACGCCCTATTGAATGTGTAGAGGACTGTGTAACAACTGCACCTTTTGCCATGTTTGTACCTTGAGAAGATAGTGACAGAAAAATAAAACAAGACAGGGTTTAAAAACATGGTGTTCTCTTAGTCCAATCTTTAGCTATCACTAGTAAGTTTCTAAGAGTCAAATGTGTAAACGCATCCGGACAAATCAAATGTGGTCTTCAATGGTGAAGCCACACAAGCTTGCTGCTTGTGTGCATTTCCTAGTGTAGTGGCCATGTACACCATTTTTGACTAAATGGAAATAGAAATGTTCATACATACTTAACACATATGAACAACGTGCTTCACGAGAGCAATGGTGGTGTAACTAACAGATTCCCCAAAGTACTAACAACAGAAAAAACATCTACACTTTAAACTAAAATCCAGAATTCACAAAATTCACACGTTTCCCTTTCACTTCAACTTCACCAGGCATTTCATAGCTTCATTCCCAACGTTGGCAAAAATCAAGGGCCAGATTAAAGGTAGTTCATCATTTGCCAATATAAACTTGTACTTACCACTTGGAGTATATTTAACAAAGGATGCCCCATAGACCTCCACTTCACTCAGAGTCAAGATTTTCTTCTTTCCAGGAATCACAATATTGACATAACGACCCTCCATCCCACTGCACTTAAAGGTGTAGGTGGCACCAGCTGGGATAGAGGAGATCACGGCACATCTGTGGGGAGAAAGGAAAATCATCAATAAAAACACATAACATCACACATATTTTGATTTTACATTGTGTTATGCAATGCATGTATAAGTATAAAATATGTGATATCAGACTTAATGTCAATACTTTCCAATGTCTTAATCTCCTTCTGTATAATGGGTCAGTCTAGTTTTTACACATCCCAATTAAAATAGTTATATTTGCTCTGCTATGGCAGATTTACATTAGACCATTCACTGCTTCACAATTATTGTTAAACACGGTTACTGGCCAACTTGGTTGAAAAATTATACATGGAATCTCTAGCACACACATTACGATTCAGTAAGATTCATCGATCCTGATGTATTTTGAGCAAATCAAGCCAAAAAAGAATTACGTATTTACATTGGATTGTTGTTTCCATTGTTGTCTAGAGAATTGCCAATGCGGATCTGAGCTCCGTTGAGCCTGTTAGCACAGCAGTCCTTTCTATTGGTGATAGTAACATAGTACACTTTGTAAGTCATGCTGAGGTCCAGTCTCCACCAGGGGTTAAGTTCAGCTAAGGTGTGGGTGCTCGACCGCTGGTTCCAGTTGCTTAAACGTTTCCCATCAATGGCATTTTGAGGACGCCCTAATGAATGTGTAGAGGACTGTGTAACAACTGCACCTTTTGCCATGTTTGTACCTTGAGAAGAGAATGACAGAAAAATAAAACAAGACAGGGTTTAAAAACATGGTGTTCTCTTAGTCCAATCTTTAGCTATCACTAGTAAGTTTCTAAGAGTAAAATGTGTAAACGCATCCGGACAAATCAAATGTGGTCTTCAATGGTGAAGCCACACAAGCTTGCTGCTTGCGTGCATTTCCTAGTGTAGTGGCCATGTACACCATTTTTGACTAAATGGAAATAGAAATATTCATACATACTTAACACATATGAACAACGTGCTTCACGAGAGCAATGGTCTTGTAACTAACAGATTCCCCAAAGTACTAACAACAGAAAAAACATCTACACTTTAAACTAAAATTCAGAATTCACAAAATTCACGAGTTTCCCTTTTACTTCAACTTCACCGGGCATTTAACCACTTAAACCCCATATGGGTATAACCTGAGTCCCTCAGGGCTCAATACTAGCGTCTTTTCTGTTTTCTGCTATTTTCAGCGAAAGCTTTCCCCACAATACCGACGCTGGGGTTCAAGTGGTTAATGCTTCATGTCCAACTTTGGCAAAAATCAAGGGCCAGATTAAAGGTAGTTCATCATTTGCCAATATAAACTTATACTTACCACTTGGAGTATATTTAACAAAGGATGCCCCATAGACCTCCACTTCACTCAGAGTCAAGATTTTCTTCTTTCCAGGAATCACAATATTGACATAACGACCCTCCATCCCACTGCACTTAAAGGTGTAGGTGGCACCAGCTGGGATAGAGGAGATCACGGCACATCTGTGGGGAGAAAGGAAAATCATCAATAAAAACACATAACATCACACATATTTTGATTTTACATTGTGTTATGCAATGCATGTATAAGTATAAAATATGTGATATCAGACTTAATGTCTCAATACTTTCCAATGTCTTAATCTCCTTCTGTATAATGGGTCAGTCTAGTTTTTACACATCCCAATTAAAATAGTTATATTGGCTCTGCTATGGCAGATTTACATTAGACCATTCACTGCTTCACAATTATTGTTAAACACGGTTACTGGCCAACTTGGTTGAAAAATTATACATGGAATCTCTAGCACACACATTACGATTCAGTAAGATTCATCAATCCTGATGTATTTTGAGCAAATCAAGCCAAAAAAGAATGACGTATTTACATTGGATTGTTGTTTCCATTGTTGTCTAGAGAATTGCCAATGCGGATCTGAGCTCCGTTGAGCCTGTTAGCACAGCAGTCCTTTCTATTGGTGATAGTAACATAGTACACTTTGTAAGTCATGCTGAGGTCCAGTCTCCACCAGGGGTTAAGTTGAGCTAAGGTGTGGGTGCTCGACCGCTGGTTCCAGTTGCTTAGACGTTTCCCATCAATGGCATTTTGAGGACGCCCTAATGAATGTGTAGAGGACTGTGTAACAACTGCACCTTTTGCCATGTTTGTACCTTGAGAAGAGAATGACAGAAAAATAAAACAAGACAGGGTTAAAAACATTGTGTTTTCTTAGTCCAATCTTTAGCTATCACTAGTAAGTTTCTAAGAGTAAAATGTGTAAACGCATCCGGACAAATCAAATGTGGTCTTCAATGGTGAAGCCACACAAGCTTGCTGCTTGTGTGCATTTCCTAGTGTAGTGGCCATGTACACCATTTTTGACTAAATGGAAATAGAAATGTTCATACATACTTAACACATATGAACAACGTGCTTCACGAGAACAATGGTGGTGTATAACTAACAGATTCCCCAAAGTACTAACAACAGAAGAAATGTCTACACTTTAAACTAAAATCCAGAATTCACAAAATTCACAAGTTTCCCTTTCACTTCAACTTCACCAGGCATTTCATAGCTTCATGTCCAACGTTGGCAAAAATCAAGGGCCAGATCAAAGGTAGTTTATCATTTGCCAATATAAACTTGTACTTACCACTTGGAGTAAATTTAACAAAGGATGCCCCATAGACCTCCACTTCACTCAGAGTCAAGATTTTCTTCTTTCCAGGAATCACAATATTGACATAACGACCCTCCATCCCACTGCACTTAAAGGTGTTGGTGGCACCAGCTGGGATAGAGGTGATCACGGCACATCTGTGGGGAGACAAGAAAATCATCAATAAAAATACATACTGTAACATCACACATATTTTGATTTTACATTGTATCATGCACGTATAAGTCTAAAAATGTGTGATATCAGACTTAATGTCTCAATTCTTTCCAATATCTTATTCTCCTTCTGTATAATGGGTTAGTATAGTTTTTACACATCCCGATTATAATAGTTATCTGCTATGGCAGATTTACATTAGACCATTCACTGCTTCACAATTATTGTTAAACACGGTTACTGGCCAACTTAGTAGAAAAAGTATACATGGAATCTCTAGCACACACGTTACGATTCAGTAGGATTCATCAATCCTGATGTATTTGGAGCAAATCAGCCCAAAAAAAAATTACGTATTTACATTGGATTGTTGTTTCCATTGTTGTCTAGAGAATTGCCAATGCGGATCTGAGCTCCGTTGAGCCTGTTAGCACAGCAGTCCTTTCTATTTGTAATGGTAACATAGGACACTTTGTAAGTCATGCTGAGGTCCAGTCTCCACCAGGGGTTATGTTCAGCTAAGGTTTGCGTGCTCGACCGCTGGTTCCAGTTGCTTAAACGTCTCCCATCAATGGCATTTTCAGGACGTCCAAATGAATATGTAGAAGACTGTGTAACAACTGCACCTCTTGCCATATTTTTCCCTTGGAAGAAGAAAAATAAGTAAATAGTTAGACCATAAGTGATGTGGACATGTGTTAACAACAACTTAATCTTGACACTGCTTTTGGTAGACACCACTATCTAAAACGGGCATCTAGCTAAAAGTTGAGCACCAGCTTGAGAAAAGACACAGGAGAAACTAAAGGAGACATGAGAAACAGACAACTAAAGAATAGTTAGAATTGCTTAAATTGGATTAGATCAAAAAAATCAATTTGAGCTGTACCCATAAGACAATGTAAGACCTTTAGTTAAACAAAGTAGTACTCCTCGCCCCCAAAGTGTAAAATCCACCCTTTGTGAATCATTAATTATGGGGGGATTCCCCCCAGTTTAGATTTTTGGGTTCAGATTACTGTAAAGTTATATACCCGCTTGAAATAATAATACATAATAAACCTCCTTTTTAAAGTAATACTAGGTAACTTTTTCAACAAAACTAAAGTTAAATTGTATATATTTTAAGAGTGGCAAAAGTTTCACAACACCCACTTTATGAATTTCACCCCCGAAAGCTTTTTATACATATATTTTCTATTGAACGGTGATAGGGGTGTTTTCCCGCGAAAATGACATCATGTAGCCGGAAAAAGGAAGCGGAAATGCACCGGTTTCCTGTTTAGCCAGGAACTACCGCACCGGTTTCCTGTTTGGCCAGGAACTACCACGCTAATAACAAAAAGGAAACTCAAGCTGATTTTAAGAGATTGTATGATTTTAAGATCGAAAAACAACAGAAAAAGAAAACACAGCTCACGGTAACTAAAGCTCCACTGGCTAAGAGAAACGATCCACAGATCGTATAAAACAATTAAAAGAACGCTTTTTGAAACGCTTCTGTCTTCCGGTGAAAACAAATGGAATTCTGGGTAACAGAGGAATAAACGAACGGCCTGCATTGACGGTAATGACCAGCAGAGGCTGCTAAAAATCGTTATTTGTGGACCTGCATTGTATAACTTTAATGCAAATTTTACTGCCAACTATATGATATGTAACAAATTAGAATCAGAATGTATTTATAGAATCAGCTTTATTTTCACATCACAGGTTTACAGAAGTAAAAAAGTGGGTGAAATTTATTTTCGTGCATAGTTCCGATCGTATCGTTATTTCCATAGAAAAGAAAAGAAAGGGAAACTTAGTACCTGACTTAGTACGTACCAGTAGGGATAATGGCTTTTTTAGCATCGTATATAGTTGACTGTTTAGTAATTTCAACTCTTGCCAGATTTTTGCCTTGAAAGAAGCGTGAAAAACAAGCAATTAGTCAGGATATCATTGGCTGTGTCCAGCTATAACAACCATGGGATAAATAAATATTGACTCATTTCCAAATGACTTGTGTTTAAAACGACCTAAGTTTACAAAAGTCAGCAGAACTAACTTAACTTAGTAAATAGCTTACGTATGTGATTGAAGACATAATCCCAAAGAGTAGAATTGTAATTGTAATAACCATGTTTACTGGACAGCAATTCATACCTACTTGGAACAATTTCCCTCGGAGGCATCATAAGAAGAAAACTATTCACAATGTATTCATTGTACTTGTTCAGTAGTTTCAGATGACATATTATAATTAGTACCTACCTCCTAGCACAATCTTTTTGAAGACCTCCACACGGTTTCCTATGGATTTTTGGGGACTTATCAATTTATATTGAGCAGTCTGTGTAACAACTTTACCTCTTGCCAGATTTTGACCTTGAAAAAAACGTGAAAAATAAAATGAGGAAAAAAAGAAAAAGTATTTTTGGAGATGATGCCAAAATGTACAAATTCCTTATGCATTAATTGTAATTGTACAGTAGTTTCAGATGACATACTGTAATTAGTACCTACCTAGCATATTTTTTCCATCAATGACTTTCTGAGGACTTATTATTTTGTGTTGAATAGTCTGTGTAACAACTCCTCCTCTTGCCAGATTTTGACCTTGAGAAAAACATGAAAAATGTTATAAAAACTGAAAGAACCAAAAACACGCATTCATGAAGACAACGCCCAAATTCCCATATTTACAATGTATTCATTGTACTTGTTCAGTAGTTTCAGATGGCATACTATAATTAGTACCTACCTCCTAGCACAATCTTTTTAAAGACCTCCACACGGTTTCCTACCATGGATTTTTGGGGACTTATCAATTTATATTGAGTAGTCTGTTTAACAACTTTACCGCTTGCCAAATTTTTACCTTGAAAGAAACGTGAAAAATTAAATGAGGAAAAAAAGAAAAGAAAAAAAAATGCATTATTGGAGATGATGCCCAAATTTACAAATTCCATATGCATTAATTGTAATTGTACAGTAGTTTCAGATGACATACTGTAATTAGTATCTACCTAGCATAATTTTTCCATCAATGACTTTCTGAGGACTTATTATTTTGTGATGAATAGTCTGTGTAACAACTCCTCCTCTTGCCAGATTTTGACCTTGAGAAAAACATGAAAAATGTTATAAAAACTGAAAGAACCAAAAACACGCATTCATGAAGACAACGCCCAAATTCCCATATTTACGATGTATTCATTGTACTTGTTCAGTAGTTTCAGATGGCATACTATAATTAGTACCTACCTCCTAGCACAATCTTTTTAAAGACCTCCACACGGTTTCCTACCATGGATTTTTGGGGACTTATCAATTTATATTGAGTAGTCTGTGTAACAACTTTACGGCTTGCCAGATTTTTACCTTGAGAAAAAAACGTGAAAAATAAAATGAGGAAAAAAACAAAAAACAAAACAATGCATTATTGGTGATGATGCCCACATTTGCACTTTCTTTATGTATTTATTATGTATTTATTGTAAGTCTAACAACCATGGGATGAATAAATATTGACTCATTTCCAAATGACTCATGTTTAAAACGACTAATATTCACGAAAATCCATTCATACAAATAGCAGCAGGACATTGACCAAATAGCTTATGTCTATGAATGAAGGCATAATCCCAAAGTGTAGAATTGTAATTGTAATAACTATGTTTACTAAGTTACAGTAATATACATACCTACTTGGTATCATAAGCCTCCGCGTTCATGACAGATCATTCCATTGTACTGCTAACTGTGATATTTTGTTACAGATTAGTACCTACCAGTAGGAATAATGCGACGCGATATGACAGTGCGCTGACCATAAACCTCCACTTCACACAGGGTCAGGTATTGTCTCCTGCCAGGAATCACGATGTTGACATAGCGACCTGTCATCCCTCTGCAGTTGAAGGTTTGGGTGGCTCCAGCTCGGATATGTCTGATCACAGCACACCTGAGAACCAAATATTGGAGACATCCATTTAAAACACAAATGCATACACACTGTTCTCAAATACACACATCACATTATTATGACCCGTTTTTAACGTATGAAAAGACATTAGATACCATGTAGTTTGATGTTGAATTGGTATCGTAGTTTCTTGGAAGCACTAAATTGTTCTCTTTGCACTCTACCTTTGGGTCTACATTACCCTGTCTTTGTTGACCAGGTTTCATGATTACTCTGATTTCACACTTGTAAGTTGCTCTGGATAAGAGAGTCTGCTAATCTAAATTGAAATTGATACCTCGGGTTGCGGTTTCCATTGTCTCGTTGAGAATTTCCAATGCGGATCTCAGCTCCATTGAGTCTGTCAGAGCAGCAATCCTTTCTGTTTGTGATTCTGATGTAGTTGACTTTATAGGCCGTTTGGAGGTCCAGTCTCCACCAGGGTTTAATTTGACGCTTTGTGTGCGTACAGGAGCCTTGTCTCCAGTTGCTTGCATGTCTCCCATCAATGGCTTTTTGAGGACTTCCAAATGAACGCTGAGAAGACTGTGTAGCAATTCCACCTCTTGCCACATTTTTCCCTTGAAAGACATATGAAAAACAAGTAAATATTGTTAATATCACCGATCTGTCTGGATTTCACTGCTATCGGATTCATATGTCTTATCCCAAAATTAACCATATATATAACGTTTTTGTGTTTTTCTGTTTTTCTGCCTTTATTGATAGTATATAGTGGAGATGGGCAGGAAACAGGGAGAGAGAGACAGGGAGTGACACGCAGCAAAGGTCGTCGAGATCGAGATTCGAACCTGCATTAGAGCCATGTGGTATGCGTCTGGACCGCTAGGCCAGCGGGCGCCCCATATATAAATGATTAAAGAAAAATGTGCATACTATGACTGAAAATCCAGTCATACAAATATCACCAGAGCATTGTTAAATGGTTTAAGTCTATGAAGGAAGGCACAATACTAAAATGTTATAGCAATATTTACCAATACTGTACATACCCCCAGAGGTTGTATTACACTTAAGTAAAACTACTACTTTACTACTACTAAGTACTTTTAAAGTAAAACATTACATTAAATAAGTAGCGATGCACCGATATGGAAATCCTGGTGGATGTTTGAAATAACAATTTGGCTGATAGCCGATACAAATACCGATATTGGTTGTCTCCGCCAGGCCGAAAGGCATGGCCGAGACTATGTTTTTCACCTTGTCCGTCCATCCGTCCGTCCGTCCGTCTGTGTGTGTCCCCGTCTGTTCTGTGAACAGCTAATCTCCGGCACTGTTGGCCCGGTCGCTGCGAAACTCCCCGGATGCCAAAGCCGAACCTCTGCCCCGAAATGTTTCAGATTGGCCTGTTATAGCGCCACCAGGAGGCCGATTTTTACAAAACATTTTTTTTGCTATTTCTCTTTCAGATTCTGTCCAGAAATCAAGCAAATCGGTACACAGTATCAGGCGAATATCAACTTATTTGCTGATATGCTGATGGCTGTCAATGAGGCAAATATCGGGTGATACCAATATACGGCCGATATATCAGTGCATCCCTAAAAATAATTATAGGTACTATCAGATGCTTCAAGTCTATCATTCAAATGGTACTCTAAAGGGTGTCTCACTATTACCAGAGTCATTGTCTAGCGAGATATCTCCACTTTCAGGTACTTTTTACACCACTGTACAAAACCTACTTGGGAAAACTTCACTGAGAAGCACCATAAACCTCCATATTCTTGATGAATCATTTAATTGTACTGTTAAATGTAATATTATTTAACAGATTAGTACTTTCTGGCTCAGCTCCTGCTGCTCCGACACTCCGGCTGATCTCCTGCTCCGTCCTCCCCTCACCCATGAACACAACCCCGAGATACTTGAACTCTTTTACTTGGAGTAAGGTCTTTTTCCCTACCTGGATTCGGCATTCCACCGGTTTCCATCTTAGCTGCAGGGAGCGCTACTGTGTTTAATGTACCACACTGTTGTGACAAAGAGAGAGCTGAGCCAAAAGACAAAGCTCGCAAAATACTGGCCAACCTTAGATCCTACTCCCACCTATGGTCATGAAATGTAGGTCATGACTGAAAGATCAAGGTCATAAATACAAGTGGCCAAATTTTGTTTTCTCAGGAGGGTGGCTCTCATGTCCCTTAGGGATAGGTTAAGAAGTTCACTCAACCAGGAGAGACTTGAACAAGAGCCGCTGCTACTTTACGTGTAAAGGAGGTAGTTAAGGTGGATCTAGTACAGATGCCTCCTGTCTCCCTAGGTAGGTACATCCAGGTGGGTGGAGGGCAGACTTAGGACTAGATAGGGGGATTATATCTTCACGCTGGCCTTGGAGCACCTCGGGATCACCCAGTTAGCAGTGGCCCTGGAAAGGGAAGTCTGGGATTCTCTGCTGTAACTGTTACCTCTGTGACCCAACTCTGGATAAGTGGATGAAAATGGATGATGAAGATTAGTACCTACCAAAAGGCGAAATGGCAATACGGTGTCCATAAACCAGCACTTCACACAGAGTCAGGTATTGTTTCTTGCCAGGAATAACAATATTGACATAGCGACCTATCATCCCTTGGCAATTGAAGGTTTGGGAGGTTCCAGCTCGGATATGTCCAATCACAGCACACCTGAGAACAAAACAAAAATATTTATATTAATGTACGTAGACCTTGATGTCATGAACTCGAATGAACAATCCTAAACTATTTACAAAGGATTAACTGATTGAAGGTGGAAGGATCTGCTGTCAATACTTGTGGCAGGTTTTAGTCTAGACCCTGTGCCAAGCAATGCCAAACTTAGATTTCATTTGCATGACACACCCTGCTTTGTAGGGAATGATCTACAGCAGATGCATAACACACACACACACACACACACACACACACACACACACACACACACACACACACACACACACACACACACACACACACACACACACACACACACGATTACTCAGACCTATAAAGTATTAATATACCTCGGGTTGCGGTTTCCATTGTCACTCAGGTAATTTCCAATGCGGATCTCGGCTCCATTGAGTCTGCTAGCGCAACAATCCCTTCTGTTAGTGATTGTGACATAATTGACTTTGTAGACCGTTCGAAGGTCCAGTCTCCACCAGGGTTTAAATTGAAGTTGTGTGTGGCTACATGACCGCGGTATCCCATCAATGGCTTTTTGAGGAATTTCGGTTAAAAGCTGAGAAGACTGTTTAGCAATTCCACCTCTTATCCGTTTTCTCCCTTGAAAGAAGTATGAAAAATGAGCAAATAGTCAATATCATAGGAAATGTCTGGATCTCACCATGATCAGATTCAAGTGTCTCATCTCCAAACAAGCCATATTTACAGGATGAAAGAACATTTTACAAACTATGGTCCTTTTCAGACTGGATTTGTTTTCTCCAAACACATTTCTGATATAATTACTAACATAAGACGTGTTATCTCATGTAACAATTTGAATGGAATTGGAAAGACCGTAATTTCTCCCCAATATTGTGGAGGAATAACTATTCCCTTTCTTTGGTCAGTTACGGACATTGTTTGGTAAGGGTTTCCTTGTGAAACAACATCATGCAGTTGCCTATGGGTGGATTACACTTTATTAATTTTCGGATGAATGGTTTTACTATTCTACAGTGCATAGCTGGTAATGATGTAACTAGTCCAATTGGCAGGATGTATTGCTCCACTGCACAGTTGGTTAGAAATGAAAAATCCAAGTCCATTGAACCGATGAAACAGCTCTCAAAGTCACTCTTTTAGCACATAAACAACACAATCAAAGCTGATTCTGACAATCTATAACATCACAAAACTCGAAGAAGAAAATATTAACTGCTGCTATTTGAACAGTCCAGGTATTCTTCCTTCCTCCTTCCACAGAAAATGGCTAAATCATTATGAAGTTTGCATTTTTCTTTAACACACTGTCCGTACTGTGTTTTGTGATGTTATACTGTATGTTGTCAGAATCAGCTTTGTATGTGTTCGTTGGAGAGCTGTCTCTTGGTACAATGGAAAACAATGAGATACTATTTTGGATTATTAATTTCTAATCAACTGTGTAATGGATAATATCTCACCAATTGGACTAGTTATATCATGACAAGGTAAGTACACAACCCAAACATCTATCAAAGTGTCCTATTGCTTTAAGTCAATAAAGGAAGGGATAAGATACTTGGGTAGGTAGGGAAAAATCCCTCAGAGGAATCATAAACCAGTTCATTACAGATTTAATTGTACTGCTAACTGTGATATAGTTACAGATTAGCACCTACCAAAAATGACAGGTATGGCAAAACGTTGTCCATAAACCTCCACTTCACACAGGCTCAGGTATTGTCTCCTGCCAGGAATCACAATGTTGACATAGCGACCTATCATCCCTCTGCAATTGTAGGTATGGGTGGCTCCACCTCGGATATGTCTGATCACAGCACACCTGAGAACCAGATATCAAACGCATACATTTAATAAACACATTGCCAGGGCCAGGCAGTTTCTTACATTTGAATAGATTAACACTGTTCACAATGCTAACATCTTGCCACACCAATCAGAGAGGTAGACCCTCCCTGGACCCAAAACTTTAGGTACAACTCACGGCAGGGACGTGCTGGCCACTGGGAAATTCGGGAAAATTCCAGAACGGCCGCGCCATTTACGGGCCGCCAAAAAATTATATAAAAATAAAATAAAAAAATCCCAGATTATTCCCTCCCAACTTGCTACAAAAATCGCTCATGCAAAAGTATATAAGTACTTCTACTTTCTTTTCCACCTTCACATGTGTCTCCACTTCTAATAATCTAATAATCACACGGTGTTGCATATATTTCAGCTCGCAATTTACTTCCGATTGACTTCCGGGCTGATCGTGAAACGTAAAACTGCTCACCGTTTTACCAGCCAATCATGTGCGCGAAAAAGCTGCCAACGCAGGCTACGCCAATCATGTACGAGAGATCTACAAGCTATGGGACAGACGTGCTATGGCCATACACCGTATCTTAGCAACAACGAAAGCGTTAACTCTCATTGGTCGTGTCATGCTGAGGGCAGTTTCCAGACGCTAGCATCGAATACTCGCTCCCACAGCTCGCTGCCGCCATAGTTGTGCGAGCTGAGCTGGACAGCACAGTCACCGTCATTTTTCTAATATGTCATTCATATTGTCAAGACTTTTAGGTCACTGCAGCCTGCTACTAATGTAATGAATGTTTATGTCCACTACTGTAATAGCGTTCGTTGTATTTGAATGATTAGTGCCCAGGGATGCTTAACATGAGCCGTTAGCATGTGGCTAACGCTAACGGACTTTTACCGGTAGCATGTAGCTAACGCTAACGTGGTTGTCGTGGCTGAAGCAGCTGTGAAATCACTTTGTCAACAATGAACGTTAGTGTGGTGAATGTTAATATTGCTGCTCAGTTAGTCCATAGATGGTGTATGCTGTGGGCTTGTGTGTCTTGTGGAGAAGAACTAACTAACCTAATGGCAGGTCCGCCCCTTGCGACGCACGCTTAGGGTGCATTAGGTAATGTAGTCATATCAGATAATTTCGGTCCTATTAGGGGAGAGTCAGTGAGAGCTGGATAAACGAGGTAAAATGTGTCAAATGGAGTCTGTATGGCTGTCGATAAATGAACACATGACGTCGGTGGGAGAGGAGATATTGTGTGTTTTGGAGAAACAGCAGCGTGGTGCTGATGTTTGTTGTGCGAAGCTTAATGTCAGAGTGTTTTTGTTGGAGCGCCTCAGTGCGGCTGCAGAGTTCATGTGCAACCTCTTCCAGAGAGAGATAGAGACACTAGAAACTCTGTTGGAGAAACAAAAGACACTGCTGAACATTGACTTTCATATGGACATCGATCTACACACTGCAGGTATGTCTGTTACACACACAACATCAAACTACACACTACAGGTATGACGCAGCGTTTGCATTCCAGCCAACACGCCAACGTAGTTCCCATATGGTTTCAAGGTGGGCTAAACCATATGGGCCCCATGTCAGCAATGTCAGCGGGATCCACTTGAGTCCCAACTGGGATGCCCTTGTGAGATATAAGTGTGTTCTACCTGGGCCTTAGGTGGGCCCCACCTAGGCAATTCTATGTGGGGCCGAGGTGGGTCCTAACTGGGATGCCCATGTGGGCTATATATAAGTAGGTTCTACCTGGGCCTTAGGTGGGCCCCAACTAGGCAAGTTTATGTGGGACCGAGGTGGGTCCTAACTGGGTTTGCCCATGCAGGCTTTAAGTGGGATCTACCTGGGCCCTAGGTGTACCCCAATTTGGCAATTTATGTGGGGCTGACGTGGGTCCCATATGGTTTCAAGGTGGGCTGAACTATAAGGGCCTACAGTGGGCAATGTCAGCGAGATCCACTTGGGTCCCACTTGGCTTTGCCCGTGTGGCCTATACGTGGGTTCTACCTGGGCCCTAGGTGGGCCCTAGCCTCCATCTCCAGGCTTTTATTTTCCTTCGCGTTTTGCTAAAAAATAAGAGGCTGGACCAGGCTGTTGACATTCCTGGCATAGGAAATGGGAGTCAACCTTTCATTTTCCCAACCAACCAGAGTTCAGTGGGCGTCGCTCCAAATGTTGTGACGTCAGGGCTCTCAATACTGCACATTGGGGGGAGGGGGAGGGGCGCGGGGCGGGCGCACAGATCGGTGCACCAATGGGAGCCCACAAATGTTTTCTCTGGAGATTTTGAATCCGCCCCTCCATGCCAGATATCAGACGCGCTAGACCAGTGGGTCCATGGCTCGGTCAGTAAAGACCCTCTAGCGGCTAGAGGGTCTTTACTGACCGAGCCATGGACCCACTGGCCCTCATGACGCTACGCCACTGATATGCGCTGCCAAGTGGGCGCTACATGGGTGCGGGCGCTAGAGGTGAGGCCCGCGCAGCGGGCCAAACTTCTAGTATTTACAATGGATTGACTGATCCAGGATCTGCGGGCAGTGTATAATATATTGTCATGAATTTTACTCTGGACTGCAAGCAATGCTCTGAACTAACTCAGCCTGCTGAGTTAGTTCAGGCAGACAACTCAAAGCAGCTCCAACTCCTGATCAAGTGATCAGTCACATGCACACTTCATCTGCTTGGGGTGGGCTATTTAAACCTTCCTATATATATATATATATATATATATATATATAATGACATTTAATGTAATGTACAGTATGTGCCATTGTCTTAAAGTTCTAGTCTTTGTCATTATAGTGGTATACAATAGAGGCATATCTACTGTATATGAAAACATATCTTACTCTGACCTATAAAGTATTAATATACCTTGGGTTGCGGTTTCCATTGTCCATTTGAGAATTTCCAATGCGGATCTCAGCTCCATTGAGTCTGTTAGTGCAACAGTCCTTTCTGTTGGTGATTCTGACGTGGTTGACTTTGTATTCCGTTCTGAGGTCCAGTCTCCACCAGGGTTTAAATTGAAGCTTTGTGTGCGTACAGGACCCTTGTCTCCAGTTGCTTGCACGTCTCCCATCAATGGCTTTTAGAGGACTTCCGATTGAAAGCTGAGAAGATTGTGTAGCAATTCCACCTTTTGCAACGTTATACCCTTCAGAGAAGCATGAAAAACAAAATCAATAGATCCGGAATCACTGCCATCGGATTATGAAGTATTATCTCCGAATCAGACATATTTAAAGAGCAAAACAAGACTATGATAAAAAAAGAATCCTGTCATACAAAAGCCACTGGAGCATTGTTCAATTAGCTTAGGTCCATGAACGAATATTTACTGATGTACAGCAATACCTACCTACTTTTAACAATTTAACTCAAAGGCTCCATAAACCTCATTGTTCATGATGAATCATTTCATTGTGCTGCTAACTCAGATATTATGTAAAAGATTACTACCTACCACAAGAGACAGGTTTGCCAAAACGGTGACCATGAACCTCCACTTCACACAGAGTCAGGTATTGTCTCCTGCCAGGAATCACAATGTTGACGTAGCGACCTATCATCCCTCTGCAATTGAAGATTTGAGTGGTTCCAGCTCGGATATGTCTGATCACAGCACACCTGAGAACAAAATATCGGAGACATCCATTTAATACACGGATGCAAAAACACATACGCATTGCTCTCATATACACATCACATTCTTATGACCCGTTTTTTACGTGTAATAAAGATGAAAACTATTCATGATAATAAAACATTTATAATGGACTACCTGATTCAATGCTACACACTGAACGGTATGCTAAACAACGTCACATTTACTTAAAATTGAATTTGCATTTACAGTAGCAAACCCTCATTAGCAGATCTATGTATTAACTTACCTCGGGTTGCTGTTTCCATTGTCACTCCGAGAATTTCCAATGCGGATCTCAGCTCCATTGAGTCTGTTAGCGTAAAAATCCCCTCTGTTGGTAATTTTTACATAGTTGACTTTGTAGGCTGTTTGAAGCTCCAGTCTCCACCAGGGTTTATAATCATAAAGTGTTTGCGTACAGGACCCCTGGTTGAAGTTGCTTGCACGTCTCCCATCAATGGCTTTTTGAGGTGTTCCAATTCCATATATAGATGACTGTGTCGCAATTCCAACACTTGCCAGATTTGTCCCTTGAAGAAGCATGAGAAACAAGCAAATAGTCACAGAATATCACCAGCCGTGTCCACTGCCATCAACCCATAAGTAAGTAAAAGTAGCTTTGGGAACCTCTCCTCTCCTGTTTCTGTAGCACGAGGCAGCTTGATGTACAATTTACAATTTAGGCATTTAGCAGACGCTCTTAATAAAGAGCAACTTACAGTAAGCAAGGTAAACACGAGGTAATACATCAAATGCATAGAAATAGTGATCTAGGATAATAAGTAAACCAAGAACCTATCAGTTTAAACAGTATAATATCAAAAACATTATAATCTGTACATTGAAACTATACAAACTATAGGGTGCTATAGGTCAACAAATGAATCTGGCTGAATCTGAATCTAAATTACATTTTAACCTTTGCATAAGCCTGCAAGGCCATCAAGGCTAGTTAAGTGCTACGGGAAGTGCTACAGGCTAAGGTGGAGTCAGAGCCAGAAGGGAGAAGAGTCTGGGACGTGTGAAGCGTTGTCTCGGATGTTTTAGGGAAGGTTCTGACAGCTTCCCTGGGTTAGCTGATCTGAGTGAGCGGGAGGGGTTGTAGTGTTCGATCAGGCTTTGAAGATATGAGGGTGCCACACCTTTGGTTGCTTTGTAGGCCAACATCAGTGTTTTGTACTGTGCAGGCAGTAACTGGGAGCCAATGGAGGGAGCGGAACACGGGGGCTGGTTGAAGACCATGTGTACAAGTACATCCCCGCGGTGGATTAGAGCCCCTAGACTCTGCGGTGGTGGGCAGGTACCTTACCACTGCGCCACCCGAGTGCCCATATCAGATACTTTAAAACTGTGACTACATTTTTATCAGTCATTTTCTCTACTGTGGGGGCTTTCAGGTACTTTTTCCCACTGCTACAGTACTTTGAATAATTTCCCTTAGAGGCACCAGCAACTTCCATGTTTTTGTGATATTATGTAACACATCAGTACCTACCACAACATTTGTGTGGTTTGGCCAAACGGATGTGTGGTTTGGCAAAAGGGATAAGTGGGGCAGGTCGTTCTCCATAAACCTCCACTTCACACAGAGTCAGGGATTGTCTCCTTCCAGGAATCACAATGTTGACATAGCGACCTGTCATCCCTGTGCAGGTGAAGGTTCGGGTGGTTCCAGCTTGGATGTCTCTGATCACAGCACACCTGAGAACCAATTATTGGAGAAATGCATTTAGTACACCCATGCATACACATTGCTCTCATAAACTCCTCACATTGTTCTGGCCAGTTTATTACATGTTAAAAGAGTAACCTTTTTATTTTCTTCAACTGGAGTCCCATAAGGGTCTACTAGGACACCTCCTCCAGGTTCACGTGGTTAACACTACATACAATCCTAAAATACTTACAATGGGTTTACCAATTCAAGCTGGCAGGATCTGCAATGTCAAATGTACTTGCACTTAATTTGCATATACTATAGCACACCGTGCATTCTTAGGGTATGCTCTCCTAGATCATTCTGTAAATAATGACATTAATGTATGGACCATTTTCTAGTCTTTGTCATAGAGTACAGAAGTCCTGACGTCACTCGTTCATCCCCTGGTTCGTAAAGTAATTTCTCTATGGAGAATAACATTGGGTCATCTTAGAAATGTAGCTCTGAGCGCAAATTCAATAAAGAAGATCTAGAGTTGTTCATATGCTCTGCAGCCAATCTGCCAACCTGCAGTCAATCTGCAGTCAGCCAATCAGGCGGTTGGACTCCGCCTTTAAATATCACTGCCTCTCACACTGGTCATTCTCTTTCCAGCATGCAGCAAGCAAACATGCTCTCTCTGTGGCTTCACACACAGAGCTTTCAAACAAAGCGCGCGCTCTCCATGCTCTGCAGCTTACACACACAGAGCTCCAAGCGGCAGCTCATCAGCTTTTTCAATAATTTTTCAGGGTTACTTTAGATCTGATGTTTTTTTACCTCATTCCTTCCATGACCAGGTTTTTTTTTTCCATCAATCACCAGCTGGTGCTTCAGCCTTTTCCAACAAGCTGGCCACTCACCTTCCAGGTGCAATGGCTGCCTTCATTCCCTGCTTTCAACAGTTGTGAGGCTATCATGAATGCTATAATGACTCAGCTAATGCTGACTGCTCTTGCTACTGCTGCTACAGCTAATGCTAACTCATGTCTGCAATGCTTACTGCTAATGCGAACTTTTCAAATTGCTGCTAACATAACTGCTAATCATCACAGCTAATGGTACCTTTTCTCAGGCTACCGTTAATCATGTCAACTACGCAATGTCAACTGCTGCAGTCATGAGCCAGCAAATTCTGCTAAACCGCTTGCAACTACAGCTTCAGCTAATGCTACTCTTAATCAGTCTGCTGCTATTATGTCCAAAACTTTCAACTATTCTACTTCAACCGTTGCTACCACAAGGTTAGTAATGGGTCCGCTCATGCTGCTGTCTGCATTTCAGCTTTAGGATGGCTAGATGAGAGCAAACCATCGCTGCGTGCTGGAAATTGAGCTATCATGTCCATGCTCCTAAATCGCTTGCTATTACTAATGCTTTTGTTTTATTCCTGCAAACTCAAGGTCAGTCATGAGTCCGCTAAGTGCTGCCAACTGCATCGCAACTACAGCTAATCTTACTCAAATTGTTGCTATCATAAATTTTTACAGCTAATGCTACTCGTACTCAAACTGCTGCTATCATGTATGCTAAGAATTACAGCTATGCTATTTCATCTGCTGCTGCTATGAGCTAATGCAAATTTTACTCAGCCTGCTGCTATCAGGTCGGCTATCATTACAGCTAATGCTACCATCACTCAACTGCTGTTAACATGTCTGCTAAGAATTTCAGCTATGCTATTTCATCTGCTGCTGCTATGAGCTAACGCAATTTTTACTCTTTCACGTCTGCTAAATCCCTAAAGCAGTCAGTCATGATTCTGCTAACACTGCAGACTGCATTGCTACTTCAGCTCATGCTTCAACCGCTGTTAAAACAAGGTTAGTTATGAGCCTGCTAACACGGCCGACTACTGGCTAATACAGCTAATGCTATTTTATCATGTTAATGCTAAAGTTGCCGTACTAAATTACTGCCATCATCTCAATGTTAATGCTCAAGTTGCCGTTTCTGCTGGCCTAGCAGGCCATTTCTTTATCTATTTTCTCATTCATTACTACACGGCCATTGCTGGCTAAATTTCTCCTGACTCAAAGGGTCTATACTATTTCTAGTAGCTTTAGCCTCCTTGGCGACTACATTGTATTTGGCGTAAAAGCAGTCTATGCTATTTCTAGTAGCTTTAGCCTTCCAGTACTGGCTAAATTTCACCTGACAAAATGGGTCAGTCTATGAGCCGCGCTGGCCCTCTAATTTCTCTTTCACCTCTAATTTCAAATCGCCAACCGCGGCGTCATGCTGCCAACACGGCTTCATGTGCAAGCAGTCAAACGTGCTGACTGCAGTCAAACGTGCTGACTTCAAGAGAAGAAAACAGCTAATCGCGCTGACTTCAATTGACTTGCAAACGGCCGCTGTGCCGGCAGCCAATTGCGCTGACTGCGAGAGAAGAAAACAGCTAACCGCGCTGACTTCTCGAGCAAACAGGCAATCGAGCTAAGAGAAGCGCTGACTTCTGAGAGAAGAAAACAGCTAGCCGCGCTGACTTCTCAAGCAAACTGCCAATCGAGCTGAAAGAAGAAAACAGCTAGCCGCGCTGACTTCTTGCCGGCTCGCACTGACTCTCTTGTCGTTCTAAAGGCCGCGGTGGCCACGCATCTCCTTAGCCTTCCATTGCTGGCTAAATTTTCCCTGGCTTCTGCCGTTGCGGGCTCCGGCCACGCTCATTTCCTCGCTAAGTGTCATCTCATGTCTGGGCTTCTCTAGCCCATCACTCGCTGTTCGTTTCTGTCTTCACGGTGTTTTCCCCTTAAACCTAACTCTCCTTGTTTTGGGGCTTTCTCTCCTATTCCTACTCTGCTCTATTAAAAATTGCAAATGGAGTCTAATCGCCATAACTGTACATTTTATATAACGTTGCATTGTATCAAGCAGCATGATCTCTCTTCATTGAAATGTAGCTCCAAGTGCAAATTCAATAAAGAAGATCTGATACTTCATGCTCGTAGCACCTCGCATCTTCTACGTCACTAAACGAGCACCCCCTAATCAATAGGGCTCTGCTCCCTATCTGCAGTCAGCGACTGGGTTTCATTTTATCAAATGGAAGGAAATTGTAGTGCTGTTAGAATTATAATAATCTAGTCCGCACCCGGTCGACACATCCGTGGAGGGATATGCGCTCACGATCTGGCAACCCGGGAGGCAGTTCGTCCCATAGCTGGGCAGCCCCGTAACCATGGCATCATATTTCACACAAACTCTAAACAGCCGAGAATTGGTGAAATCGAAAAACGGGCTTCGCAGTTCCACACTCACGGTAATGGTCAATGGCTGCGTTCAACTTCAGATCAATTGCTCCAGCCACTGAGGAGAACAGGGCAGGTCCGAACTTGGCCTCACCTCGCTCTACAGAGCTTTGTAGAATCATAGTAGGATTGTGTTAAAAATATTTATATGCATGTATTGCTGGATAAAGGTCACGTCAACGGATAAGTACGTTTAAGTGTCAGTGGCGCTAAGGACTCGCTAATCCCGAGACAGACGAGCCATGTTGACGACCTGTGTAATGCAAGTACTTTTCCACTTCCACTGCAAATCCACAAATATCAACTGCATCTAACCTGTCATTTCTCAGTCAGCAAGCATCTCAGGAATGACTACTTTAACATCAAGCTACATGTTTTAGGATATCACTGCTTCTAACCTCTCATTCTCCTTTCAGTCAGCGACCAGGCAACCACCCCTGATGGGTATCTGCCAGTTGGCGTCAGGAATTGCTCCAACTTATTCGCTAAGCTACATGCATCACTATAGCGGATTATATACGGACGCATGCTGCATCCCTCTTATCTGTGCGGTTAGGAAAGGTCTGCAGCACGCTGCCGTTACACATGGTAGTAGACTTCATTCTCATTAATTGTATGATGACCTCTTTTAAGATGCATGCTGCATTATTTTAGTATAGTTAAATAATGAAATGCCGAGGTCCACAGCAAGATGCTGTTACACATAGATTTTTCACACAACTATATATATTCATCAGATTTATTTAAGGGATAGAATGTCCTTTTTCGCTCCTACTCGCGATGCGGCACAGCAGTGGACATCGCTTTAGGACACCGTCTAGGACTCCTGAAGTTCAGGAATCAACAGGTTTCTGCATTCATCAGGGCTGTTGAACACATAGATAGACACGTATCTCTATAGCGGATTATCCCATATCTTCAGTGAATTCTGGCCGTCCCTTTCCAATAGGAATACAGCGTCGTAAATAACTTCACCTCTCCTCCCCATGGACTGGTGTTCTTCTGTCCCTGCCATTGCCTCGTTATTTATCCTGTTTCTGTTATCAGCTAAAACACTTTAACATGCTTAAGATCAATTCATCTGCTTAAACGCTTAACATGCTTAAGAACCGCTGACGGTTTTCATCGTCAGCGACATATAGCTGGTGGTGGTGGTTTCTCACGTCATGAAGACGCCTTGAAGGCCTCTAGCCTTTCTTGCCGTCTCAAAATCTGGTGTCACTCCCTGCTTAACACTCAATCACGGCCCAAGAACACATGCAGTTCTTCATCATGAGCCGTCCTTGATCCTAGTCGCGGTGGGGCACCGCACAGCAGCGGACATCGCTTAAGACTCCCGAAGGTCAGGAATCAACAGGTTATTCTGTTTCATTCAGGTCTCACCTGCCACGGTAAGTTGTTTTGGGGGGTTCTCCCTATTAAGCATATCCTATACATATGTACGTTGCATATGTACGATAAATGTTAACGGAGTCTAATCGCCAAAATGTTTATAATGTTTATTGAATAATTGCCTTCAATGTTCCATTCAATAAAATTATCATGTAGAACAACTCGATCTCTCTGTTATTGAAATGTAGCTCTGAGCGCAAATTCAATAAAGAAGATCTAGAGTTGTTCATATGCTCTGCAGCCAATCTGCCAACCTGCAGTCAATCTGCAGTCAGCCAATCAGGCGGTTGGACTCCGCCTTTAAATATCACTGCCTCTCACACTGGTCATTCTCTTTCCAGCATGCAGCAAGCAACCCACCTCCATCCCCGAACTCCACCTTGTCTCTAGCGCCTAGAGTTAAGAAGGAAGGAGGGTCTCGTCTCCGCACTGCCACCACCAGCGTCTAGACTCCCGGAATTCTCCCCTTAAATCATATTTCATACTCATGTACAGGGGGGGGTTCTCCCTATTAAGCATATCCTATACATATGTACGTTGCATATGTACGATAAATGTTAACGGAGTCTAATCGCCAAAATGTTTATAATGTTTATTGAATAATTGCCTTCAATGTTCCATTCAATAAAATTATCATGTAGAACAACTCGATCTCTCTGTTATTGAATTGTCTCATATAAGAATTGTGGTCCAAAAATAAACAAACTGTGTCGGCGATATTGTCAGGGAGGAGGTTCTGTACCGTTTATGATAGTCAGTCATTTGATACAGTCTGTTTCTGGCGAAAATTTTACTAATTCGGCGGAAGTAACCTTAGCGTTATCTCACCGTCAGTTGATGCTTCATATCCATAAGAGTCAAACCGCCGGGATCATTTGTTTATTTTTGGAACACAGTTCTTATTTGACGCGATATTAAAGAAGTCTATGGGGATTCAGAATGGGGGTGGAAAACCGCAAACCAGGCAGGATGTGTAAATTACGTCAGACTTCGGTGCTCTATTACAGTAGATGCATAATGCACATAAAAACAAACCCAATTACCCAGGGACCCCCAGAAGACGTGATCAGACCATGTCTTAACACATTCATCCGAGGGATCATTCCTAAGTTGTGTTAGAGCAGCCTCTTGTGGGCTCTTTTTTTTTTTATTGACGGAGATCTCCGTCAATGGCGGTCAACGGTTGGATTTGAAATGACGGAGATCTCCGTCTATGGCAGGGAATATTAAGCGCAAAAAGAAATGTTTGGTTGTAGGGCAGTTTAACTCAGCCAATTCTCAAGCGATTGTTATAATTCAAAGTTTTATATATATGTTTAGACAGATGCTAAGTTTTATCTTTACCTGGTATTCTAGTTTCTTGGAAGCACTACACTGTTCTCTTTTACACTCTACTTTGTGACAATTTATCCTGTTGTTTCTTGAAGAGTGTTCATGCTTACTCTGCTAACTCTGATGTCGTACTTGTAAATGGCTATGGATAAGAGCGTCTGCTAAATGCCTAAATAAAAAAATTAAATTGATATACCTTGGGTTTTGGTTTCCATTGTCCCTTGGAGAATTTCCAATGCGGATCTCAGCTCCATTGAGTCTCTCAGCACAACAGTCCTTTCTGTTGGTGATTGTGACGTAGTTGACTTTACAGACCGTTCGGAGGTCCAGTCTCCACCACGGTGTAAAATCAAGCTGTGTGTGGGTACAGGACCGCCGTCCAAAGTGGCTTGCACGTCTCCCATCAATGGCTTTTTGAGGACTTCCGATTGAATACGTAGATGACTGTGTGGCAATTCCAAATCTTGCCAGATTTGTCCCTTGAGATAATCATGAAAAACAACAAGTAAATAGTCTGAATATCATTGGCTGTGTCCAGATATCACTGCCATCAGATTAATGTCTCATCTTCAAATGAGCCATCTTTAGAGGATTAAAAAATGTACAAACTATGAAAATACATTCACACAAATATCAGTGGAACATTTAACAAATAGCTTACATCTGTGAAAGGAGGCATAACCACAACATTTTGTTTTTCAATTTAGTAATGTTTACAGTTACCTACCTAGAACAATTTCCCAGGCATCATAAGCATCTATTTTCATGACAAATCATGTATAGTGATTCTAACTGTGATATTTTGTTTCATCAGTACCTACCAAATGGGGGAGGTCGTTCTCCATAAACCCCCACTTCACACAAAACTAGGTTTTGTGTCCTGCCAGGAATCACAATGTTGACATAGCGACCTATCATCCCATTGCAATTGAAGGTTTTGGTGGTTCCACCTCGGATATCATCTGTGATCACAGCACACCTGAGAACCAAATAAGCGACATTCGTTTAATATGCACATGCCTTGTTCTCATAACTCATCACATGAAAAGATTAATGTTATTCACGATCCTAACATATTTACAATGGCTTAAATGATTCAACATCTCAGTACAGTATCTGTAATCATTATACTTGCTTACCTTCTGAAATGTTTTCTTTTTTATGTTATAATAACGTTTGCCATCTTATAATAACTTTTATATTTTCATAAAGTAGATCCATAACACACACTATAACAAACATCACTTCTCCGAGAACTGTAATGTATTTTACCTCGGGTTGAAGTTTCCATTGTCCCTCAGGGAATCGCCAATGCGGATCTCAGCCCCAATGAGTCTCTTAGCGCAGCAGTCCCCTCTGTTGGTGATTCTGATATAGAAGACTTTGAAGACATTTAAGAGGTCCAGTCTCCACCAGGGTTTAAATTTAAGTTGTGTGTGGGTCACAAGTCCATCTCTTATCAGAAGTTTCCCAGAAAAGCTCAAAGCTGTAGGACCTGAAAAACAAGGAAACACTCATCAGAAATGTTCAGATAGCACTGCCATAGAGAGAAATAATGTTTGGATTTGTTTCTTTGTAATACCTATATGTTTACTGATGTAATTCATACCTACTTACACCCAGTGATGAGCTGTGGATTTTTGAGCTAGGGGGGCTCTATTTTCTGACGTCACGTGCACGCATGTGCACATAGCCGATCAGCTCAGTGCTAGTTGAAATACTGTATTCAACATTTTTAATGTAATTATATTTCTTATTATTTAGTTAGCATTATATTTCTTATTATTTAGTTAGCATTGTTAATTTGTTGTTTTTATTTTTGTTTCAATTAATTAATTATTGTATTTCCCTTTTAGTTTTATATAAAAGCCCTTTACATAGACTCACCCACACATAAGTACTTAAAATAATCAGAGAACTTGTCTTTACTTGAATTCCTTTTTTCTTTTTTTTACATTGCTTTCAAAACAGTGGTTTTAAAACAATCATATGAACAGTCATAAGAACGTCCAACAACGGACAGGGATAACTTTGTGAGTGTCTGGTAGGCTACAGCTCTTGTTCGTGGGTCCTCTGCTAAGCGATTAACCCTCTGCAGTGCAGAGACTGTTGTCTCTCATTGTGAGATACACCTTCAATTCAAGTCCATGGCTTTTCTCGAGTAGCCTAATGTTATGCAAAGCAGCCAGGTAGAGGCTATTGTTTTAGGTGTTGAGGACGGCTCGCCGCTGACGGCGCCAACCTGTGGGGCGAGCGTGCGTCATGTGGGGCACGTGTGCGTGCAGCTCCAGAGCTGCTCCAGAGCCGCCCCTGTTAGCCCCCCCTGCAGCTCATCCCTGCCTACAACAAGTTCCTTAACCCATTGAGACCTGAAGCCGATTCTACATGTCTCCTAAATCTCAACAGTATTCTGAAAAACGTATGTTTCTATATTTGGTGCTCAAACTTTTTCATGTCAAGAACCCCCAAAATTATATGTATTTGGCTGCGGACCCCCATCAAAATATCTTGTTCCAGGGACCCCCCAGAAGCAAAGATTTGAGTTAAAAATGTCTGCTTTAAATATATATATATTCAAAGATTTGCACACATTTTCACGATTTTTCAAAAATAGCAGATCTACAAGCTCGTAGCGCGGCACTCGGTGCCGCGCTATGAGCTTGTATATCTGCTATTTTTGAATAGCCCAAAGTGTAAAATAATGCTTTTTAGCTCAAATCTAAAAATGACACAGTTCCAGGTCTTAATGGGTTAAATTAACTCTCTCAGTGCCAGACCCCGAGTTATCCCGAGTTTTTGGGTTATACCCTCAGTGCCAGAACGAGAAATCCCGAGTTTTTAAAAAAAAATAAAAAAAGTGTTCAGAACCCAAGATATCATTATCTGAAGATTTACAGCTCCATCCACTCTTTGTTTAACCTAAAACTGAAAAAGGCTGTATCTCGCTTCCTAAGCACTTTTTATTTTCTTTGAAAAAAACAAAAACAAAAATCTGGCAAAGTTCGCAATATTTTTTTTATTTCATTGGCACTGAAAGAGTTAAGAGGTATTATAAACCTCCATTTTCATGACAGATCATTTATTGACTGTGATATTATGTTATATTATGTCATGTTACAGATTAGTACCTATAAGTGGGACAAGTCGTTCTCCATAAACGTCCACTTGACACAAAACCGGGTAATTTTCCCTGCCAGGAATCACAATATTGACATAGCGACCTATCATCCCTGTGCAGTTGAAGGTTTTGGTGGTTCCACCTCGGATATGTCCGATCACAGCACACCTGAGAACCAAATATCAGGGACATCAATTAAATATACACACACCTTACTCTCATAAACTCATCACATCACTCAGAACTATAATGTATTTGTATACCTCGGGTTGTAGTTTCCATTGTCCCTCAGGGAATCGCCAATGCGGATCTCAGCTCCACTGAGTCTCTTACCGCAGCAGTCCCCTCTGTTGGTGATTCTGATATAGCTGACTGTGTAGACATTTAAAAGGTCCAGTCTCCACCAGGGTACAAATTCAAGTTGTGTGTGGGTCACAATTCCATTTCTTATCAGAGGTTTCCCGTGAAAGATAGCTGAAAAACAAGGAACAATACAATACTTTAACAATACTTATTGGAGCTGTTCGGATAGCTGATAGCATTGCCATGGAGGAGATATATAAGGTTTGGATTTGTTTAACAAACCACGTCTGAGATATAATTTCTAACTGTAGGACGTTCTATCATATCATATGCCAATTTCGATGGCAATTGATTGTTGCTGAGGATTGGTTAGTCTTCGGACTAGCCCTTTCATGCACGAATTATGACAACCTGAGTCAACATTTTTCCTACAGTAAGTGTTTTATTTGTTGGTGTGAGAGCCCACATGTCAAAAAGTAGACACCGTAATCAACAACTCTGTCCTTATCATAACTGGCTGCCTGAAGCCCACTCCTGTGTCCTATTGAATATTTTATCAGGCAAAAAAAACAGCACAGTACATTTAAAATACTTTGTGTAAAAGGTCCGTTCAAAAAAGTCCTTGCGGTCTTGTTTCCATTGAGGTCCTTGGTATTCAATTCATAGTCATATATAGTGGCACCAACAGTTCAAATTTCTACAGAAAAACAAAAAACAAAAACAAAAGAAAATGCAGAAAAAATATTTATGCTATATGTACAACACAACAATGGGGGGGGGGGGGTCGTCTGTCTAACGGGAAAAAGGTACTACCTCCTTTTTTGGCCTCCTGTAAGGTGAATTTTCAGGGCTGTTTTAAATTAAACTGCATTTTTGAGGGATGGGGCATTTTTAGGAGGGATGGACCTGCCAGTCCTAGCAGGAATTGCCCCGGCCGGCCTCCTACGAGAGGCTGCTACCATCAAGATAGCAAGGAAAGCCCAGATACACGACTGGCATATCCTGCACAACACTACAGTGGAAACAGAGCCTCCAAACAGACTCAAGTCCTGCCACCCTTACAACAAGGCGGCACAAGAGATGCTCCGCTCCATCTCGGAGGACTTGTCCACAAGTGCATGGCTGGCGGCATCTGGGACCCGGGAGATGGCGTTGAAGGAGAGGACCTACCACGCCGGCAATGAACCCTACTGAACCGCCTGCGCACTGGAGTCGGCTGCTTCAAATCAGCTATGAAGAAGTGGGGCTTGACAGACAGTGCAGCATGCGAGTGTGGAGAGTCTGAGCAGTCTGCCGAACACATAATTAACACCTGCCCCCTGTACAGACCACCTTCGGAGGCCGGCCTCTTCCAATTGGGACCCGAGACAAGGGCGTGGCTACATGATACTGAGTTCGACATTTAAGGATGATACACGAAAGAAGGAGAAAAAAACAAGGAGTTCTTCACATGTCCACTCAGAAGGATAGCATGTTGACAAATCTCAACGTGCATTTCAAAACTGTAAAAATAAAAAAGAAAGAAAGAAAAAAATGTGGTTGGTTGAAGGTTGTTGAAGACCTGGCTTGGAATGTAATTTGAACCATCCACAATCCCTATCTGGACATGATCCCAATTCCGATTGGCACTAGTCTATTTTTGCATGTGAATTTTTCTTTTTCTATACATAAATAGAACTCTTATATAAGATTGTCTTCTTTTCTTACTCGTTATAAAGCGACTTTGGGTACTTATAACATATAATTATTATTATAACTCTGGCTATTTGCCAAATGGTGTGCCCAACACATTATCCTTCTGCTTCTACATTTAACAGAATTGCCTCTAACGCAGTGGTGGAAAGTAACTACATGTAGCCTACTCAAGTACTGTAGGCTACTTAAAGGTAGGGTAAGGGATTATTATTTGTATTTTAAAATTTTAAATAAGTCTTAAATACTAGCTCTATATTCTGATAGTACTCGTTGCTATAGAGTGTTTGTTCAGTAACAGGAGTCTGTCTTTCCAGCTCTTTGGTAAACAGAAAACAAAATTTCAGGTCGGGATACCAAGTGTATCCAATCAGGAGAGAGAACTCACACAGGATACAGCATGGGTTCCCAAACTTTTCAGCCCGCGACCCCAAAATAATGCGACCATTGACTCGCGACCCCACCTAACCCTGGAAGTAATTTATGCACGTAAACTTGCACGTTCGGTGCGCATTTATAATGTATTAAGCCTAGGGCTATTCAACACATAGACATTTCTTTATTTCTTTATTTTTCTTAATTTCTTTTCTTCATAAAGTTGATTGGGCACAAAGGCTCAGAAGAATATGCCAAAATGTGGATGGATAACTTTTCCTTTCACTGGTGAGAACTGATTAAATGTTTTAATAAAAAACTAAAAAGTTTAAAACAACATTAAAGCGTAATTACTATAAACAACATATAAAGTGTAACCTGTGATGCAGGTGTCACCTAGTGACACAGCATCACCTGCTTCACCTGTATCAATACACTGTGGTGGAAAAGTACTCATATTTCAAATAAAAGTGGCAATACAACAACTGTTACAAGTAAAAGTACAAAAGCACTGTCATCAAAATATACTTAAAGTACCAAAGTAAAAGTACTCTTTTGTTTTCTCTTCTTTAAAATATTTTGAAAATAACAGCATTTGAACTGGGCATTGTTTGAGAGAAGTAATGATTAGTAAAAGAAAAAGTAAAATTATTAACAATTAATTATGATGGTTTTACTGTTTAGAGAATGAAATTATTTTCACAAATAGTTTCTAGATTTAACATACTGTAACAAATGGCAAGTTACGACTTCAGCAAAAATATTTAGCAAGCATTGTATCACCTTGCATATGTCACAGTATTTAGTTCCCCTTGAAAAGCCGGACGTAGACCTCCCTACAATATTAACTTCTTCTTAAATTCTTTACTAAAAAGGAATAAGAAAAAGAAAAGGGGGGAAAGGGGCAAGCATCCTACCTGGTTTATGGGTTCTGATAGGGCTTATTATTCCTTTGAGAACCAAAAAGAAGAAAATTAGGCCCAGGCTTTTCATCCTGTTGGAGAAATTGGGTACAGGTTAATGGAGCATTGGTGCAGCAAAGAGTTTGAAATACAACTTTATTTGATGAGCGGGGGAAGAGGGTTAAATGTATGTGAAGAACAAGATAACTAGAGCAGATTTACCTGAGACCGTTTCAGGCACAATGCCTTCCTCTTTCTGTAGGAAAGGATAAATTGCAGCCTTTTAAAGAAAAATCCATCCAAAAGACATGTAACACATTTTTTGTGTTTGAACATGCAGAATTGATGTTCCATATATCATGAGGTCTTGTAGAGTTAAGCTAATCTTCAAAGCTTTAGGCACATCTTTAAATTGTGTAATGCCTGTCATAGAATTCCCTCCAGCTAATGTAGGCCTATGTATTTGATTTGATTTATTATATCTTTATTGGTAATGCTCTCTTATGTCACATATTGACATATAGTAAAGATGGAGACCGCAGTTTGAATTTTCTCAAGGCAATGTACAAAAGCTCATATGAATATTGACACAGAATGTCTCATCTATACATATGTACATTATGTTTGGCACACCCAACACTGTTTTAAAATACGACAATCCAATTATATACTGTACCTTAATTTAGTTTCCTCTTACTGTTGCAGTAAAGCAGTCTGCTATATCCTAGATTTCATCCTAGTGCATTTATATAAAACTAAACTCCAGTAAAATCCAGTCCTATATTCTGCTGATCAGAGCAATGCTGTAACACTGCTGTAGTGCCCCCCATGTGTGCGATTTATTATATATTTTTTTGGTGTGACTATTATCATGGCAGGTCCCTTACCAGGGGGCCTGTGGCCTCCGGGGGACCCTGACATGGCCCCTGGTGTGATTGTCATGGCAGACCCGGAACAGTGTTTGCGCCAGGTTTGGTGCAGATTGGAGCAACAGTGCACTTGCAGCACCCAGCTCCACTATCATAACCTGTGCGACCTTGCGTTCGGGAGGTAGGGGCAAATAAATGATCAGAGTAGGGCACAAATTGCAATTTCACCCACTTCCGGTGGTCGGATCGACTTCCAGAAGTCCGACTTCTTTAGGGTTAGGCAGAGTTTCGGGTCTCTACGACCACTTCCTGGTAAAACTAGAAGTGAACAGATCCACTTCCGGGTTGCACCATTGAACTCTACACCCCTCAGAGAGTGTGTGGGTGAAGTTTCAAGGCAATCTGACAAACCAGAAGTAGGACGGGAAACCGGAAGTGGTCGTTTTTTATGAAATTGGAAGTTGGTGGGACCACCCGCCAAGTTTGGAGCCTGTAGCATGCTGGGAACTGGAGTTGTGGCTGTTTAAACCCCAGCCAATAGGAACGCAGAGGTGTGGGGCTTCAGTTACGGAAGTAAGTCAGGGGATGAACTGGCTCCCTGTTCGTTACAGAATTCCGTTTAAGATTTTAGTGTTTGTTTTTAAGTCTTTAAATGGATTGGCACCATTGTAGATATCAGCGCTTCTACCTCCCAATAACTCTACAAGGGTCTTGAGGTCTACTGACCTGTCACTTCTTAAGGTCCCACCAACAAAGCTGAAGACCCGGGGAGATAGATCATTTTTCCGCTGTAGCGCCCAAACTGTGGAACGATCTTCCACCCCATGTTAGAGCGTCTCAAACCCTGCCTGTGTCACTTATCACGTTTGAAAACTCACTTGTACTCCTAGCGTTCGATAATTCAGACTGAGAGTTGCTGTTTCCACTAGGCAATGTGTCTATATGTTGCACCCTCTATGTGCTTTCTTTCCCCTGTTAATTGTGTTTTGTTTTGTTTTGCTCTTGGTATTTTAGTATTTTTTTTGTTACTGAGTGTTGGTTCAACACTATTGTTTTAAATGTGCTCTATAATTAAAGTGGAATGGATTGGATAGGAACGAGTGACGTCAGAACTTCACTGACCTGTGGGCCATATGGCTTGGGAACCGTTGGTCTCCCGAGGCTACAGGCTGCAGGCTACAGGCTGTACTTACTTACTTTGTAGTATGTACATAATGCCACGTTCTGTGTGCTATCTGTATTTTTCTTGGACAAACACTGTGTTGCTCTGAACTGCGTCTGAACTGCGTTCAGATCAACACTTTGATGAAGAAATAAAAACGAAAATGGTGTGACTTCAAAGGGAGGTTAAAAAGTAGTAGTGCAAGACCCAAAGCAAAGTGTCACAGCCACTGGAAAAGGAGAGGAGATAAATAAACAATCTGTAATGCTGCAATTACATGTTCTTAATTCAGAGTATTTCACAGAGATCAGCAAAACATAGCACACCTCAAATGACACCCTCTTACTCACCGTCCCTGAGGCTCAAACTAAACTTGACAAACAAGCCTTCATGTTCGCTGCCCCTGCAGCTAGATGAACTGATCTCTTTAGGTCTTTAAAATATTGAATGGTTTGGTGTCAAATTCTATCAGAAATAGCTATTGCTTTCTTATTGTGTTTGTCTTAAGTTATAGCATCATGTTTGGTGTACTATAGGTCCTTTTAATATTTGTTTCACGTTAGGATATTTGTTAAACTGTAACAATACTACATGCTACATGATCCTGAACAGGGCTCCCTAAAAAAATATAAGATCTTGTATCTCAATATAGTTATTTACCTCAATCAATACAGGTCTAATCAAAAAAATAAACAGTATATTATCTGCACAAGTAATAACCATGTGAAACCATATTTTTTTTGTAAAAGGGATTCACTATCAAACGTGTTTGGGGTCATTTTAACGTCTACTCTGGCTTTTGTGAGAACCCCAGACAGTTTTTATGTTGATTCAGCTTGATTCAGTATATAGATATTTGATATTAATTTTAGCAGACATGCCCCCTTCCCATACAAACCATTGTAACTTCAAACTCCATTTTGACCATGTTAGATTCATTGAAAACACCCGTCCTTGGTTCTAGTAACTGATGTTGTCCTTCTAATGCGCGAGGAAACCGTGTTTTTTCAATTACTTCTTTCATTTATTGTCTCCGCCAGGCCGAAAGGCATGGCGAGAGAGTATGTTTTACCCACTGTCCGTCCGTCCGTCCGTGTGCGACCAGCTAATCTCCGGCACCGTTGGCCCGGTTGCTGCGAAACTGTGCACACACACTCCCTGGATAACAGATCAGAACCTCTGCCCAAAATGTTTCACATGGGCCTGTTATAGCGCCACCAGGAGGCTGATTTGTGCAAAACCCATTTTTTTATATTACTCCTACAGATTTTATCCAAACGTCATGCAAATCAGTACACAGTATCTCTATAGTCATATGATCAACACATATCTGTCTGATTTCCCATATTCCATCCTCATTGCCTAAGGTTGGCCTCCAAAGTTTGCAGGATTGGTCCCTTCTGAACAAAATGCCTCAAACTATGCACGCAGCTTGCGATTTCCGTGAAATTTCACACGCACATTCCCACTAGGCCGAGGAAGAAATGCCACCCTTTTCACATTGGCCTATTATAGCGCCACCAGGAGGCCACAATAATGTACCTGACCTGGCGGAGACCTGTGCTCCGAGGAGCACTTTTTCTGTTTTTTTTTGTTTTTTTTTTAAAAATGACAATATCAGTCACCAGAATCAAGGACGGGTGTTTTCAATGAATCTAACATGATTCAAATGGAGTTTGAAGTTACAATGGGTTTGTATAGGAAGAGGGTGTGTCTGTCAAAATGAATATCAAATATCTAAATACTGAATCAACTTGATCAATATTAACCCCTATCTTCTCCCCCCCCCCCCCCCCTGAGCTCAGTCTGAGCACTTCAGTGGCAATCACAGAAACCAACAATGACCCCAGCTAGGACCCCCTAGCCAGGACCCCTAGAATATCCTCGGACTCGCAAGGTTTGCAAGTCTGTGCCTTTCTTTCTCTTGGATACATCCAATAATTGCTACATTACATCAAAGTATTATACCTGTCAAAGTGGACCTTTTTCTCACCTTGAAATGCAGGTATTCAAATGAAATGGGATATTTATCTGGCTAGATTACAAAAACGACCATGTGTTACTTTTAATTAAAATTCTTGTTCTAAAATTATAGTTATAATAAGCTTTTCATAATTGTACTATTCAAATTAAATGTTAGTGGAGCAAATCCACCATTATTCATTTGTTGAGTAAACTAATATATCAATTCATAGCATAAATACTTTTTTACAAAGATTTGTTTTGAGATGAGAACGTGTTAAAATTCTTGTCAGACCTTCAGTTTTCACAATATCTTAGCAAGCAATATCTTATTTTGTAGCTCAGATCATCTACTTTTATATTAATGAAAAAAGTGCAATCTTTGTGTGTGTGTTTGTGCGTGTATGCATGCGTGCGTGTACTGTATGTGAGTGCAAATGAAGAGGTTAGTATGTGCATTGTTATTATTTGCTTTTGTATTCATAGACAAAGATAAGCAGAGCGCTGTTTAGGAGTCGTTCTCCTTTATTATGCAAACGGTGTTTGCTAATAAAATGCCACCGGGATAAATAGAGCTTATGAGTCCCTGGAATTATGATGTTGTGGTATTAATCAGCAGATTAGCGATCATTATTGTTACGATCCGAATGGCTAATCAGCTCTCTAAAAGAATAATGAGAGGAGGCTCGTTAGCAAACCGAACACCTGTGAGGGCAGACGTTTCTTCTTCTCTCTTTTCTTCTTTCGTGTGTGTGTGTGTGTGTGTGTGTGTGTGTGTGTGTGTGTGTGTGTGTGTGTGTGCGTGCGTGTGCGTGTGCGTGTGCGTGCAAGCCTGTGTGGTTGGACCTGGTCCAAGCAGAGTACTAATACCTGCACTTGTCCCCAGCTTAATAAGAGAGTCTGGCAGACACACTGTTCTACTCATCGCCCATAGCATGCCTAGACTAATGTGATTCTGGCAGTCTCTCTCTCTCTCTCTCTCTCTCTCTCTCTCTCTCTCTCTCTCTCTCTCTCTCTCTCTCTCTTTTCTCTCTCATACCTCTACCTTACCTTCTCTCTCATCATCTGTTCCCTGTCATCCATTCTCTCTGGAGGCCTTTTAGTTGCCTCCTTCCCCTGGTGTCATGCTACCTGTACGGCACTCCAACTAGTCTGACCAGAGGCAGTCAGCAAGACCTCAATGATGGTAAATGAAACTGATGCAATAGTTGCATTTGTATTGTTATTTTTAGGTACATACTAGTAGGTAGAGTGTGATAGTACAGTCCATTAGACACAATGAAGAGCCCTTACGCCATTTTAATCAAAGTTTTTTTTTTCAATCCTACAAATAAGAGGTCAACATTCTGAAAGTGGTTAAGTGTGTCTATGGGTTTTATACATATTGAACCAACGTATTAACAAGAGCTTGTGACTTAATGAGAACTACAGTATACATTGGTTCCATTGGAACACTGTAGGTTCTTTTTCCCCATTTCCTGAAAAGTAACCGTTTTGGACATACGAGTTTTCCACCCGACAGTGACGATATATATCAGTATGTGTATGTCCCCAGTTCATCATCTCGGGGGCCTCAGCTGGAGAGCTTCCTATCCATGAAGAGCAGTGGTGACTGATCTGTATGGCCCACGGTGGGACACAAGCCCCTCTTCACTTGCTATTACATCTGGCCAAACGGGCATTAGCCAGCTCCAGTGTAGTCCATCGTGGTTAGCATTTCTTCATCCATCTACCCTCCCTTAAGGTAGCCTGGTAAACCCCCTCCCTCCGGAAATCTCATTTGCATTTGATTTCAGGGAGGTCTGGGATTGCGAAGGGAGTAGAGATGGCCGAACACTGCGTGTCCGAACCAATCAGCGGCTGCTAGGGGCGGGATCATCCAATCACCTGCCTAGTAGCTTGAAAAAAAGAAAAACTGTCTGTCATCGATTCTGCGCCCGGAGTCTCAGATGCAAGTACTCTGTGAAACAAAATGTGTGTCGCAAGCTTTCTTCCATTTGACGGTGTCAGGTTACCCTTAAGGGTGATTTATACAATTGTTGCACGCTGCGGTTGCACACAGAAAATCAGAAAATAGCAGATCTACAAGCTCACAAGAGCTTGTGGAACTGCTATGTTCGGTGCATGACACCTTGAGCAACAAAGTATATCAAGCCCTTTACAAAGACATGGAACAGGGGTTAATGATGGAGTGAGAATGCACTACAAAAAGGGATAAACAAAGCTAGATGATTTATTTTGTCATTATGATCACTTTTTAAATCCCAAAAGCATCCCAGTCTGGTGACCATGATGAAACAAAGGAAAGGAATTTATTATTAACACTTATTTTAAAACCATTTTATGGGATATAAATGCCTTTATTCATGAGCCTTTCTCATAGCAATAAATATAATAAAAACAAAAAGTCCAGCTAAATGAATTGTTTAACGCAGTATAACACAATTTGCAAACACTTGTGATCTTTTACAGTGTTGGTCACACGATTGGAGCATTGTTGGCATATGGTTTCCTAAGGAAAGACTCTTTTCTGCATTGGTGCCCAGAGAATGTCAAACCAGATTAGGGGCAAGGTGGGGGGACAGGGGAGGGTGAAGGGGTGCATTTGACGTGCATCGTGGTGCGAGCCAGGCGGACCCCCTGCTGGGTGGCCTTGGCTGTCGTAACCTTTAATTACGGCTGTGCTGACAGGGTCGCAGATGGTCTTGTTGAAGAGGAGAGGGATTAAAGAAACAGAGACGTAGGGAATACTACTTCTCTACTTTTAGCTGTCTCTCACTGTCACTGATTCTCTTAACCTCTTCTCTCTGTTTTCTGGTTTCTTTCAATCCCAGTGAGACTATTATTATGGTGGCTTTGAATGGTGTGAGTATATTCATTCTTCACAGTATATCAATTCATTATTTATTCTTCACTCTGATTTCAGAACTAAACTTAGAAGCACTTTATTGTCAAGTATGAGAATCATATAAGGAATCTGTTTTGGTATTGGTGTAGGAACATAGAATATAAAAGAAACACCATTCATATGAGACATTGAACTGTATACTGTACATGGACATACTGCAGTGCACTCACAAAATAATATACCTTTGTATACCTTTGAGGTGAGTACCCAACTATCATGACAAATATCCCAGCAGTAAGCTTGTACCAAATCAGCAACAGCTTATAGAATACCAGGTAGAGCATGGCATGGCATGACTTGAAGTTTCTGGCCTAACACAGAACATCATGCTAGATGCAGTGGTTGTATTGTGAAGTTCAGAGTGGCTTGTGAGAGTAAGGCTGTTATTTCTTCTCTGTGGTGCAAATCAATAGTAAGAACAGAGTGTTCTGAAGCAATGCATTGAAACATCCACTGCCACACAGGAAGGGATCTGTGGCAAAGTGTGCATGGTTGTGGTAGCCTGCTGGCTCGCCCTCAGGTGTGTCAAAGTGTGTAACTTCAGATGTTCTGAATGTGTATTATTATATTTTTACTCCCATATTTCTTGTCAAACAAAACTTTCCATTCATGCCACTAAAAGCTTTTTCCCATTCCCATTCAATCACAAAAAATGATTCACCCCTTTCCGTTCCTTTGGCTTTCTTAGAAAAGACACAGTAATTGATGTGATTACTGTGCATCACCTGTCAGTGCAGTTGTAAATGCAAAAAGACAGATATTTGCTCAAATGGCAGGGAGGTTGGGAGGGTAGCAGGTGAAAGTGAATAGACAATTGAGTCATCTTGTTTAATAGCATGCATTTACTCCATTTAGTCATATTCAGATGTGTGAGAGAGGCAGAGCGAGGTGTGTGTGTGTGTGTGTGTGTGTGTGTGTGTGTGTGTGTGTGTGTGTGTGTGTGTGTGTGTGTGTGTGTGTGTGTGTGTGTGTGTGTGTGTGTGTGTGTGTGTGTGTGTGTGTGTGTGTGTGTGTGTGTGGGGGGGAGGATTAGGAAATAGAAAGTCAGAGAAAGCAGGGAAGGAGAAAATAAGAGACACAACACTTAGAAGCGATAAGAGTGCAATCATTGATTTTTCCCCCCCCCACAGATGTGATGGTGTATATGAGGATAATGTATTAGGAATGTTCCCACACGGTAAAATCCTCAGTGTTAATTCAACTTTCCTGGGTAGGAAATAGAAAGTCAGAGAAAGCAGGGAAGGAGAAAATAAGAGACAAAACACTTCGAAGTGATAAGTGTGCAATCATTTATAAATGTTTTCACAGAAGTAGATGAGGGATAATGCATTAGGAATGTTCCCACACAGTAAAATCCTCAGTGTTAATTAATTTAAAATAAATTGTGAAATCAACACTGAGGATTTTGCCGCAAACTGTGACATAGATGTATTAGCCGTGCCCTCCGACTGTTCCTCAATAGATCGCTGAAATCGCAATTTACTCCTCCAGTATTATGCAAATGACTGTTGGCCGGCTCCTAATTCATAGATTGCACTCGGTGGCCTCTTGCCAAACCATTGTACCATAATTAATGACTCATTCGCAGTTCTATCCATCATTGAAGTTATTACTTTTTACAGCTTAAACTCCAGAGACTGAAAAACAGCAGAGACAAACACAAAATGGATTTATGAGATCAATAAAACACAAAACAGGAATTCACCTAACTTCTAACATGTAAATGATTTGTAATAATTTTGTGAATGATAATAAACGTAACGCATAATTTACAGATGCTAATAGCCTCCTATTAGTATGGTGAAATTGTCACCTATCATCTGCATGCATCAAGCGGCCCAGCGTAATAAACACAGCATTAATTCAGCAAAATTGAATTAACTGTTTGATAGATGACAAGATGATCCTTCCATGCAAATAGAATCATACCATCTGTGGTTTATGTGGTTTTAAGCCCCAAGGGACAGCTAAGATTGCCATTTACATGTAGTCATTATGGTAGTTATGTCTGGTTGGCTAAGATGCTCGAGCATTAAAACAATGCAACATTGGTTACAATTTGCTTTAAAACAGCGTAAAGCAATAGGGGGCTGGAAGGCAGATTGGGAAGTTCTTAACCACATGAACCCTAGCGTCCCTATTCTGGAATGCATGCCATAATGGACATGGTCATAATAGGCAAACATTTGGCAAATATTAGAATGGCGGAAATGTGCTCTTTTCGGTATTTGACGTACAATGATATATATGCTGTAGGGAGGGTTTAGGTGGTTTTAATTTACATCACCACCCAATCACTACACACACACCCACAGGCACACGCACACGCACACGCACACACACACACACACACACACACACACACACACACACACACACACACACACACACACACACACGCACACACACGCACACTAGCACAAAATGTTGCTTTCAGATTGTCTTTTCCTCTCAAAATGTGTCTCCTATTCTGAAGGAATTTGCACAGTGGGCCAGCAGCCAATACTGTGTCACATGTTTGCTGGATCCGGAGGTTTTAAACAGCTTGGAGCTACACTACTAGAAAACCCACTTGGCAGAAACCAAACCTGCCTCTCTGCATACATATCACACTGCTGTCTGAGGCACTTCCCTGTAAGATGACCTGTCTGCTGCATGCAGCTGCTTCTCGTAGACTACACACACACACACACACACACACACACACACACACACACACACACACACACACACACACACACACACACACACACACACACACACACACACACACACACACACATACACACACACACACACACACACACACAGAGAGAGTGCACATTCTCAAGCACCATGGAAAATCAGCCTCAGACATGACAACCATGCAGGCAGACAGCCATGTGTAAAAATGACTATCCATCCATCCACTCGCCCCAATCCATTTATCCATCCATCCATTTATCCATCCATCCATTCATTTGTTCTTCTGTATGTCTGTCAAGTCATTCATTGGCCCATCGAACGTCGTCACTCATCTGTCTGTCCATCCGTCAAACTGAGTTTTGAATTTGAATATGACAGTGTTTCTAAAGCTGTGGTCGCAGAATGGGGTCGACTGCTGGTGGTGGTGGTGGTGGGTGTGATGTGAAAGGTTTCACTTTCACCCTGGCATCCCAATTTCCCCGTGTCAATACTGGCAGGTAGTGACATGCAAATTCCCAAATTGAACAAGTAATTTCGAAACATTTTCATCAAAACTGTGGCCCTTTATCCGTAATCAGAAATTCCGGAATTCTGTGACGGGCAAATATGGACTTTAAATGAACAAAGGGGACCGGGTGTGAGACATTAGTGTGACCTCAATATACCTGGAAAAGTATTCTACAACGAGCAGATAATATACCTCTCAGGACAAACAGATCACACTCCAACTTTTGCCATGGTCTTTTGGGCGTTCAAGTAACGCTCACCGACCGCTTTATTTCACCTCTTGCTGATCCAGTATCACAGCCACTTCTGACACCATGTCGTGTTTTCTAAAGTACTACCAATAACGTGACTCAAACTGGGTACTGTTCTGTTAGCTTTATTGACTCGCTACAAACGGGAACACATAGTGAGTGAGTGAGTGACTGACTGACTGAAAGAGTGCAAAACGAATGAGTGAATGATGGAACGATGATAAAAGTGTGATATATTTGTTGACGCAAATACATTCCAGTTTCACACTGCATGAAAAGAATGGCATTGTATTCTAATGTCACAAGGTCTCCCTGCTGTAGTTTCTTTCTTAATGAAAGGTTCTATGACATTCATTTTCACTTTTTTTATTTTTTATGTTTTTTGGGGGTTTTATGACCTCAATTACACCCAAAAAATCTGAACTTTGAACATTCAGTGGATTTTCTGTGGTCTGGGGTTTTCTGAATAATTAGGCTGAAAAGTAATCTGAGCTTGGCCCTTCGGCAGTGAGGTCACAGCCGATTAATCCCGCCCACTCTCCTCCTCGCCCCTCCCCTCCCCTATCCTTTCCTTTGGGGGGGGGGGGCGGAGCAGAGGCGATGATTGACAGGCAAAATCCCTCACCAGCGACACCCGCAGGCAAAGATTTATTTTTTCATTGCAGTTGAAAAGGCTATAGAAATATGAGAGAAAAACACCTGCCATGGATCAATGGAGTGGAATTTTTTATTAAAACTTTCTGTACACGTTTGAAGGACCATGACAAAGACTTTTAATGTGTGGTAAAACTGAACGTCATGAAACCTTTAATGAAAGCAAATTTAGGAAGGTAACGTTGATCTTGATCAGAGCCCCAATGACTTCCATTCTAAAATTGTAGTTAAATATTTCAAAAACAATTAAACATACTGTATGTGAAAGAAAATTAGTGGAGGTACTCCGTGTGGCCTACTTGAAGTGCACATACAAAGTTTGGCACTGATTGTTACAGCGGTTTGCAAGAATATGTCCGGACATACTGTACCATACCGTACAAACTGTATTATAGATTTGTGTGTGTGTGTGTGTGTGTGTGTGTGTGTGTGTGTGTGTGTGTGTGTGTGTGTGTGTGTGTGTGTGTGTGTGTGTGTGTGTGTGTGTGTGTGTGTGTGTGTGTGTGTGTGTGTGTGTGTGTGTGTGCGTGCGTGCGTGTGCGTGTGCTTTTTACCCCCTTTTTCTCCCCAATTTAGTCATTATGCCAATCCATTCCTCCGCACATGTGTGTGTGTTGTCACTGCTGTTGTATCCTACCGACTCACCTGCCAGTAAGGAGCCCCCACCGGGAGGACATAGAGCCTTCGTCCTACTCCTCCCGCCCAACCATAATAACTCTCAGATGCTCGTTATGCTCATTATGAAGAAGATCATTATGGTTTAAATTCATTATAATCAGAGGCAAAGCAATGCAAAAGTAACTGTAATCAGCATTATATTTTTTGAGTATGGTAACTTAACATTATGTTGCAAGTAATCTCCTGCAACTCTGCAGAACATGGTCATTAAGCACTATAGAGCACTATTAAGCACTATTAGATCTAAATTAAGTGTTGCAGTGCCAGCCATGTACACCATCCATAAACAGGGAAACATTACAACCAGTGACAACAGCTATTAAGAATCAGACAGAAATCCCCCCCACCCCCACCCCCACCCCCGACACACACACATGTGTACACACAGACTAACCTGCCCATAGCCAAGGTCAGAAGGCTGCAACATAGTATACGAGCATATTTGATCAAAGTAGGAGAGGTTATGCAAATAGGATATCTGCAATTAAACCAAATCCATGCATAATACATCAAGCCTCTGCACTTGCCTGTGTGTGTGTGTGTGTGTGTGTGTGTGTGTGTGTGTGTGTGTGTGTGTGTGTGTGTGTGTGTGTGTGTGTGTGTGTGTGTGTGTGTGTGTGTGTGTGTGTGTGTGTGTGTGTGTGAGTGAGAGCTTGTATCCTTGAAACAAAAAAGAGGTGTGGCCACTGACCCTGTTAACATGCACAGCAACATGCATGATTTACTATTTCATGGTTGTCTGATAATTTGTTCACGTTGATCAATGCATTCCTTTCCCATTTTACCGTTGCCTAAATACATTTTATAGCTCTGTTCATTGCTCGCTTTTACTGCATTTTTTGTTTGACTATACTACATGCAGCTGCCTAATCAGCAGACCACTGTGCCACTGTGGGCTAAGCTGGTATTGTGAGTGACCTCTTTAAGTGACTGTTTAAGCAACTCATCATGTCAAACGTTATAAGTTGACTCGACCGGAAACGTTATAGTTATCTGGGCACAAAGGAACTAAAACACTGAGTAGAAGACAGAGACCTGGAATGAGGGTGCATGGCTCAAGAGAAAAGGTCATGGCGTCAAATGTCCGTGACATACGTTTAGTCTTCATTAATATCTTAGCGCTCCACAATCTGGAGCTGGTGTAATGGCTTTCTGATTGACAGCTAAAATCGTATTTAGTTCTGCCTGAATCCACTCTTCTTACTCTTCTCACCATGTACAGTACAGTGTTTTATGCTTTGGATGAGGATAAAGTCGGGTCATCATACTGCTGCTACTGAAAATAAGGGGCTGTGTCCATCAAGGTGTTTATATCCCGAGCACAGTGTATATGTTTTGAATTGTTTTCAATGGGAACACTGTGTATTCACGCCATGTTGCAAACGGCAGCAGCATGATGAGGCGCTGAACGTCTATTCTGTGCCGTGCACTGATGTCTGGCGTTTTTATCGGGGTGCCCGAGGTGAGCTATTTTCAACTCTGGGCACTTGGAAGCGTTTTGGTGGAGGCGTTTTGGTGGAGTCAGGTGGACACGCTTTGGTGGACAGAAGGCCTAAAGGCCAATACATGCTCCTTCCGACGAAATCTCCCGGTTCGGACAAGATTTCAAGAACTATATAGTTCGGGGAATATCTGGAGGTGCACGAGTTCCGGAAAAAGAAAGTTCTGAGACTTCACATCAGAAGTTCGGAATGACATCAATTTTGTAGTTATGTCACCTCCTTTTCCAAAGAAAAGTGTGTATGTCGGATGGAGCATGTACTGGGCTTTAGTCTCGTGATGTCTGTGTATGTTCTCCAGAGCATAGCGCCAGTGTTGCTAGATTTTGAGAAACAAGCAGTCTACAAAAACAAGCCCCAAAAAACGACTATACTGTAGGCGGCATGATCACACACACAGGGGTCTCCAGCAAAATGAGTTTATATAGCATTAAAATCCGTTTTAACCACTTGAACCCTTTATACGTCAACTATTTCAAAATAGTAGATCTACAAGCTCACAACGTGTCACCAAAAAGAATATATAGAAATATTTGGAATATTCAAAAAAAATGTTAACAGCACAAATCTTGTATGGAGGTCCCTGCAACAACATATTTTCAGATGTGGGTCCACGAACAAATACATTATTAATTGGGGGGTCCTTGACATTTGAAAACCACTGATTCAAACATTAGAAAACAAGCCCAAATAAGCAACAACACTTCAGAAACAAGCCTAAAAACCTGGAACCCGCAACTGCCAATATTTATACACTTATAATAAGCAGACTTGGCAACACTGCCTAGACCTGGTGGATCATAGTTGTCATCTCTCTACTGAAGGTGGATGATCTCCCAGAAGACACCCTGGAACGCTTCAGTCAGCTCTTCACCCTCAGAGAGAAATGGACAGAGGAGGACATCGCTCCACACATCCAGTAGGTGTCACTAATAATCAAATAATCATAATTGTGATGATAGCAGGATCATAATAAACAGCATTAGTAATGCTAGTAGTAATGGAGCCATTGCTGATTTCACTGACTATCACTGAAAACAGTAATAATGTGAAATATTCATGGGTGTCAGTGGGGGGAAAAAAGGTTCAATGAGATGATGTTGCCAGGCAACAATGCATTTCCGCATACTAAGCGCTGGCAAATATTCTTTTGAAGAAAAAAATTGGTTGCAAGACATAAAAGCAAAAGAATATTAAAGGCTACGATTTTCTCCAGAACCTGCAGGTTCACAATTCCTCAATACAAGGCTTTGTGGGGGACTGGAGGCCCTGTTTATGGCCATAACATTACCATGGAGGTCTAGGAGACCGTGGCTCTCATCTTCCCAGGAGTTGTGTGATTTTAATAGTTCAGCGTAAATGAAGCCATGGCTCATGAGCTCCATTTAAACCCACAGCATAGCAGGTTAACTGAGCCACAAGGAGCCTCTACTCCTGTTTTAATGACCTCTGAATGTTTTTCTCAACTTCCGTTCCAGCAGGGAAAGTCTACTGAGCTCTTTCCGGCAGTGTGAACACCCTGTTTCGCACTGCATTTCAACACATTCACACCTGGGAGGTGCCAATTACAGCAATTTGTTCAGCCGGCCGCTGAGCACCTCCACTGGAGCTGGGGATTTGATGCCTTGCTCAAGGTTCACCTCGATAAGACCGTATGTAGTTGCTGAGGAGGACGGAAAAGCATTTCTCACTCACTTTCGCCCACAACACTTTATAAGCAGGTCCATGATTCATGCCAAAACCCTCCCCGTCATAAGCCTGTTTCTCTAACCTCGAAGGCTACTGCCACCATGAGAATAATAGCCTTGAGGTGTTTCAGCTGCATGGATTATGATTGATGTAGACTTGTGTAATATCTTGAATTCATATGGGCTACGTGTACTGTATGTTATATAGCGTGTGTATCTGTGTAAATATGACTCCTACTGGGGACTCCGCCAGTCATCGAATTATTGGCTTAAGAAAGCGACAAAAACGAAAAAAATCTCCATTAATTCAAGGCTTCATGGGGTGTGTAATTGATAGAAAATGAGGGTGAACTACCCATTTAAGTTGTTAATTCATGAAGAAAAGTTGCCTTCTCTTCGTTGGTGATGTACAGTAGGCCTATCTGTAGTTTTATTTTTCCAGATTGAACAGATACAATGCTAGACATAGCTTTGCATTTGTGTAACAGAATAGCTGTGAGGTGCAGGTGTGGTGTGGCAAGTTTCATTCACGTGGTGTCATTAAAGCTGACTGTGTGTGTGTGTGTGTGTGTGTGTGTGTGTGTGTGTGTGTGTGTGTGTGTGTGTGTGTGTGTGTGTGTGTGTGTGTGTGTGTGTGTGTGTGTGTGTGTGTGTGTGTGTGTGAAAGAAAGAAAGTACTCATCAGAGGCTGCTTGACAACCAGATTGTCAATCACAGTGTGGTCATCCCTCTAGGCTGAAACGTTTAACCCTTATTCTCAGGGAAAACAGTTCCCGATTCAGGGGGGAACATTCGACAGAAATAGCCGATCTACAAGCTCACAACTCGACGCAACACTACACGTTGTGACTTGTGAGCTTGTAGATCGGCAATTTCTGGCGAAGCAATTTGGTGTAGAAGGAAAGAACAGCAGACCGGTTGCAACTCAGGCCATTTCCCCTAAGATTAGAGGGGTAAAAGGAGTAGTTCACCCAAAAAATGACTTATTTTCTATCAATTAGACACCCCATGAAGCCTTGAATTCATGGAGATTTTTAGTTTTTGTCACATTCCTAAGCCAATCATTTGATGATGATGATGATGATGAGACATTAGCATCTTTCCACCGGTCATCAAATTATTCGCTTATGAATGCGACAAAAACAATCTCCATGAATTCAATGCTTCATGGGGTGTAATTGATAGAAAATAAGTAATTTTTTGGGTGAACTACTCCTTTAAGTAGTATACAGGTCACACATTTGCACATAAAGTAGCTGTTGTCAACTACAGCAGGCTACATAATGCACACATACATGTGTATGTGTCAGAGTACAGATTTGTCAAATTGTGCCACACAGTAAAAGGGAAATTGCGGTTTGGAGATTTTTGTGCTGTTAGTTTTTTTTTGCTATGAATCTTTCCTAAAAAAACTAAAATCAAAACTAACAAACAAAAAAGATCATAAAGAACAATGATAGATCATAGCATGTTAATAAGCAGGTTTTATACTGTATTTCACCTATTAGAGTTGTGCTTTTGGGTTGAATGTGCTTGTTTTTGTGTGCGTTTGAATCTCTCTGCTTGCCTTCAGATTTCACCATCCTCCTACAGCCTGTCTATTTCACTGTAATTATGCTTATCCTTTTTGGGTCCCCCCTGCACCCCCTTACCCATCCACCCCCCACACAACCCCACCGTCCCATCCCCGCAAACCCTTTTTTGGATCCCTCACCAGTTGTCATGGAAACGAGGCTTACACCAGGCACATGCTTCACCCTTTGAACACAATTAACATGTGGCCTGATTTATCCCGCTTTTTTTTAGGGGTGTGTGTGTGTGTGTGTGTGTGTGTGTGTGTGTGTGTGTGTGTGTGTGTGTGTGTGTGTGTGTGTGTGTGTGTGTGTGTGTGTGTGTGTGTGTGTGTGTGTGTGTGTGTGTGTGTGTGTGTGTGTGTGTGTGTTGGGGGGGTGTACGGGGTACAAAACGTAGGGGATGAAAACGATTAAATATTGTATTTTTTATCTGCAGTTACGGTTGTAGGGGTGTAGTGATGGAGGGATGGGTGGGGAGAAAGAGAGCGAGGACATGGCGAGTGAGCAGTTCTCTTCTTTAGCTTTCCTCTTCATTTTGGGGTGTAGAGATGTATGATCGGATGGATGGATGGATAGAGGGGTGTGTGTGTGAGAGGGAGATGGAAGGATGTGTAGGGAGTGAAATGAAGGGTCAGAGAGACAGAGACAGAGATGGGGGGGCGGGGGTTGTTTGTTGACATTTCATAGCTTGACGGTTGAAATTAAAAGAGAATCAAGAAAGTGCACTTTTGTGTGTGTTTGTGTCAAACGTGCCAATGTGTGTTGCCAAGATGTGTAGGTAACGCAGACCAGCCAGCAGGTGTGTCTTACTAAAAGCAAATTTAGTTTCTCACTCATTTTCTTTCCTTTAGCTTTTTCTCATTTTCTCTTACATCTTTGTCTTTCTGCTAAGTTATCTCCTTATCTCTGTGTTACTGTCCCCTCTCTCCTCTTTCAATATGCATCAAACTCAACAGCACACATTATCCCTGTTCATTAGACGTCATGTGAGAGTTCTTCAGGGCTTGATCTTACATGGGGCCGAGGCTTAGAGAGCAGAAGGGGGGGAAAGACAGAGGCGAGAATGAGGGCAGGGAGAGACAGACTGAGAACGGGGAAGGAGAGAGAGAAAGACAGAGAGAGAGAGTGAGAGAGAACATGGAGAGCGAACGGAGAGCGCCAGGTGACAGAAACGCAGAGGCAGTCAGGCAGAAAGCACCCCGACGCTGGAGCCAATTAAATCCCACCACATGTTTTCCGGAGACAAAAGCCCAGGCACTTGACCCTCCTGTGAGCTGAGAGAAGGAGGGAGAGAAGGAGGGGTGAATGTGAGGTGTGACAAAGGCAGAGGGAGATGAGCGGAGCAGCAGAAAGGGGTGGGAGGGTAGGAAAAGGTGCAGAAATATTATGGAGGGACGAATGAACAAATAGGAGGATGGACGAACAATTAGGAGGATGGATGCTATGAAGGGAGTAGGGATGGAGAGAGGGAGAGAGACAAGGAGTAGAGAGTGTGGTCGAGACGGCATGATGGAAATGGAGAGGTGGAGAGGTAAGGGAGAAAGGGGGAGAGAGAGAGAAACAGACAAGAGCTGTGGCTCAGGGATGAAACATTATTGATAGGGTTTCTTTTCTCTGTAGTTTCCTTTATTTTTATCTGCCTGCTGCTCCAGACATAATCGCACGCACACACACACACACACACACACACACACACACACACACACACACACACACACACACACACACACACACACACACATACACACATACACACATACACACACATACACACATAGCTCCAGAACGAGCGAGTGAATTTATCCTAAATGCACTCCCTGTCCCTCTGGTTGAGTCATGGCCATGTTGCTTCTCTAAGTGGTGGAGGTCAAATGAAGAGGTTTTCTAGTTGAAGATAAAATTTTAAAAAACAACAACTGTTGAACTCAACAGAATATTCATAAGGTCAGGAGCCCCTGGTTAGGGAGTGGTTACAGGTGGAGTAAACTAATAATTTTTCACATCTGTCACGTCTGTCACCTGACTGCCAGAGGTGTTAAGAACTTTGCAAACTTTGAGAGCCCGTTTCTCAACATCTAGATTTCAGGTTTAACAACATTCAAATAAGCAAATGTTCTTCAAATATTTTCACATTTTAACGTTCATTTGATTTACGCTGACTTTGGTCATGTCCATACTTTGACATAATCCTCCGCCTGCCAGATAGACAGACAGACTTCTTAGTAGATATAAGCTAAGCTAAAATACTTTTGCTAATTCATGCATAATACATCAAGCCTCTGCACTGGTGCGCGTGTGTGTGTGTGTGTGTGTGTGTGTGTGTGTGTGTGTGTGTGTGTGTGTGTGTGTGTGTGTGTGTGTGTGTGTGTGTGTGCGTGTGCGTGTGTGCGTGCACGTAACATGTCTGTGAAGATGTGTTTCTAATTGGGCCCATGCATGTTTAGGTGTGAGGATGTGCGCCAGTGTGTGCCTGAATGTGTGTTTGTGTGCATATGTCCTGCCAGTTATACATGCACAAAAAAAGTGTGCGCGCGCACGCGCACACACACACACACACACACACACACACACACACACACACACACACACACAAAATATCACAGAGCCAAGGTTAATAAGTAAAATTCATTTGAGATATGCTGAAACAATTGGTGAGACAAAACACAACTTAGACAGACGAAACATCTATTTCAGGCTTTAACATGACAGTGAGAATGGACTTCAACTGTACCGGGAAGGGGGGAGGAATTCAGTCAGCTGATTCTGATGATTGATTGCTGCCATCAGGCTTGTGACTGTGGAATAGCACCCTGACAGACGAGGAGATGGAATGAGTGTAAAAGAAAGAGGGCAGTAGAGAGGAGGAAATACAGAGATGTGGGGAAGGGTGTGGGGAAGGGGGGGGGATAATGTACTGTCCCTGATCAGGTTCACAAGTGTACAGATGCCTTGAGAACTTGAGCTCATTGTCATTGTTCATCCCAGTGCAACTGCACAATCTCACTGCACTCTAAAAATGTAATATTGATAATTCCACATGATGCTGTACTGACAGAACTCACTGAACTGATACTTCTATCATCCTTCTAGAGTTTCAGTGTCGAAGAAAGCATAAAAATGTGCATAGAAATGTCCCCACGGTTCCACAGATGCCCCCAAAAAATCTGTAGAAAAATGTTTAAAAAATAGTCTGAGTGCTTTAGGCTAACAGGGTACAGAAAAAGTGTCAACATTTGTAGGAGCAGAAATTATATACCATTGTGTCGAGCAACACTTGACAAAAGCATAGCCTTCAGTGAGTCAGAACTCCTGCATCCAAAGCAGCGAAGAGAAATGCTGGAGATGCAATGACTTCTATTTAACGTATTCCTCTCGCCGCCTATCCTGTAGATTCTTCTTTTTTTTCTCTCTCGTTTGGTGACTTGCCCTCCAATTCCCATGGAAGAGAGACATCCTGCAGTCTGGCAGGGTCTGGCTGAATCACTGGAGACAATGGGGATTAGACGACATTCAGACAGTTTAGTAAGGTGCAGGAGGCTCTATTTCGTCGCTGCCGGGCAGAAACCTTGTATGTCCGTATTTTATCTATCTATTCATAAATGAAAGCCCTATTTTATTTTTCAGTAGCTTGAGCATGTGTCGTGATGCAATGCGTTATGAGCTTGTAGATCTTGTATTTTCACCATTTAATTTTTTTTTATAATAATAATTAAAACAGAAGATTTTTGCGTAATGACATGCCCGAAATAGGGATGCCAGGTTGAAAGTGGTTAAATTTATTGTCCACTGGTACGTGTTTTTTTTTGTAGTTCTTTTTTTTGTTCATTTCCTGAAAAGTAACAGTTTTGCACCTATAAGGTTTCCGCCCGACAGCTACGATTTGTACGGTAGGCCTAGTGCTGCTGCAGCACAGTAAGCATGCTGATGGAGTGCTTTGGAGAGCTTCAGTAAATGGGCTGCTGCCACATTTTGTGCAATGGCACGGCTGTCGCTGCACAAGTAACCACTCCGCTCATCATTTGGTGATGAAAGGTTGAGAATGCATTACAGTGAGCCAGTGGACGGAACAAATTAGGAAATATTGCACTTGGGATTTTTGGGCTTATAATACTTCAACGCAGAAGTGACTCTTTTTTTTTATTTCAAGAGTGACAAGAAGGTTGGGGAAGCAGGATTGTGGCATTTGTGATTTGTGACCATACTTACATCAATAACATTTGCAAGTAGGCTACGGTACATGGGATGGACCATTATGTCACTGATACCAGGACAACGTCTATGAGAAGGGCTTAGTATTCAGAGAGCCATGTCTCAGGCATAATTTGTTGTCCAAAATGGAACAAATACATGTCACAGACGATGCAATGTGTGGACCTTATGACAGTGAGCGGTCGGACAGTGACGGACACAACTCCCCTTTTCAGCCCCCTTCTCTCCTTCTCCTTCTCCTTCTCCAGCAAAAAGCAAAAGGAGAGAAAGTAGACGTGCTCTCAAAAAGGATAGGAAAGGAAAATGCCGTCGTCTGATTGCTTCAACAACTGCCCCCACCCCCTCCCCCAAACTGCCAACCACCTCACTGTACTCAACGCCACACGCCGGCAGCATCTCTCTGGGACAGCAGGCTGAAACAAGCACTCTGGGGGGAAGGCAATCTGGTGCTAGATATGTCATTAGAGGGGACCTTTGAGAACAAGTGATTGAGCATAGTGCTTCCCCGGAGAGAAGGGGTAGAGCCTCGATCTCTCTGAGCTCTTTCAGTGAGCCTGTCCCTCAGCTTCCTCTTTCATTATCCCTTCCATCCTTATTTCCTTCCTTCAAACACATCTTTATTTCTTTCTGTTATCAACAGTGGGAAAAACATTTAAACAAAACACTAGAACAAGGTAAGACTAGAAAGAAGTGAGGTGAGGACAGTCTTGCTGCAGGATAGTGCTGAGGACAAAGGCTCTGATGTTATCATTTCTTCAGTGTGGCGCACGTGTCCTAAGCCTATGACTGCTGAGAAATTGTTAATGGTGGGAAATCAACTTTTCTGTTCTATAATGATTAATTTTCAGCTCAAAATGTACTATTTTGTTATATTTTCAATTCTTAACATTTGCATATTGATAACAAAAGATTTTCTAACGAAGCATGGTCAGAGTAAATTGCACCTCCCCTCATCCGTGCCATCCAGAGCCCGGGTGAGAGGTGTGTTCCCATGGTGGACCACTGGGCGCACACCTCTCCTCACCCATACCATCCGGGGGTTAATGGGAAAAGAGAAGATTTTTTTCCTTTTTTTAAGGTAAGGCAAGGCAATTTCATTTGTATAGCACATTTCAACAACAAGGCAATTCAATGTGCTTTACACAGAACATCAAGCAAAGGAAACACAATAATACAATTATTGCGAACGCGGAAGGAGGCGCGGAAGGAGGCGCGGCGAAGCCGCGCCTCCGACCAAGTGGAGCTTACTATGTAACCGTGCTCGGGTTGTGTGTGTGTCTGTGTGTCTGTGTGTCTGTGTGTCTGTGTTCATGCTCTCATTGGCTCGCGCCCCCATGTGACTCACATGCGTGCACTGCCTGTAAGCAGCCGCCAGAGTGCGCCAGAGTGCAGGAATTTAGACAATGCTCTGATTACAATGCACAACAGCCTGCAAAACACACACACACACACACACACACACACACACACACACACACACACACACACACACAATGTCAATGTTCTCTCCCCATCACGGTGAAATAACACGGATTACAAGTCCGTAAATACACAATATTTTCGAGCTGCGTTCGCTTCCAGCGTTCGCGCGTCTTACTTGTAATATATGACATTAGGATGCAAAACTAAAGAAGTAACATTTTATAGATACAGTTACAGTGCAGAGTAGAAAAGAAAGGAGAAAAATAACTCAATCAATCAATGGCAAACAGAAAGTGTAAGGATGTAAATCCAGTGTAAGGATTTAAAAACTGGAGTGATAAGCTCCACTTTCTTGGTATAAGTAAGGAGTCGAGCAGCAGTGTTCTGAATCAAAATACTGTAAGTGTTAAATAGCCCTAAAGTTACTCCGATAGCAATCATTGCTAGAGAGCGTCTGTTCAGTAACAATGGTCTCTCCGTCTCTCCAGCTCCAGCTCCAGCTCCAGTTTACTTCTAGTAAACAGAAAATACATTTTCAGATCGGGATATCAATATACTCCAATCAGGAGGGAGAACTCACACAGGATACAGGATAAACAATTGAAATGTAAAGTGATGAGACAAAAAAGAAAAAAAGAGAGTGCATAACATTGGAACTGGAACACTGAATGAAATGAAATGCATGTTATTACATGGGGTCCAGGGTCCCCAGCTTGTTTCCCAGTTCTGGAGGGTGTTCTGCTGTCTTAATGGTGCCATCATCAGCCTCTCTTCTGGTTACCATGGCCAGTCCAACAGACACACTGTGCATCTCAATCTGGAGTTGTAAACCAGCCTGCACTGTCTCGTCTCGTCTCCCAAAACCCAGCTCCCTGGAGTAAACAACTCATTTGGGTCGAGTATTCTCATGATTCACTGCCTTGCTCCTATACTGTTCTCTCCCTTTCTCAGAGACCTCTGTTCCCGGTCCAGGAAGAGTAGGTTATTGTACCCTCTGCTCTTTTATGTTGAACAATTTCGCTGCACATGGAGCTGGGCCCAACATGTGCCTATTAGGAGTTCAACTCGTTACAAGAAGGCAGCACACTGCTGATAAACTTCCGCTCCTTCCTACCAAGTCGGCGAGAGATTGTGGTTGTCAAACCAGGACCTTCCTCTCCGCGATTCCACACGAAGAGGGAGGTTGGCTCCTTGTTTTTTTTCTTGGATCCTTTTCCTATGTCAAAGGTGATTAATCCAGTGGCTGTGCAACTCAAGCTCCCCACGGGTCTATGAAGATTCACCCATCATTTCATGTGGCTTGAATTAAACCTGTCGAGGAGAGTCCTCTGGTTGCCTCCTACAAACCCCCTCAAATATGAATCAAATTAAACCAGCCATAACAAAATGACAACATAAACACAACACATGAACCCACGACATGACACAAAAGTGCAAAGAAAAATAGATCGAAATGTAGAGCTAACTCCAAAGAAGTAACTGACCTGGGGATGTACATAATGGGCTAAAGTGTCCGCATGCATGTACAGTGTGTATGCACTTGCAAGGGGAGAATATGGTGGACAAATGCACAAGCACGAGCGTGCAAAAGTGTGCGTGCTTGTGTGAGACTAGGCTTTTGCTGTTTGTAAATGAGTGAGTGATCTTTACTGAAGTTAACAATTATTTTTGCATGCATGAATCAACAACCTTAAATGCTATTTAGGCTACTGTCATGTCTTTCATGTGGATTAGTGCATAGATCATTAATTGAAGAAAACAGGATGGATTGTGCTAGACAAGCCAACACAAAAGTGCGTAACGGGAGGTCCCTCTTGAGAACACGTTTGACAGCTTTATGCATCCAGGGGGAACGTAAACTTCCTCTACTACATCCTGCTTGTTAAATTTGAACAGGCTTGAGGTCATATTTACATATTTACTTAGATGACAGGGCGTAAGGATCTGTCAAAACACACCACCCAGGAAAATGACACGCTCATTATGTTAACCCAACCATAATTATGAATGATCAACAATATTGTCACGCAAATAACCACACCTCAATTCATCAAGGCCTTTATTATCTTAAAGCGTTTTGTTATTCTTATTGTAGTCTCACATTTCTAGACCTATCTCCACACTACGTTTTAATGCTGTGTCAATGCACGAGAAATGCCAGAGAAAATCGTAAACACACTTTTTTCATCAGATTGGAGATTAAAGAGGTATTCATTTGAGGTTATTCAAAATTATCGTAGCTTAATCCTAATGCTGAAATTACACAGACCCATAAATTACCCTACCTATAATATGGCATTGCTTACTGAGGACAGAAAAGCTATTCATGTTATCTAAAGGTTCAACAGTTGGTTCTTTTAAAATATGAAATAGACCACATAGTTTAAAGGCCCGTTCAAAGTCCCTAGATGGGTCTGAAACGTGCGTCAGGGGGTGAGGGATTCCGTCCGTTCTTTACGGACACATGCATGGTCGCTCACGTTATTTAGGGGTTATTTTATTTATTTTAAAGTGTACAGGCGTAATACACCTATTCATCCACTAGATGGCAGTTGCAAGAGTATGTACCGTACCCATAATGTTGCCATGTCTGCTTATTATAAGCGACTTTGGGCTTATTTTTCTGTAAAGTTGCTTGTAAACAAACTTTGGTGGTTGCGGTTTTATTTGGGCTTGTTTCTAAAGTGTAGTTGCTTATTTGGGCCAATTATTATTTAAACCAGTGATTCTCAAACATATATTGTAGATCTGCTATTTTCATGTGATCACTGGCGTAACGGAGGGGTAGCAAGTGATGCGGTGCGGGGGGGCCACCAGCAGGGGGGGCCCCGCCTGCGCTGATACAAATATTTTTACAGCAAAAAAAATGAAAAAAGTTGATTTATATTGGTCAAATAGAACCGAATTAGACCCGAATTAGACCGAATTAGACCTGACATTTTTGTGCACGCACATGTACGTGAAACTCCCACGGGGAGGCCCCGCGATTCTGCGTTACGCCACTGCATGTGATGTAGCCTATTCGATTATTTTGGGCTTGTTTTCATAGACCTGGTTGCTTATTTCTCTCACAAAACCTGGCAACAGCGCAGCTAACAACATGACGCTACCATTGTAGCATCTAGCCAAAACAACGCAATAAAAGACACAAACTAGTCCACAAACTAGACAAAAACAATGGTTGTCTACAAAACGTGAGTTTCGACCCCTACTGCACTGTGCTATATTATTTGTGTGTGTGTTTTTAACTTTAGGGAATGGCTGGGTTCATTTTGTCACAGACCGTGGGTTGACGGGTCTAAGTGATTAAGTACATTTACTCAAGTACTTCCACCAACGTGGGTCTTTTTTTGGAGAAAGAGGGCCAGAGGAAAACTTTTTTTCCCTTATACTGCCAACGGGCGCCACTGGTACTACAGGCAACGTACAGTAGTTGAACGTACACGTCGGCCTGACGGTGAATGTTGATCGCACGGAAGGAAAATCTGGAGCCGCAGGTGACGGAGGGGGAGACAAAAACAACAACGTAAGGAGCGCCGGCGCTCGTTACGTATCCTTACGTCCAACTATAAATGATACTTTAGGGGGGGGGGGCTGAACTGCATAGTGCACGCTGCACAGTACCACTATTTACATATTGTAATATGTATTTAACCCAGTAGGTAAACTATGTGTTATAAACTAATCAACCCAATACATATCACTCCAGAAAGCATGAATTACATAGGCTACTAAGGCTAGAGGTGTCTTTGCAAAGTGTAACACTGTAAATACAGTATAAACAACTACGTAGAGTAGACGATGTCAAGACTTTGTTGACCCGAGCGACATATTGATATAGTGTGGACGGATCCGATCGCTTCACACTTAGCCAAACAAGATATAGATTAACAGTCTCTTATGTCATATTGATATTATTGAGTCTTGAGCCACATGGATAGGCTGTAATTATACAGTAGCTGAGCTTTAGACCAGGGACCAGATGATGAGTACTGTACACATTAACCATGTAACGTCACACAAGTTAAGGGGTGAGAGAAATGTATTAGCCTACTGTCCCCTCTTCAGACAAAGGGTCAACTACTTAGGGAGCAAAGAAACACACAGAAACATAGTATGTCTTGCTTTCCCCCCATCTCTCTCTCTCTCTCTCCCTCTCCGTCCGTCCGTCACACACACACACACACACACACACACACACACACACACACACACACACACACACACACACACACACACACACACACACACACACACACACACACACACACACACACACACACACACACACACACAAACAGGGGAAAGAGGCTGTTGAATGACTGTCTGATTGATATAGGCCCTGTGAGATGCAGCAGTCTGTGGTACGTCCCTTACAGCAGACTGTCAGCCGGCCTGTGGACAGAGTAATGTCTGGGTGATTTGACTGCTCCCTAACAGGGTACTATGTCAATGTGTCACCAGGCAATTGGGGTTATTATGTGACAGGGCAAACACACACAGTGAGACACGGACATACACACAGCATACGTAAGCACTCACGCACACACACACACACACACACACATACACACACACACACACATACACACACACACACACACACACACACACACACACACACACACACACACACACACACACACACACACACACACACACTCACCCACATGGGCAATTTCAATTCAGACAGAACCAAAATTCCACGTGTGTGTGTGTGTGTGTGTGTGTGTGTGTGTGTGTGTGTGTGTGTGTGTGTGATACACGTACACATGATACAAACACCACACATGTATACACAAATATTGCACACATGTATGCACAAAACCCACATACAAATGCAAAATAGTCAGATTATGAGCACTAAAGTTCAATCAAGTGGAATGGAAAGACAGAAAGGGTGGAGAGATAAACAGATAAGGAGGAAGACGAGACAGGAGATTGGCCAGAAAAGATGGGAATAGAGCAAGAAGAGTGTAGCACAGCAGTGGAGGTAAAGGAGCAATACGGTAGAGAGAGGGATGATGAAGATGAGAGAGGAAGAAAGGGGTGGAACTGGGAATAAGCTAAACTGAAGATAGAGGAGATAGAGAGAGGGAGTATAGTGGAGAGGGTATAGAGGGGGGTTGGGGGTGAAGATGAGAGGGAGGCCATTGAATGGACAGAGAGAAACAGAGGTAGAGAGACCAGAAGAGAAAAGGATGGAAGGAGGAGATAAATGGAGGGCAAGTTGGAGGAAGAGGAATGGTAGGATGCAAGGAAGGGAATGAGAAGAAAAGGAGGCTAGAGCAAGGAGGGATGAGATGGAGCGGGGCCCAAAACATCACAGCCATTATGCTGTTGCTATGGGAATTTGGGGGGTCTTTTTCACCCCAAAACATATTTGAATAATGGATACGCACGCACGCACGCACACACACATATGCCTGCGCGTGCACACACACACACACACACACACACACACTCACACAGGTGCAAGGTAAGAATATGACAGAGTTAAATCCTGTTATACTTGGTTACACACCAGTGTCACGCACCAAAAATAAGCTCACAACACTCACAACTAGCATAAATCACCCTTTAGGCCAGAACGAGGTTTGCAAGCTAGTTCTGCCAGTTGTCTTTCCTTCTTTCTTTTTTCTTATCTTTTCTTTCTTTTTTGTCAACATGTACTACTGTTGTTTGTTCATTATGGGGAATAAGAAGAACCCTATAACACTTTGGAAATACTTAAAACAATTAGGCTACAGTTAAAAGGCTTAAAACTAAATATAAAAATGTTAGTTTGAATATAAATGGGGAAGTTACATCAGACAAAACCAAGGTGTCCGACAACTTTGATGTATTTTGAAAAATGTAATGAAGCAAATCAAATTGTGGATAAGCTCATGGTCAATATGGATTTTTTAAAAAGAAAAACAGTGAAGTTTTATTTGATGCAGGGTGTTTAGGCTGAATACTTTTCTTTTATTACAGTTTATTAAACTGTTATGGGTCGCGAGTAAATATCCCCTTTTTTGTTTCCTACATTAAAAAAAATATTTCCTTTTTTTATTTCAAAAGATTTTAAAAAGTTTAAACTAAAAAAGTCACAACTTTTCATTAAAAGTTGCAATAAGCTATAAAACGAAAATAAAAAACGTTTTATAGCTCTTAATGCGCCACGAAGCGACGCTTTGTGAGCTTGTAGATCTGCTATTTTCACTAGTTTGGGTCCCAGGCAAACATCTTATATCTATTTTGGGTCTATTGAGCTAAAAAAGTTTGGGAACCAGCCATTTTAGTAACTGGTAGTGGTAACCCGTCGTACCTATCTAGGCCACCGTCAATTTATTGAACACCCCACATATGTGGAGAACAGAGTCAGGCAGTTGAAGTTGGCCTTACTGTTACACATCGAATTAAGGAATGACAATGTTCCAGAATACTTACAAAATGATTTCAATTTGGTTAAAGATACTCATGGATATGCCACTCGATCTTGTGCAACTGATTTTATTCCCTGTAGGTTTAAGAGAGCATCAGGGAAAACACAGTTTTGTAGTCAAAATAGAGTGGAATAGGTTGCCATCTACTGTAATATTAAAACAACAGCCTGCTAACGGTTTCAAAGGATCAGTTACAGCAAGGGGTGGTTGTTGATAAACAATCAGGACATATAATGTTCTTGAATAAATTATTGTATGGTGTTCTTTTATTTATTTATTTTTTATTATTTTTTATTGAATTTAACTTAAACCAAGGCCCCACTGAAGCATAGCCTAGAAGTAAAGCCAGGTTCAGACACCCATAACATACAGTATAATACTGTGTGTGTGTGTGTGTGTGTGTGTGTGTGTGTGTGTGTGTGTGTGTGTGTGTGTGTGTGTGTGTGTGTGTGTGTGTGTGTGTGTGTGTGTGTGTGTGTGTGTGTGCACGAGCGCATGTGCGTGTGTTTATATGGCTGTATTTGGAAGTAATGGAAATAATGACTAATACACGCTGTCTAATGTAAGACAGTATGGGCTAATCAGTGGTTCTCAGAATCAGAATCAGTTTTATTGTCACATCACAGGTTTACAAGGTAAAAAAAAGTGGGTGAAATTCGTTTTTGTACATCGTTCCCATCGCAACGTTAGTTTCCATAGAAAGAAGAGGGGGGGGGGGGGGAGAAGAAGAGGGGGTGGGGGGCAAGTGGGAAGGAGATCAAAACAAGAGAGCAACAGAAGGCCAGACAAGTTATCTACATATTTACAAAGTACCTGAGATAATAGAAAACAAAAAAAAACTAAGGTGCCTGAGCATAGCAGCAATGTATGTATACTGTGCATGTTATACTTATACTGTGCATGATATACATATGGACGTTAAGGTGCTTAGAGGAAAAGAGCACAATAAAAAGACAAAAAAAAGTCAGTGCGTTATACATGGGATTAAAGGAGGAGTTCACCCAAAAAAAATCGTATTTTCTATCAATTGCACACCCCATGAAGCCTTGAATTCATAGATTTCTTTTTGTTTTTGTGGCATTCCTAAGCCAATAATTTGATGACCGGTTGTGTATCCGGTAGGAGACACAAATAATCTACTTTGTGTCTCCTACCGGATACATTAGCCAGTAGGAGACGGGAATCAAATTATTGGCTTAGGAATGCCTCAAAAACAAAAATAAATCCTTGGATTCAAGGCTTCATGGAGTGTGCAATTGATGGAAAATAAGTAATTTTTTGGATGAACTACTCCTTTAAGGTGCAAAAGGTCAGTGCGTGTCCACCTAGGGTGGACTGACCCTAGTATAATCCGCAAGTAGCTCCATGAGGGAGTGCAACAAAAAGTCATTTGTACCTGGTGTAGTCCACAGGTGTGTCCGAGGGGGAGCTAAGTCCAAGTAATTGTCCCCGGTATAATCCACAGGTGTGTTCAGGAAGAGCCAGAAAAGTCTGCACCGCCTGTTGTCAGACTGCTGAACAAGGCCTATGCCTCATTCAGGCTTATGCCCCATTCAGCATTCTGACAGCAGCCGGATTAAAACTGCACCAGTACCTGGTGGTGGAACTCTTGATACTGCGGTAGAGCCCCTTGCCCGGTCGCGGTCGTTGTAGGGGTTTGAACAGTCTGTGACTTGGGTGGTGCTTGTCCTTGATGATGCGCTTGGCTTTGACCACGCACCGCTTTTTGTACAGTTCCTGGAGCGCTGGGAGCTCGATTCCCATTATCCGCTCTGCCGATCGCACTACTCGCTGTAGGCTGATCTTTTCTCGGGCAGTGCAGTTCCCGTACCAGGCCGTGACACAGCCTGTTAGGATGCCTTCAACAGAACTGTTGTAATACAGCCTGAGGATGCGATGTCCTACTCCGAGCTTCTTCAGGCGGCGGAGCCAGTACAGTCGCTGCTGAGCCTTTTTCCTCACGTGTGTGGTGTGCGTCTCCCATTTGAGGTCCTCCTCGATGTGTACTCCGAGGAACTTGAACTCGCTGACCCTTTCCACTGCAGCACCGTCGATGAGGATGGGCGCATGGTCTCTCCGCGGCCTCCTGAAGTCCACGATCAGTTCTTTGGTCTTGTCGACGTTAAGAGAGAGGTTGTTCTCCCGGCACCAGAGTGCCAGTGAGTTGATCTCCTCTCTATAGTCAGACTCGTCGTTGTTGACGATTCGGCCTATCACTGTCGTGTCGTTTATGATGGTGTTGGAGACATGTGTGGCTATGCAGTCATACGTGTACAGGGAGTAGAGGAGAGGGCTCAGCACGCATCCCTGGGGTGCTCCGGTGTTGAGGGTCAGGGGGTTGGATGTGATGCTGCCCATTCTCACCACCTGATGTCGGTTGGACAAGAAGTCCTGTATCCAGTCGCACATGCTTGGGTGTAGCCCTAGGTCTCTGAGCTTTTTGTCAAGTATTGCTGGGACAATGGTGTTGAATGCTGAGCTGTAGTCCACGAACAGCATACGTACATATTTGTCCTTCAGCAGCTTGTTGTCCATGTGCGAGAGGACGGTGTGGAGAGCCATGGCAATAGCGTCGTCGGTGGATCTGTTTTTGCGGTATGCATACTGCCACGGATCCAGCGAGGCAGGTAGCGTGAAGCTGATATTCCCTCACCAGTTTCTCGAAGCACTTGCTGATCTCAACCTTTTCTGATCTCAGGACCACCGGCATGTTTCAAACAATCCACATGGACCACCTCAACCGACTACAGCAATATATAGCCTATATATTTAGTGCATAAGAAGGCATAACAGAGTCACTTCAATTAGATTTATTAATTGAACATGAATGATCTGAAAGCCTTATATGCACCGATGTCATCACCGAAAATAGCTGATCTACAAGGAGAAAAATGGATACAGACAGACAGAGGGACAAAAGTCCTTTTGAGAGTTTTCTAAATATGATTAGAATTTTATAGTAGAATATAGTTATAGATTTTCAATAGACTAGCTTTTTCAATTACCAGCATTCGTCATTGCACCCATGTCCAACGTGAAATATATACTGTATCTATACATGTGTGTGTGTGTGTGTGTGTGTGTGTGTGTGTGTGTGTGTGTGTGTGTGTGTGTGTGTGTGTGTGTGTGTAATTCAAGTCTAAAAATGAGAAATAACACAGTTGGAGTTGAAAGTGTAAAAACCTATTTGTACACTTAAATTAACACTCCTTTATTTCTCATTTGTTATAACATCTACAACCTCACAGTGATTTCAGGGTCAATGACAAGGGATGGTAGACAGAAGTCAAACAGATCAATATCAGTATCTAGCTTAAGTGAAATCTTGAGGTAAACAGAAGTGCTCCAGCCTCATTGTTAAAAATGTATTAACGACCCACTTAAATCCAGAACTTATGTTAAATACTAAACTGTTATTTTAACCAATCTCTATGGTGGCGTATACAATATAACTAGTATATCTTCAGTGGTTGGAGGTGGTCTCCCTACTGTACTCCATTGAGACATTGAGACCCTGGTGTTGGGTAGGATAGCTATACTGGTTTAAAGTAGTACTGCCTGAAGCCTCAATATCTCCCTTTTCCAAGCAGGGATGCCTGAGTGAAAGGACCACAATGGAAATAAGCCGCTGGCTTTTTCACGTTTTATCCTTTTGATAATGGTGTGACAATGTATGCATTTTTACATAATGTTTATTATCAATAAAGAGGTCAAAGTCAAAGTAGGAATTTGGTCACCCATTTGGAAGACCTGGGCTGGACTCCCAGTTAGGATTATGAGTTTCAGCTTTACAATAAGGCCTATAGTTTGTGTGTTTGTATGTGTGTGTGTGTGTGTGTGTGTGTGTGTGTGTGTGTGTGTGTGTGTGTGTGTGTGTGTGTGTGTGTGTGTGTGTGTGTGTGTGTGTGTGTGTGTGTGTGTGTGTGTGTGTGTGTGTGTGTGCGCGTGCGTGTGCGTACACGTGCGTACACGTGCGTGTGTGTGTGTGAGACATAATGCATGTGGACACATACACTGTTGTCAATGCAATAAGCATTGCAGCAGTGAGTGCAATCAATGTAGCACATATTTCAGACTGAACGATCAACACATAACCAAAACATTAATGCACAACGTGCTTTGCGGTCTAAAACCCTCCTGTCCGCGAAGGAACTGTGGTTATTTGTACTCTGGGATTTACCCGTGGCTTATTGCTATGAACTAAGTAGGCGAGAGGAAATCAATAGATGGCGACAGCTAGTCAATCTCAGACTCAATGCTGGAACTCCAGTCTCCTTAAGCGGATGGATCTTCCCCATAGACACATTCAATCTCGACAAGGAGGCCGTGCTGCCCGAGACGGAGAACCTCCATGTAAATTGAACCAAGGAGGAATAAATCGCCTGACAGCATCACTAAATAACTTTAAGTCCAGCTATCCCTGGGTGGAAATGGGCTTACGTCAACTTGTAGCAAGAGCATTTACATCAGGGCAAGCCATGGTGTTTTTACATGCCTTGACTCCAAACGAATAGAACTCCTGACACATCAGAAAACTGTCTGGGAAGCTCCTAGGTCTTAAAAGGAGCCCTGGAGCATGGAGGGGGAGAGGTGTCACAGAGGGAAAAAAAGCAATTTGATTCTTCCACGGTTCTTGGATAAATGAGATGATGCAGTTCCATGTGCATGCAGGAATTGACTTATCAGGTAATATCTGTGGTGTTGCAAAAAAAAAAAAAAAGAAGCAGAAAAAGACCTATTAAAATCAAACAGCTTGGGCATTTGCTATCATTTGGTCTATTGCTTTGGGGGGAAAAAATCTAAAGGTAAAAGGCCTCCCTCATTTTAGATGTTTCTGGTGCATGTAGCATGTTCCATAATGTGCACTCTGTAGACTCCTGCTGGTAGTACTGGTCTATTATAGTCTTTACTTAAATGTCATGTGTGGTAGTCATGTTTGCTTTAATGCACTTAGGAAAATAAATATGATAATAATTTTTGCTTCCATTGATTTGTCAATTTCTCAACCTTTTGGATCAGGGGCCACTTTAAAAATCTGAAAAGCGTTTGCGGCCCACCCATCTGACCACGTAACCTAAGTGGTTACACAATATTGATATCAAGGTATTTGGTCAAAATGTTGATGTTTTATTTTGTCCACTGATACTATATCACAAGTGGTGTTGGAAATTGTGATAAATTGTCAGGTAGTTAACTTAACTAGGATATCTATCAGAGGATATCTTCAGGTTGATGTGCTTGTTATGGCTGAATGTATGCATCACAGCATCTGCTTTGGTATGTGTTCAGGGTCACAAGTTCATCCATTCATGTGTATGAATCTGCCTTATAGTGGTATTAAGAATTAATTGACAGCTTGAGGTCTTGGGGCCAGAATATGTGTGTGTGTGTGTGTGTGTGTGTGTGTGTGTGTGTGTGTGTGTGTGTGTGTGTGTGTGTGTGTGTGTGTGTGTGTGTGTGTGTGTGTGTGTGTGTGTGTGTGTGTGTGTGTGTGTGTGTGTGTGTGGGTGGGTGGGTGGGTGGGTGGGTGGGTGCGTGCGTGTGTGAGAGAGAAGAAGACAGAGACCAGCATTTCTCAATAATAATAATGTCATACTGTATGTGCAAACGTGAAGATCTTCACCAGGCTGGGTGGACTACCTAGAGCTAAGTCAATCGTGGGTTGCAGCCAGAAAGATATGAGGATAGTGTTTCTACAATATATGATTCAACTTTTGTACATGTGTGGTGCCCCCATGGCAGGAGATTTTCTTTACACTTTATTGCAGGTTTGTACAATACATGTAATACATTTCCCGCTCTATTCTGTGCCAATCTAAAGCCGCACCCGTTGCCCATTACCCGTGAAATACGGATAAAGGAGCTGGCACTGTCCCTAAACGCTATTCTGTGCCTATACCCGCTCTGCATTATGCCGATTCCATTATTTGCGCACAGGGGTGTGGCCGTGGGCGTGTTGTTGCTATATCCCCAAAATTGCTATTCTGCCCACACACCTTTGGGAAAGTCACAAAGTGTATTATGGAATCTAAAACCACCCGCAATGCCAACTTGGTTTGGTAGAGTGCACAGGCTGCAATGGATGTCCTGGAGACGGCAGGGCGCACAGC
>NC_137605.1:36878117-36908117 GCF_963280865.1 Gymnoscopelus braueri | reverse complement strand
CAATAGTCACATCATCTGCTATTAGCAGATAGGACCAATTCCATATTGTCATGAAAATGATAGAAATATTCAAATGTAATCACCTGGCCTCACCTATCTACAGCTGGGTTCAGTTCAATTTCAGTTGAGTCCATACCAGTCCCCCCCAACATATCCAAATCATCATGTGGATGCAAAACAATCAGGGACGATTCACTTACATTGTGTGCTGTTTTCAAAGTCATGGAATGTCTATTCACTATTGCAGTCTGCATTTGTTTTGAGTGCGGGTGTGATTTCTCTATAGGCCTATCATGTTCTGTTGTAGACTGTGGCTGCCTTCACCTCTCTGTCTCTGCCTATCTGTCTGTCTTCTGACTCCCAATTATCTTCTTCAGACCAAGACCCTCAGACCTCTGGAGGAGAGAGATGGAGGAGTTAGCCTTGGGAGGGTCATGGTCTTTTTGGGATGTGCAAACTATAACACAATAACACTCTTGCAAGAACACACACACACACGCACACGCGCACACACACGCACGCACGCACGCACGCACGCACGCACGCACGCACGCACGCTCAGTCCCCCATATTCCCATCCTAGGGCCATGTTTTCACCAGTCAGCAGATTCAGTACTGTTCCTCTGTGGTGTGTCCACCCGTTCACACAAATGCACACATGAACACACGCATGCATGCACGCACACACGTACGTACGCACGCACGCACGCACGCACGCACGCACGCACGCACGCACGCACGCACGCACGCACGCACGCACATGTTTTTCTTTTTGTCATTGTGTCCCTTTAGTAACAAGCAACCATTCTTCTCCAGTTTTTGGCTGAATTTATCATGAAACACAGTTTCAGGCTGACTGAACTCAACAAAATCACTTCGCTTCACACAGCACAGGACAACAACCTAAAACGATTAAACGATTAAAGTGATTCCAGTTTGGGGTGATCGGATGTTGCGCTCATGATATAATGGATTTTTTTGTAGGAAATAAGCACCTCCTCCATTTGTGGCAACCCCTATGGGTAAGTGACCTGGGCATAGTTGTGTCATGATTCAAGGAATCCAGCGGAAAACGGTTTTGATTGTATGACCTATATGGTTCAAGAGTTATAAGCCAAATTGTAAAGCTTGACACTGATTGGTCCAGTAGTGTCTGAAATTAGCTGTACACAGACACTGACACACGGACAGGGGTGAAAATATATTTCCCGCCTCCTGGCCTATCAAGCTGGCGAAGATAATAATTTGACTGAGGCTAGAGGGCCTAAAAAGCCAATGACAGGATCATTTTTGACTCGGCCAAAAGTGTAACTGTGGCTGTGAGCCAATAGCGCTGTAGGGTGATTTTAAAGGAACATACATACTGTACACACATATTTAGCTGATCTTAATATTGTCAGTGACCTATAGAAAACTCCCTTAAAAAAAGGAAAAGAAAAATGAGCATGCCAGAATGAAGCAGGTTGAACTTATCCTTTGGTGCACATCTGGCTGTGGCATTTTACAACATCTAAGCAATTTATCTCTGCAGCACTAAATGCTTTCTCGAGGTGGCAGTCGCTTTCAGCCATCACTCTACAAAGAGAATGCAGTAAATGGAGACTTTTGGTGATTGTCTTCGTGATCTGTGCAGAAGTAAAACTGCTGATACAGTTAAAACAGTAGGACCAAGTTTTAACAGTTTAACCAAGGAGTTAAAAAAGATCAGCATCATGCCATTTGGTGGACAGGCATTTCTTTATACAAAATCTAGGAAATTTGATTAATTTGCTAAAGGTTGTCTATTCTCTTAAATTATATGTTTTATTGATGTTCTATAGATGACAGGGAGGTGAATACCGGAATTAATATTCTAACATTTCTGGGGAGACAATCCATGGCAGTGCTATCATTAAAAAGAGCAGACAAACATTACTGCATGCTCTCATTATTCAATCCCCCACCTCTCTCTCTCTCTCTCTCTCTCTCTCTCTCTCTCTCTCTCTCTCTCTCTCTCTCTCTCTCTCTCATCCTTTCTCTGTTTTCTTCCTTCCTCTGTCTACAATTCCCTTGGTGGCTGCCAAGGCTCAAAGTGAAATGCTTCAAGGGAGACAGAAAGAGACAGAGTATGGGGGATGTAGGGAAAGAGAGGGAGGGGGGGGGGGGGGGGTACTAAACAAAAAGATGATCCTGGCACCAGAATACATTGTTTTCGTTCTTTGCCACGTTTCCTATTTTCTCCTTTTTTCATCCCCCGCCACCAGCTCGCTCCCCCCAGCTCCCTCCGTCTGCGTAGCTTTTTAGTCTGTGGTGCTCCAGGCAGATCAAAATTCAACTCGCTGATGTGTGACTAACGTTGGGACACACAATACGCCGCCACAGACTCTTTGATCATAATTCCATTTAACAGTAGAAATGTATGAAGCGAAGAAAGACAGAGGGGGAAACAGGAAGGGGTGGGGTATGAAGGAGGAGGTAAGGGGGCGGGGGGGGGGTGGATTCGGTGGAGGGGGGTAGAAAAGAAGCAAAATTATTGTGCTTGTTACTCTGTCTTCATGCCCCATCAAGCCTGATTTGGTTGGGTAAGTGGCAAGAAAATGCAAGACACGTACTGTACACAATTAGGGATTAGTTCTTCTAAATAGGCCCACAGCAAAGACAGATGTTCTTTTTTTCTTTTATATTCTTTTTTTTGCATCAGTTTCATCCCAACACATTGCTTTAACTTATGTTTTATCTGATGAAAAACAACCACCGTGATTTTAAATAAATAATATTCAATGTAGGCGAGGCCTTTAGGTGATAATCTAAAGTAATAGTTGTATACACTGATACCGCCACGCAACAAAATCCGTTGTGCGCACTGTGGTAGCTGCACAGATCCCAATTTGTCACGGTGAAAACAAATATATCACTTGATAATGTTACATGTGTCACAAATAAGTTAAATATTCAGATAAATTGAGTTTCAATGATTTGTCATTGAATGTTTTAAATCGTTTGTGTTTTGAAAGTACTGTGGACCAGGATGTGAGTTGTTGGTGGATGTGTATTGCATCTCCTTGGCTGACACACTGGGACATTTCTTGACAGGGAAGAGCAAAGGTTACATCACCATTCTGAACAGTGTGCTGGCATGAGAGTGTACGAAGGGTGTGTGTCCCACTTGTACAGTATGCCTGTGTGCACATTATGTATTTACGTAGGCTATCTATCTGTGTGTGTGTGTGTGTGTGTGTGTGTGTGTGTGTGTGTGTGTGTGTGTGTGTGTGTGTGTGTGTGTGTGTGTGTGTGTGTGTGTGTGTGTGTGTGTGTGTGTGTGTGTGTGTGTGTGTGTGTGTGTGTGTGTGTGTGCGTGCGTGCGTGCGTGCGTGCGTGCGTGCGTGCGTGCGTGCGTGCGTGCGTGCGCCCACGCGCATGTCAAGCTGTCAGCAGCTCTCTCAGTAGGTGGTCTCTCACACATTCTTAAACAGCAAAAAGCTGCGCTCTTGTCACCAGCAAAGGTGAGAAATCTGAACAAAAAACAACAACACACTTAACAGAGAGTTTCTTGTCAGGTTGTGGAATAACAAATAGTATTTTAAGAAAGTATTCAAGTAAATATTGAAATGGGTATCGAGTTGATTCTGTTCATACGCATCTCAAGAGTTGGGCCACCTGCAATGAGGAAAACATGCCACAGAGTATTCGTGCTTAGTACGTGTATTTTACAAAGTGGTGGATATGGTGTGTGTGTGTGTGTGTGTGTGTGTGTGTGTGTGTGTGTGTGTGTGTGTGTGTGTGTGTGTGTGTGTGTGTGTGTGTGTGTGTGTGTGTGTGTGTGTGTGTGTGTGTGTGTGTGTGTGTGTGTGTGTGTGTGTGTGCGCGTATGTGCGCGTATGTGCGTGCGTGTGTCCCTGAGAGAAATATGTAAAGAAAGCAAATTGGATGGAAATGGAAGGGGAAGGGGAAGAGAATAGCATGGATTGTGGGGGGAAGAGGGGAGGAGTACAGTATGTTGGATTTCTGTGCACTTTGCCCAGTGAAATATGGCAGGTTTGTGAATATATTCTACTATGCAGGCTAGATATGGAATCAGAGTAAGGTCCTATAAATAAGCAGTCAAAGGGCTCCTTTATGCTTCATAGCACAACCCTGTCAAAGGCTGACACACTGATAAGTTGTCTCATTTGCCAAACATTTTGTTGTGATTTTTCTATTATATTATTGGTTAGTCAATAACCAAAACATGCTGTCCTATATTTATGGGTTTGACTTTTTGACTACACAACAGGGCATTTGGAGTGCAACATAGCCTGGCGGTGAAGTCCCAGTCCCACCTATAGTGCATACGTAATAGTTGCTGTCGGGCAGAAACCAGCTAACTCCATTTTTGTCTATGTGTTGGTTAAAAAAACATTGAATCAATGAAAAGTATTAAAAGTCCACCAAAGGCGTGAGCTTGGAGGTCCATTCAGCTGTTCTTATCAATGATGAAAAAAAGCTCCTAGTTCCACTTTTTGTTTTGTTTTTTCATTTCCTGAAAAATTCACATTTTGGAGTTAGCTGGTTTCTGCCCGACAGCAGAGATATTAAATTGTACCCATCCTCAGTAAATAAATGTCTGACTTTGTATTCCCCAAGTATTGCTCAAGACTAAATCCATTCTTTTTGGGTCCAAAAATAACCTCAGTAAGGCCACAGACTTTATGATTAGAGTGAGTGACAATGTTATCACAAGGAAAGAAGAGCTACCTGGGTTGTATTTTTTTTTGTATTTCATTTCCAGTGATAAAATGGCAACAAAAGTAATCAAGAAAGTCAACCAAAGAATGCGAATTGTGGGCAGGATCTCCTCGTTGGTCAGTAGGAATGCACTGAAGACTCTAGCTGGAGCACTCATCCAATGTCATTTTGACTATGCATGCATCTCAAGGTACTCTAGCATCTCAAATGCACTAAAACCCAAAACTACAGACCTCTCAAAACAAACTAGTCAGACTATTACTGTCTAGATCTCACACCTAGGACTCACCTAACCCCTGCTCATTATGCTATAGATTGGGATGGCTCAGGGTAGAGGAAAGAGTACAGCAACTTGCAATGGGCCTGGTTTTCAAGACATTCAAGGGACCAGAGCCCATGTACCAGTCTATTACTTTTATAGGCTGCCCTAGTGCGTCTGATATCTGCTCTAGAGGGGCAGGTTCAAAATCTCCAGAGAAAAATTCTGTGGGATCCCATTGGTTCACCGATCTGTCCGTCAGCCCCCGCCCCGCCCCCACGCCCCTCCTCTTCCCCCAATGTGCAACATTGAGAGCCCTGACGTCACAACATTTAGAGCGACGCCCACTGCACTCTGGTTGGTTGGGGAAATTAAAAGTTGACTCCCACTTCCTATGCCAGGAACGTCAACAGGCTGGTCCAGGCTTTTATTTTTGAGCAAAACGCGAAGGAAAATAAAAGCCTGGAGATCGAGGCTACTACTACTACTACTACTACTACTACTACTACTACTACTACTACTACTACTACTACTACTACTACTACTACTACTACTACTACTACTACTACTACTACTACTACTACTACTACTACTACAAGCTTCAAAAGAGTGAGGAACGCCCACGGGCACAACACCAGACGGAGCTCCACTGATCTCAATCCCCCCAGATTTGGCACAAACATGGGGATGAAACCAAAATGTGGAATGCCCTACCACCAGCCATCAAAAAGTGTGATTCCCTACCCTCCTTCAAAACAATAGAGCTGCAATTTGCAACTGGACCTAGACAAGTCTTCTAGCTTGCCAAAACAAAATTACCCCCACTGTCTTTCTGTAAATATACTTGTACTGCTCCTATAGTATTGAGGATTTATTTTATAGTTTTGTACATGTCTTGATGAATTGAATAGACAGGACCAAAATGGAAATAAGCCCTCAAGGCTTTTTGTGTTATCCTCTTAGCATTATCGTATACCTGTACTTTTTGCAAACTGTTAATAAAGTATTCAATCAATCAAAACCATGGCATTAACAGTTAAATAACAGGAGGCAGTAACTTTCCTGTTGTTTTTCTTTACATTAACCTCCACTATTCACATGATTGCTCTCAATGAGCTTGACGATGCCATTGAACATTAACGTTATTGGGAAACCATGTGCATAATGATTTGATTCGATTTTTTATGATTCATTATTCATCCAAATATCATCAGTAGTACTCAGATCTTTTTTATGCATTATTCGCTTTATGATAATAGGATTATTATTTCACTGGGATCATTTGTAGAGCTGTTGAACATAATGTATTACCTGAGCTGAGATAAGGCAAGGCGGCACAGTGAATTAACACGTACAGTGGGATTGGTCAGACTGCATACTTGAAGAACATTAGCTATATAAGACAATTGGACATCATCTGTCTCACAATGCAGCACCTAGTTAACCCATTCAATCCGGGAATGCATCTGTGTCATTTTCGATTTATTTTGCTATTCAAAAATAGCAGATCTACAAGCTCATAGCAATTCGCATTCCTAAGTCAATAATTTGATGACCGTCAGCGGTTCCGCAGAGGCGATGATTGACAGGCAAAATCCCTCAACAGCGACACCTGCAGGCAAAGATTTATTTTTTCATTGCAGTTGAAAAGGCTTTAGAAATGTGAGAGAAAAACACCTGCCATGGATCAATGGAGTGGATTTTTTTGTTAAAACTTTCTATACACGTTTGAAGGACCATGACAAAGACTTTTAATGTGTGGTAAAACTGAACGTCATGAAACCTTTAAAGTATTTTTCTATACAGTGGAAAAGCACACCTTCTTTACGGCTCGGTACACATATTAATTGAATTAAACATGGTTTATAATTGCACACATTGTTAATGGTGAGCCATCCACAGGATCCTCTTATAGAACCTAAGGGTAGTTAGCTATGTATCCTGGGGCTTATGATACTTATTGGAGCATAAATTAGTCAGAATGAATTAGGGAAATTAACATGAAATGTCCATGCGTACTCAAATTAGGGCTGCATGTAGATAGATACTGTGCGTGCGCGCACACACACACACACACACACACACACACACACACACACACACACACACACACACACACACACACACACACACACACACACACACACACACACACACACACACACACACACACACACACACACACACACACATACAGTACACAAAGTTTTGAGAGACTACATGGTTAAGTATAGCTTGGGGATGTTAAATACATTCTTAATTAAGTGTTTAATTCCAGGGCACAAGGTAGCTCAATGCAAGATGATTACACTAGGAAAAGAAATGCACATAGCCAGATTAAAATGTCTTGATTTACATTACATTACATGAGTATATATATATCTTGAAAAGTACACTTTTATAGGCGCTCGGGTGGCGCAGTCGTGGAGTGCCTGTGGGTTCGAATTCACCGTGGTGCATCCGGCTTTGTTGAGCGTCTGCTGTATATAGGAACACAATTGGCCCGTGTGGGAGGGAGGACGGGCTGGGAGGATTGTTACAGCACGTCCTCCTATGGGCTGGGGCGGCACCTGTCAGCAGAGAGTGTTGGGCGGGAGGAGTAGGACGAAGGCTCTACGTCCTCCCGGTGGCGGTGGGGGCTCCTCACTGGCAGGTGAGTCAGTAGGATACAACAGCAGTGACAATACACAAACATGTGTGTGGGGAGGAATCAATCGGCAACAACTAAATTGGGGAGAAAAAGGAGACAGCTGAAGTGCAGAACATACATTTCCTTTTAATTAAATTCGATATAAATAGAGATGTATTACTTTAATAATTGGCCAAATGAAACTGAACAAATATATTAATAATAGTAATTATAATAATGGATTTAATTTATAATGCACTTTACATTCGTGAAAATCTCAAAGTGCTACAATAGGCAGTTGCATAAAAAAAGAAACATCACATCATTAGACAGTTATGCTTATTTATATGATGTGATTATATACATACTTTGATGTCCTGTGATAGAGTCTCATTTTCCGGTACTCACCCTTGGATGTGAGCAGCTTGTCAATCTTCAGTCAGTGTTTCAAAAGGGCTGATCATATTATGTCATTACTTTCAAATTTCTCTCTGGTAGTCTGGTTTTCTTGTTTTGTGTTCTGTTCTAGCTATTCGTAGGGTTAGGGTTAGGATTGCTGTATTACCCACAGGCACATACCCCCACAACCCCATACATACTCCTCTGTCAGCAGTACAGTATATGTCGGAGAACCATGTATCTGCACCCTATCGATGCGTCTTGTTAACAGCCTATTGTTTGTCAGTGTTAGTGTCCAGGTTTCTCTGGGGTGTGACTTATTGGAGACCAGGGAAAACTAGTAGAATCAATATACTAAGCATGGGGGAGAGCACACAGAAACGGTAAATTAAGCATTCCGCAACACCTAAACCTACAGTAAGTCACCAAACACATGCAAACAGGTCACTGAAGATATTACCAACACCTTTAAAGGCCGTCATTTGAAGTGTATTTTTACTAGCTGAGCTAGAAGATAAAGCTCTTTTACCAGTGAATCTTCTTTCCTACTAATGTGATAAAATGTGACTGAAAGAACAAAATAGCGGATACAAGCATGGCATTTTGTATGTTCTTTTTTTTTTTTACATTATAGTGAAGGATGCCATTTTTTTAAATGTTTTTTACATTGGACAACATAGCATGCAATTTGTTAAGGTTTTGACCGTGGACGACATAGTGTAGCATGGCAATATTTACAATATGCATCTCATGATGAGGAACATATTTGCCTCAAGGACCGATTAGACTCTTAGATTTTCTGCCGTTTTGAATTTGATGAAAAACTGTTAAATCAGAACTCGTCCTGGGATTTTTGAGCAATTTGCGCAAAACTTTCTACACACAAACTAATAAAGTATGAAACAATATCTAAAATCCCAGTTGAACAGAAGTGTGTACGTGAAGAAATGAAGCCTCCATGAGCCAATGAATATTGTAGTTTTATGAAAATTATTCTTCTGCCCCTAACTATATAGACTACAATATCCAGAATACCTCAGCACTCGGCTGTTCATTTGTTGCTCATTTGTTAATTTCACGTAATGCTTTCTCTCAAGCTCAGTTTTGGGGTTAGAGTGTTTGTCTGTGAGTCAGAAGGTCCCCGGTTTTAACCTCGGCTTATCAGGCTCCATTTAAATTTCTGCACAACATGAAATGGCGTTTTGTATTTAATTTGAATATTGTGACGTATGTGCGAGTGAAACAGGGCATGGCGCATGACAGAACGCAAAACTTTATTAAACAGGGCTGCCGTAGGTAGAGAGGTCGCCTGTAAAACAAAGCGTTACAGGTTCACTTCCAGGCCCCGGCTAAACCAACTGGCCACGTATAGTGTTGAAAAGCTATAGGCCTAATTAGAATACTAATCTGTTTATGGTGTGTAGATGAGTAGAAAAATGGGAAAACTTTTCTCTTGATAACAGATTTCTTAACAAGAGTTTGAAATCTGGAACATAATAATCGTGCGCTATTGCTGTGTGGCTCATACTTTTGATATAGACATTTATGGGATGTTTTGTGCTAAAAAAGTAACATGCAGTTCCAGCATTCTTTGACCTACAGAAACAATACACATGTGAGGCCTTTGATAAATGCCTTGGGTTGCTATGGAGACTGGTTCAAGCCTTTCTTTCGGTAAGAGTACGGTAAGTGTTCTTGAATGTGACAAAACATTTCAGCGAGTGACTTGCCAGCTGGTTTCCTTAACCTATGTTGCAAACAGTAGTATACTGTACATGAACTAGGGCTGTACGACATTATTTTTGCAGAATGTTCCCCCCAGAATAGGGATGCTGGGGTGAAAGTGGTTAAAAACTCTTACTGTTTCAGTGTTGAAAAAAAGCATAGAGTAGATGGTCAGTTTCTGAAATATGCCTCCTCTTAAAGGCAAAATATTCCACAAACCGGTATTCTGTGGCACGCATTTTATATGTAGTTACCACCATACAAAGTCCTTCGACCTGCAGATACTGTACACACACACATGCACACACACACATGCACACACTCACACACACCATGCTGGCACACATTCACTCATGAACACACGCACGCAAGCATACACACACACACACGCACGTTGCACACACACAGACACACACACAACCATGTTTCTCCCCAACACCATTAAGCCTGTGCTGCTGCAAGGCAGTCAGAGATAAAAGACACCCTAAGGCAGGCAGACACATTTTGCATGATGTGAACGCGCGCGCGCGCACACACACACACACACACACACACACACACACACACACACACACACACACACACACACACACACACACACACACACACACACACACACAGATGCTTAGAGAGGTCCTCATGTGCCCACACACAGAACACAATTACTCTCTCACACATGTGCACGCACGCACACCAGACCTTGATCAGTCTGGAGCTCAGGATTGCCATTTTGTTAGATCTCGGTTCACTCTACAGGAGTGGCCTTATACAGGACACAAACATACATTGCATTTTTTCTTTTATTAGCAGAATACATAATCAGAAAGGCCTCAATGGCACTCTTTGCAGTTCAGGAGTTGATTGATTGATTGATTTATTGATTTATTGATTTATTGATTTATTGATTTATTGACTAAATTTATATACGCATACATATTTTGTACATAATTTGTCAAAAGTATAAAACACAATGAAGCTCAAGAGCTTATTTCCATTGGCTTTGACCACTCGACAATACGTCTATTTAACGGGCAATAGGACTCATATTTTTCAAGCTTCTTGATTATTAAATTAATATTTGCAAATGCAAACAACCTTCTGCCAAAGCCAGAAACCAAAGGATTTGTGCTGTAGCTTCCAGATAACTTTTGTGTATTGAGTTGAAAAAATATTATTTTGGTTTTACGTTTACGCTGCGTAAGACCAAGTAGGTAGTATTAGTAGAAGTAGTGGGCCTATAGGACCCCAATGGAAACAAGACCGCAAGGACTTTTTTGGACGTACCTTTTAGACAAAGTGTTTGACTGTACTTGTGCTGTTTTTACATTTCTGTCTAATAAAATATTCAATCAATCAAAAGTATACGCTGTTTTCCCCACCACAATACAAAGAGCTGTAAAGAATATGAACTTGAACATGGGTTCGTTTTTGTGCTTCTGTATTTTTTTTCTCTTTTTCTCTTCCTTTCTACTGATGTATATTTTGTGTAAATGTTTTTGCCTTGTTTTATTTTTTGTTTTGTCTTCTCTGTTCTGATGTTGTGTTTCGTGTTGTCTTTGTAGTTGTCATGACTGCATTACTAATTAATTAAAAATAATTGGGTCCTAAACCATCCAATAGTATTATTTTGAAAACAGCTCTTTGACAGACAGAGCCAGTGTAAATACCTAAGAACGTTTTGGTATTAGTAAGGACTAAGGACTCAAGGCAGTGTTCTGAATCAACTTCCGTTGTCTGATAGATTTTTATAGATATAACTGTTACAAAGTCTGAGGCACTAGCCTACTAGCCAGCCATCAGTAGGCTGGCTGCACGTTATCCCTGGCAGTGTTTTGTTTCATTATTTACCCAGGGTGTAATAAGCATGTCCTGCTGCAGCCCATTAATGACACACGTGTCAACACTGAATCTTGTCCAGTACTGATGCAGTCCAAGGGAATTCATGCATATCAGAATAGATTAACAGGTGCAAAAAGTTATAGTATGCACAAAGATAGACACTGTTTTTATGCTCCCATGTGAATTTATTTGTACATTTTGACTGAAAACGGTTTTCGTCAGGTAGCTACATCCTATAGACTCCTCAGTACAATAACAGTTGTATCCCTTTTCAAACTAAAAGTTCATGAAACTTTAGGAAGGTTTACTGAGAAATGTCTTGTTTCCTGTATTCCTGTCAAGAGCCATGCAGATTAGCTAATGCAGATTAGCTAAATTAGGATGAAGTGTGACTGATTAAAGTACGATTGTCAGACTCAAACTGGAGATCTTGAATACTGCAGTAACACAGCGAACACATGGATCACATTGTTTATTTACTGTTGCATGAATGTAATATTTGAATAATATCCAATCATGCTTTCATTCATATTGCTCCCACAGTATAGTTAATATTTGTCACTGTCCAGTGTCCACTACAATGCACCAACATCACCAAGTCATTCCTTGAATGTGCATAATAGGCTTCAAGTCTTCAATTTTAATTATCCTATATTAAAATTGCCTTGTGGCCGGGCGGTGGACGGTGGACATCACAAATGTAACATGCCCATATGGAGATTATTCTGACAGTTGTATACGCTATACGCAATACCTGTCGTTAAGTGTCGGTCGGATCAGTGGGTGTCCAGAGCCACTGATCCTACCATCATGCCCATTTATAGGCATATAATATATGGAGATCTGGTTGTCCAGAACCACTCAGAAATAAGCTAATTTGATGCAGGCTATTTGATGTTACATGATGATTTGTGTTTAGGGATGACATGTTTATCAAATCCTGCCCAACATCCGTCACAATTAATTCCTAAACAAATAATGTATTATTTGTCACTGTCCAACAGATGATTTATTATTTGTTTAGGGAGTGTCTCCCTAAACTAAACTGTTATTTTAGTCTGTTGTTTTAGGTACCCACCCCATGGGGGGGGGGTGGGGGGAAGTTTGTTTGTCAAACAAGAGCTATTGTAATAAATACTGCTCTTTCTTCAGTGTACATACAGCTACAGAGCACAACGGGCACTGAAAAGATTCAAGGTATGTTTGCAGTGATTTAATTCTTCTCTTTGCCGTTCCTTTCCACTTCTGCTCTATCTGCAGTAGCCTACAGTAGATATTTACTAGTTTAAAGTTGGATAGAAGGTCCACAACTTAAATATAAAACATGACAGTTGATTAAATTGATCTAAATTGATGGTAAGAGATAGACTATTTTCTAAACACTATTTAAAGCGGCACTATACAGTGTGTAACCTTTTTATGAATAAAATGTAATTTTGTCCAATCTGTATGGTAGAGTATGTGGATACAATATAACTTATGTAATTGGCGTGGCTGTATTTTGTCTCCCTGCTCTTCTATGCTCTGCTGTGCTATGCAATCTTATGTATAGATTTATGTGTAGGGCATCTGAGTCAGTAAATGACATCATTTCTGTCATAAGTAATCCGTTACGTAGTTCTGTCAGGTTCTCCTCTAGAATGTGGAACCATTGGCGCACTTGTCTGTATGTTCGAAACTGAACATGGTGGAATTATTTTTATTGTATTTATTTTTCTATTATTGTTATATGTTGTATGGTGTTTTTATTTGTGATATGGATCGCCCTTGGGTCTGAAATAAAGATTGAATTGAATTGAATATTGAGACATTTAGATCCTGTGTCTAGGTGAGACATGACCTTTTTTTTCAATTTATCCCCTGAGCAAGCAGGCAGGCTCTATTAGTTCAATGGTAAAAGATTCAGCACTTGCGCAGGAGCCGGGTTCAAATCCGGGGTAGAAGATGAAAGTTACATAGTGCAGTTTTAATATTTATGTACCTTACCATAATTTGACTACTGAAAGTAATCACTGGTGTATTTATTTAGACCAATTTACCTACAGTAGTTGATACGAATTGGAGACTGCCAAATAATATTGTCCAACATAAAGACATGTTAAGGATGTTAATGTTAAGGATAAATGTTGATAGATAAATACTATATCCATAATTATATTAAATGATGATACACATACAGTATATTAATTTATATATTCACTATTTATTCATATTGTACTGTACATCGTATTCATTCAGGAACCTGTTGCATATATTTAGTGGAAAAATCAAAGCTCAACTATTTGATTTGCCTTTATTTATTTATTCATTTTACTCTTACCTGTGTTTACCTGTTGCTATTATAAATCTGCATTTCTCTCCGGGGATCAACTTTGCCATGTTAAAACCATTTAGACTGCATGAACTGTTTGGTATTCCTGCACCTTTACTTGCTTACTTCTCTAATGTCCTGCCTTTCTCTGACCCCATTTCTATCTATGAATTATCTATCTTTCTTTCGGCTCTGTCTTTTAGATGTAGACCAGGAAACCTTTTTGAGTTAACATTTTAACTGAGGCAACAGTGTCCGGCACAAAAAGTGCAATGAGGCATATTTTAAGTGTCACCTGAATTTGAACAGTTTTCCTGTAGAAATTATCCATTTGAAAAGGTTCACTGACTGAAGTATTTATATTTTATTTTTTTCACAGGATGATGACCCGAGATATTATCCTTGTGTTGTTTGTTTTTACTGGGGAGATATGCCTCATCAGTATGGAAAGTATGTACTGCATTATAAATAAACAACTTTAAATATTACTATTATATCACTGTTATGAGAAAGAAATAGTACATTTATGATTTAAGTGATTTTAATCAGTCAGACTGATTAGTCAGACTGATTATATTTATCTTTGCTAGTGACAACATGTTTTTGACTTGAATTGTTTGAGTTTGAAAGTGTATGAATTTAAAGTGTATTAATTAGCAAGTTGTCTTCTTCATGGGAATCTATTGATTGACTTTATGCTACAGTTAAGCCTATACATATACCTCAAAGGTGAACGACAGAAAACACATCCAAACCATGGGTGGGTTTAAATAGAGGTCAGCTTGACCTTATTAATAGCTCCAAAAGTATTAAACCTTTTTAAAAGCTTCAAAAATACTTATCTTGTCCCAACTGGGCAACAGTAATATTTTTGCACAGTTTGAAAACCAAGCTTTTGCTTTATTGAATAAGCCCAAAACAGGCAAACTGTAATGGGATGGTGGGTCAGTTTGTCAATATTGTAATTCCTGGAAACATTTAAATCCTGCCTCTCCTTGAGGTTGAAGTGTTTGGGATTAAATCTGATCTTAGTCTAAATCTGATCACAAACCATGAGGCCATTTTATTATTTACAGCCATGCTTTTAAAGGTTTGAACATGTGTCATGTCTGCTATTTGTTTTAATGCTACTATAAGTGATGGAGTATCCATTAATATTATCTTCATAAATACCTTTTTGCAGGTGAAAATGTGGCACAAGGTGTCACAGTCAGAGTAGCTCAGTCTTCAATATTGGAGGAAAGAAATCACGGATTGACAGGAACTCCTGAAAAAGCCATTGATGGGAATCGTGCCAGTAAATGGTCACAGAACTCCTGTGCCCACACACTTCTAGAGACCAAACCCTGGTGGAGAGTGGACCTGCAGAAGACTTACACAGTGAATTCTGTCAAGATCACCAACAGAAAAGACTGCTGTGAAGAAAGGATCAATGGAGCTGAGATCCGCATTGGAAACTCCCTGAATGACAATGGAAATTTAAATCCTAGGTATTACTTGCTTGTTTTGCACAAATGCACCACTGAATCTGAGAATTACAAATGAATAGAGATACAAAACATTTGTTTTCCCTTCTCTTTCCGAGCAGATGTGCTGTAATCGAGTCTATCCCAGCTGGTGACACCACGACCTTTGCGTGTAATGGGATGGAGGGTCGGTTTGTCAATATTGTAATTCCTGGACAAAATAAAATCCTGTCTCTCTGTGAGGTGGAAGTGATTGGGACCGAAAAGGGAGAAGAGGGTAAGTCTAAATCTGATCACAAACCATAAAGAATGTTATTATTTACAGTTATGCTTTTAAAGATTCACATAAGCACCATAACTGCTATTTGCTATAATAATAATAATAATAATAATAATTGATGAAGAAATAGTTCCCTACTTGGGACTGAATCCCTACTACCATATTATTATCTTCATAAATACCTTTTTGCAGTGGCTCAAGCTGGACAAGTAGCTCAGTCTTCAATATATAAGACGGAATTAACAGGAACTCCTGAAAGAGCCATTGATGGGAATAATGCGAGTGTCTGGTCACAGAACTCCTGTACCCACACACTTAAAGAGACTAAACCCTGGTGGAGAGTGGACCTGCAGAAGACTTACAAAGTGAATTCTGTCAAGATCACCAACAGAAAAGACTGCTGTGAAGAAAGGATCAATGGAGCTGAGATCCGCATTGGAAACTCCCTGAATGACAATGGGAATGGAAATCCTAGGTATGTATTTAGTGTGGTTTCCCAATTTAGTGCCATATATCAAAATGACCGGCTTCACCGGGAATCGTGCGCTTGTATTTTGCTAAGAGATTGGTTGCATAGTTTAATTGATATTGATTTATTAGTGCATTAAATTTCCCCATCCACTTTAATGGGAAAATGAAAAAACTCGATTTCAAGTATTTTTTTCTCAGAAACTGTAAGGGCTAGAGTTACAAGACTTGGAGGGGAGGTTCATAATTTAGTGCAAAATTATTTTAAAAAGAATTACACCAGTCGGCTTCATGGTGGCGCTATAAAAGCCTCCTTTACGTTTTGGCCTATAACTCTTGAACCGTAGGTCGTAAAATAAAAATATTTTATTTTCCGCCATTTTGAATTTTCTTCAAAACACACTTTTAGCTCCTCCTCCCACATATTTTGTCCAAATCGGTACACATGATCTCTGGACCCATGCGATAAACATATCCAAACGGCATTTTGATAGTCCTTACCGTTCGTCCGTAAATGGCTTCCAAAGTTAGCGGGAGGGGCCCGTTTGACAAAAAAGGCCAAACATCACCAACGAAACGTCCGGTCAATCCCAAATTTGAATCACATGTCAAGGGTGGTTTACTCAACAAATTCCCAAAAGCATTTCCAATTTGATCCATAGGGGGCGCCACAAATGCGCAAAATGTAACCGTTTGATGCAAAAACATTATTTCGGGGTGGATCAATCCTCTCTAAATGAAACACAAGTGATCTCAGGAGTGACGTGACAATGTAATTGGCGCAGCCTCCGACGGTATTCCTCCCAGCTTATTCCTCCGCGACCGGCGTCGGCGCAACCACACTTTGTAATTTCCCAGAATTGCGAAAATTCTAGTTCTTACTTGCTTTGCAGGAATTCATTGCACCAAGCTAGTTCTTTAGACTCTGACACAACTTTATATTTATATTACAACAACAATTTTAGTGTTTATGTGTATTTGCTACATTCGTAATCTCTTCTCTTTTCATTCAGATGTGCTGTAATCGACTCTATCCCCGCTGGCAACACCATGACCTTTACCTGTAATGGGATGGAGGGTCAGTTTGTCAATATTGTGATTCCTGGAAGAGAAGAATTCCTGACTCTCTGTGAGGTTGAAGTGTTTGGGACCGAAAAGGAAGAAAATGGGACGGGTTAGTATAAATCTGATCACAAACCATAAAGAAATTTGATCATTTAGTCATACTTTTAAAGGTTCGCACATGCATTGCACCATGTTTGTTATTTGCTATAATGCTACAATAAAGTGACCATAGTCCATAAACATGTACAGAGTCCCTCAGGGCTGGGGTTTAAGTGGTTAAACACCTTTATGCAGTGGCGTGCAGTGCACAGACATTTTGAGGGGCAAATAATTAGGCTACTACTATTCTTAATGTACCTGTACATAAGATTGAAATACCACCTTGAACTGAGCATTATTCACTATCAGTGGTGTCAGTCAGTGGACTCATCCACTGTCACAGCTAAAATGCACTGTGTATGTTTTACGATTCTGTCTCGGACGGTGCTGAATCGGCTGAAGGTGACTTTACAACGCTAGCTCGGTGGTGCCTCTCGTGGCTCAAGTCACCTTCAGACGGCACGCCTCCGTCTGTGAAAACGAGTGCACCTTTTACAATCTGACTGGTTTTCCAATCATACTGTGACATAGGGTGTATATATATATATCATTCAGCATACATGGTGTACAGCCTAAGTGTCATGTCAAATCTTTATTATGAGGACACTCCTGCATGTAGGTAAGCTTTCTTTCAGACTGATCATTGTCATCTTTTAATGTTTTTCAGTGAGGCTGGTCGGTGGTTCAAACTCCTGTTCAGGCAGAGTGGAGGTGTACTACCGTGACAGCTGGGGGACAGTGTGTGATGATGCTTGGAATCTGCCTGATGCCCAGGTTGTGTGTAGACAGTTAGGCTGTGGAGAGGCTCGGTCAGCACCAGGGAGGAAAGTCCATGGGGGAAGGGAATCTGCACCCTTCGGAGAGGGTGTTGGAAACATCTGGTTGGATGATGTCCAGTGTTCAGGCAGTGAGTCACAGCTTTCAGAGTGCAGCCATGTAGCGATTGGAAAGCACAACTGTAACCACAGTGAAGATGCTGGTGTTGTTTGTGCAGGTAAATATGAATTTTATTGCAATTAATAATGATGTTTGTATGTGTGTTGTCATCCTATATTAAAATTGACTAAAGGGAGGACGGGCCGGCGGCCTGGCCGGCCGGCCGGCGGGTAGACCTCTGACGTCAGGCTCATGTCACCATGACTCAGCCATAACCATATAAGGAATTCCCAATGCAGCTACACCCAATGTTGAGCTAGTACAATCAATCTCTTAGATTAATCAGCACCTGGTATTGAGTGGGATGGGATAAACGCTTCACTGGGGTCTTCAGGTGGGCACCCTCCTTCATTGGTGTTTCGTTGATAGGCCCATGCCACCTTCGCAGGGCTCAACAGCGACACCTGGCGTCCCAGGTTTTTATCATCATCATCATCATCATCATCATCATCATCATCAGCCAGTATTTAAGTTCTACTGGCTGCTGGAATCAGAGAGTCAATTTGACTTTTTGTTTGGCTTCAGTTCAAATGTGGTCACTGCCTCTCCACCAGAGCTACATGCCTGATGCCTCTTGGCATAATAGGATGAATGCATATTGTTGCTGATTTTCAGTGTCCACCTTTCTTTTACTGACGAACTTTGAACATGCTATTTTCATTCACATTGTGAATCCAGACTTCTACTGTTGCTAAAACTGCTGCAAAAACATTAAAAGTAGAGTGCTGGTTCTAATCAGTCCACTAGCACACTGGTCAAAAGCGAAAGTAAAAGTGGACTCTGAATTCTCAATGACCCCAATTAACAACCTGCCTACTCCTCAACGAGCTGTTGTCACGGAGATGACAGCCCATTGATCCATAATACAAATGTAGGATTACACAGAGAACAGTCTCATGTAAACAGAGATGAGTCTTTTCAACTCTTTTGAGTTTGCACAGGGCCGGGAAGGAGAGGAGATGTGTGTGTGTGTGTGTGTGTGTGTGTGTGTGTGTGTGTGTGTGTGTGTGTGTGTGTGTGTGTGTGTGTGTGTGTGTGTGTGTGTGTGTGTGTGTGTGTGTGTGTGTGTGTGTGTGTGTGCGGCTAATGTAGCGCACCTCTGTAGACCCGCCCCCTTTGCGCGCTGCGCTGCACGTTCACGTTGAGAGGGAAGGGAGGGGCACGGCACGGGAGTGCCGCGGGCACATGTAGGGGGATGTCTGGCAAAATGACAACGCACATTTGGGGCATTGTTAATATATTTGAAGCTTTTAATCCAGAATTGATCGATGTCACCATGGGCCACATACTGTAGCCTAAACTGTAAAAAACTAAACAAAACAAACACTGTAAAAAAAAATGAAAAAAGGACCACCTAGAATCTATCTTTGCACGTCCCTGCCTTTATGCAGGTGACAATCATCATCATGGTGGATTAAGTCTGTCTTCAATATGGGAAAATTCAGGTCCTCACAAATGGGTGTTTGTAAATCTGATCACATACCAATTAAGAATTATTGCTTATTTATTGCCAAATATTCTTTTGAGATTCACACATGCACCATTTATGCTATTTAATAGAGTAAGTGATCCCTCCCTAAATATTATCTTCTTACCTTTATGCAGGTGAAACCAAGCAAGGTTGAAGTGTTTGGGACCGAAACGAATGAAGATCGTCATTTGTATATCTATAAACAATTATTATTTACAGTCCTGCTTTTAAAGATTAAAACGTGTATCTGTTCTGCTATTTGCTACAATTGTAAGTGAGTGAACTTGTTATGAGAAGAAAGCTTGCAGTAATAGCGTACAATAAATAAGAAATGCAATAAATTGAAATATCAGCAATTCAGGAGTCTGTGTTCTTCACTCTGAGATAAATTACTCTGATACTCATTGTACTGTTCTCAGTTGGTCATCAAACTTTGTGAGGCCTGTATTAACGAGTTCACGACGTGCTAAAAATCTAGCAAAGTCAAACATGTCTTGACCTTCAGACTGGAGATGGGGTGTTGAACTCAGCCGAGGTCCATCCGCATGTATGGAATCATAAGGATGAGCGTTGAGTGTATTCTGCTCAGTTAGCTTAGATTGGGAGGAAATGTGGGGTCTGTTTGAGTCAACGGTTCACCATTGCCTGAATGATGGGCTGATTGATGGGCAGATTGAGAATGATTTTGAGGGAGCGGCTCTCCCTTGCATGAGCCTTCTGTGCCTGCTTCAGACCTTACTGTGAAGTGAGCTTGCTCCATTACATAGTCTCTTGTTCGCTCCGTTTTGCTTTGCGATGAAGAGGCGTGTGATGAAGGGGCGTGACTTGACTTTCTTGAAACCACGTCTTCTGCGGCGGCCTCAAGTACCTCAGCCTGAGCTAGAGTTGCGGCTGCCTCCTTTTCATGCTGTATGATTTGTAAATGTGCCTCTAACTTGCCTCGTTCAAGCTGATGTGACATATCCAGTTTAATTTGATCGAGCTTGATAGCCATTTCCCTCTGTATAAACTGTGCACGTGTCCGTGCAGCTTCAGCCTGAGCGCGTGCTTTGGCGGCTGCTACCACAGCTGAAAAGCCGGAACGATGTGACGATCGTGAAGAACCAGAATGTCTTGAACCCTTCTCTGACGCGTGGTCCTTCACATCTGTCGTTCCTACTGTAGTAGCGTTGGCCTTACTTTGCTCCACAGAGGCTATTAGTTTGCCTTCTTCAGACATGTTGATGCAGGATCTGTATGTAGTCTACTACCATGAAGCTTGTCTTGCTTGTAGATTAGCTCTTTTTCACTGTAGGCTACTGTTCTCAGTGTGTCGTCCCTGACACAAATCAACAGTCAGCCAAACTCCGTTCAATGAAAGTCAGGATTCATCTCAGTTTGCTTTTATTAAGATGCCGGTGGTCAATTTTACTAAACAAGGAGTGAAACTGTAGAACAGAAACACAAAATACACAATCAGCTCAATAACATAACATCACATACTATAAGCATACAGTCGTTTTCCCATATGTGACACTCTACCCCACACAAGGCAAGCAATCAAACATTAAACTTATTAAGCATCCCACATATCACAAAACAATTGTAAACTAAGTTGTTGTCATGACTGAGTACATTTACACAAACAAAAACTTACAAGAGATGGTTTCAAGCCAAAAACAAAGAAAGGCAGTAGCAGCTTGTGTGTGTGTGTTTGCTCCTTATAAGCTGCTGGAGAAGAAATTGACTACTCCTGTACTGCACACCTGAAATTACTTGCATCAATTAGCTAAACAGTGCACACATGAAATGAGTTCTCCTAATGGACCCTTCGCTAAACCCCACCCCAAAAGCGATTGTCCAATGCCAGCTTAGCGACCGTTGTTAGCCTGGCACAGGTCTGGCAAGCTTTCGTCACCTGCCATAGCTGTCAATGTTATTTCGCCCGCACACACGCACACAATAATTTGCAACATAATAGCAAGAACAGGAATAATACCACGATAACGCAATGGTGACTATGAACCAGCAACAGATTCCACGTACCCAAAACCGTTGGAGGGTTATTTTCCCAAGCTGAAAGCTTGCGTTTAAACTGCAAGGCTGCATGGCTGTTGAACACATACACAGCTTAACGTCAGGAAAGTTACACGACTCACTCGCCCAGGTGGTGTCACTAATCACCGTAATCGTAACAAAATTCAGAATCACAGCGCTGCCTGTTTCGGATTCCGCACGTTAAAGTATATTCATTCATTTGTTCGTCTATTTATTAACTGCTACTGTAGTCCTACCCTGCGGTACATGAAAACTCCTCTTACAGTCATGGATCAACTTCAACCTGGTGTTTGCACTTTCTCCATTTACGGTCCGTACATCTATATAAACGTTCAGATTTCAAATATAAATTGCTTACCCTATGGCCACGGATGTTAAAATGATGCACGGGACTCTCAAAAGTACCCATATATTCTGTATTGTTCAATAAAAAGCATTTTAATCCGATCGGTGGCCATTTTCTCACAGAGTTATAATGTATCAGAGTGCAATACACCTACCAACCGATAGGGTCACTTAGTTGAAAGCATATGAAGAAAATGGCCAACGATCAGATTAAAATGCTTTTTATTGAACAATAGGGATGATACGGGTACTTTTGAGAGCCCGTACATAAATGTAACATCCGTGGCCATGGGATAAGCACTTTATATTTGAAATATGAACGTTTCTGTAGATGTACGGGCTATTAATGGAGAAAGTGCAAACACCAGGTTGAAGTTCATCCATGACGGTCGAGACAGACGACCGTCGTGAATCCATGGCTATTACTCCCTCTAACATTTCCCGTGTTTTTAGTTTATTGAAATAATGTCATGCACATTTGTCCAGTGCATAGCCTACTGCAGGCCATGTTGACTAGATTTAGAAGAGATTTTGAAGCTATTGCTGCTGAAATGATCGATTATTTTAAAGGGGAAAAGCCGTCATTTAACATGCAAGTCAATGGGTGAGAAGCAGAGATTGCCAGGCGCTGCCAGGCCTGGGTGTGACTAACTTCGCACCACCAGTCACAGAGTGGAGTGGGTGGGGCTTAGCGAAGGGTCCATTGCACATCACATGTCAACATTAAATGCAAACAATACACCCCACTAGGGGGTGTCAAACCTATCTACAATAAACTAAATGCCTGGGACAGCACACTCATTATCAAAGGACCACTTCATCCATTCTCAACCTAAAATGACAAAACATATTTTTGAAATGACCAAACCTGCCTACAGATGTTGTCACTGGTAGGCAGGTTTCGAAACTGTCTACAGTCCTCCTCTGAGACACAGAGGCCCTCATTTATCAACGCGGTGCAGACCAAATAATGGGCGTACGGCGAGATCACCGCAACTTTCGGCATTTATCAATATATCCTGACGTTGGATTCATCCTACCGTAGGCTGAGCTCTCACGTCTGGTAGAGACCAGTTGTTGACTTTGGCTGCGCCCGTTTATTCCATTGTAGACCTGCGGAGCAGCATTGTCTGACTGTCTGACAGGCATCTGGACACATAATGTGTGTGTGTGTGTGTGTGTGTGTGAGAGAGAGAGAGAAGCGTGTGCGTGTGTGGCGAGGCGAGCGGGGGAAACTCTTTCTTATTGGCTTTTCATGCTTTTTTTGGGTCGTATTCTGGTTCTTCATGTCGTGAAGTCGGGCGTTTTGTGAATATTTAAGGGCGTGTTATTTTAATGACGCTCGTTTTCAGACGTGAGATTTATCAAAGCTCCGACCTGATATACGCTAGGATCGGCTGTATAGGATCCTTTGATAAATGTGACTTCGACGTTGGTGTACGGCCGAATATATGGAAAAATATAAGACGTTTTTTACGCTCCGTTGATAAATGAGGGCCAGAGTGAGTAGACAGAAATGGTAATATTATCAGGGCCGGCCTAGCCAATGTTGCGCCTGTGGTGTTTTTGTCATCTTATTTCCTGACTGTCTGTTGGGTAGCTATAGGTAGCGCCGTAGCGAGTGCAACCATACATAATTAATCCATTTCACCTGTGGTGGCACGGCACAGCTAGGGACTTGGCACCCAGGGCAATTGCCTGGTTTGCCCAGCGCATGCGCCACCTCTGCATATAGAGCGTCGCAGTTCCCGCCCACTTCCTGTTTTTTTTGGTGCCGGAAGAAAAAACTCAATGCATTTTTCCATTGACATTTCCAAAAATATTTATATCTATTAATTTAAGCCTCGAATCAAGCCATCATGACATGACATGAATCATGACCATAAACGTTTGATTCTGTGATTATTTTTTTTTTGAAAACGGCAAAACAAAGGGTATTTATTAAATATAGTATATCATATAATTAAATATAAAATAAAAGAAAATCACAGAAAAAAACGTTTTATGGTCATGATTCATGTCATCTCGTGATGGCTTGATTCGAGGCTTAAATTAATAGATATAAATATTTTTGGAAATGTCAATGGAAAAATGCATTGAGTTTTTTCTTCCGGCACCAAAAAAAACAGGAAGTGGGCGGGAACTGCGACGCTCTATTATAATGAGCATTAGTGTGTGGACCAATTATATGAAGGCAGTTTGAAAATGGGGGAAGTTGTCCTTTAAGGGTGTTTATACTAACATTGGAGTGATACAGAGCAACAAATAGTAAGTTGCAATTAAATAAGATCTAAAGTGTACTTAAAGGGGGGGAGGGGGGCTTGAAAAGTAATCAGCTGGTCTCAAAGACTGGAAATTGGAAATAAAAGTACCCCAGGTAGCTGACAATTTATCGGATAAATGTATATATTTACCAGTTCTTGAATATCGTATTACCTTTGGAAGAACACTTAAAAAGAAAGATGTTTTAGTTTCTACTGCATAAGATAAAAAGAAAGAACATTACAGAAAGGTTTTGATTGTGTATGGCGCTGAACTGCGTAGCAGGCTGGGAATCCCTTATGTTTCAATGAACTGCAATAACTAACCAACATGCAAACTCACCCGCATGGACCACTGACACAACAATGGTCTAAGGCATTTGTACACAATTTAAAATACTCTCCAGACAGGCCTGTGTTGTGCAGGGAAACGTTAGAAAGCACACAAGTGGCTATACCAGATTCACATTGCAGTTGACAAAATAAAGGTGCAATGCAAAGTGTCACATTGATCAAGATTCCATGTGATTCTTCTGTTCAATAGAGGTCAATTTCCTCCTATTAAAACATAAAGTTGGTTTACAGTAAGTTTGGATGTATAGTAGGCTTGTGTAACCCATGCAGATCAAAATAGCCAACTGAATAAAATAGACTGAGGATTATATATATATATATATATATATATATATATATATATACGTTTCCAGTCCCTCTTACTCCCAGCACATCGACCGTATTGCCACCTGGTTTGACAGCAGCTTCCTTGACCTTAATGTCACTAAGACCAAGGAACTGTGCTTGGGAGGGGGGTCAAGAGCAGAGGGCTCAGGGTCCATCTTTAGGCATGTTACTATGAGTGGGGAGGAAGTGGAGCAGGTCAGTGACTTTAAATATCTGGGAACGACCATAGACAATAAACTCACCTTTCAGACCAATGTAGACAACATCTACAAAAAGGCAAGGCAGCGGCTTTATCTTCTCAGGAAACTGAGAAGTTTTAATGCCAGTAAACACACCCTGACCATGGTCTATAGATCACTCACTGAGAGTGTTCTCACTTTTAACATCGTGTCCTGGTTTGGGAACCTCTCAGTTAGAGATAAAAAACAAGCTCACCCAGGTAGTCAACCAGGCAAGTAAGATCATTGGAGACAAACAATTGCAACTTCAGGACATATACAACCGCTCCATAACCAAAAAAGCAATTCAGATTTACAATGATTCTACCCATCCTCTTCACTCTGAATTTGACTTGTTGCCATCGGGCAGGAGGCTTAGGGCAAAATTAGCAAGAAAGAAGGGTTACAAAACGTTGTTTGTGCCAACTGCTGTGGACATTTTAAATAAGAAAATGTTTAAATAGTCTAATCGCCACTGCTCATGACCACTGTTGTTGTGTTAATGTGAGTGCTTTTTCATATAGTATTTGAATGCACCTGTGTATTTTTGTAATGTTTTATTGTTGTAACTGACTGCTGGTGCCATTTTATGTCAATTTAATGGACAATAAAGTTTTCTTTATCTTTATCTTTATCTTTAGCACACTTTTGACTTTCTTTGAAATGTTGGCACATGTAGCCTTATTGGCCTAGCACTGTTTGGAGCTTTAATAAACAACAGAAGTTGTTCAAAGATTGTGTCTCATGATGAGTCATTATCTGTTTGAGCCCAGGTGTTTGAATTTGAATATTTTATTAGGCAAAAAATACATTAAATACATTTAAAATACTTCCTTGTTTCCATTGAGGTCCTTAGTATTTAATTCATAGTCAAATGGTTTTCATTTAGTTACTGTGTATGAATTCATACACAGTAAAAGTCTTAGTGTTAATATAATTCAAATGAGAACCAAATGGACCCGTCATGTGTACAGAACACTTTTCAGAGTTAAATCAACAATGAGGATTTTACAATGTAGGCTGCAGAAAAGAGAAAAAAAACAACTGCTAATGTTGAAAATGCAAAGTCAGACTTTTGGGGAGAAAGGATGCAATTACTGGGGGCGAGAAAAAAATAGTAACTTAAAGTAATAAGTAACTAATTACTTTTGGCAGGGAGTAATAAGTAAAGTAACTATTACTTTTTAAACAAGTAATATGTAATAAGTAACATATTACTATGTTTTAGTAACTTTTCCAACACTGGTGTTGTACAATCGCCTGTCCGACCGCCTTGCCGGTCGTCTCTCACGGTTCTCGAGATACGTGAACTACAGACATACGGACACACACACAGGACTGACAGTCACATAAGCGAACATACTGCTACAGTGGTAAACAAGCTCATCTCGTCTCAAAGCTTATGTTATGATTACTCTGAAGTGATTAGAAGAGTGTTGCACCATATTGTTTTTGTTGTTGTTGTTGTTGTTGTGTTCATTAATGACACCAATGTGGATGTGGATGTGGATAGAAAGACAAAGAACTTTGCTATGACATGGAACAACAGCCAGTGAACTGCTTTTTAGCAGATAGTATTATTGCTAAAAAGCAGAGTTTAAAACAGTATTCTCTTATGCTTCATACGCATACAGATTGTCATTGATATAAGATGCAACGCATGTAATGACCTTTCTGGCGTCAAAGATGATGGCCAACAATGACAAAACAAGTCTTGTATTTTCCCTCTATCTTTTGCCATACCCTTTTCTTTATTTCTACATTTGTTATTCTCACATTCCTTCTTTCTGTCTGTCTATCTTTGTTTTTGTCTCCCTATCCCTCTGACTCGCTTTCCCTCTGTTTCATTCTCTGTCATGGTCAAAAGACCATCGTCATGCATGAATGCAAACACATGATATTCTGTTCCAGAAATAGACTAAATGTAATTGACTATGCACAGATAGTCCAAACTGTCACCCTTACATCTGCATAATAAAGGTCTTGAACATGTTTTCCATTAATGAGAGAGGGAGACAGACATATTTGTGAGACAGATGAATGAGCTTCATTCAGCTAAAAGTGAGGGGGAAGTACACTTGGAGAATGCAATTACAACTTCAGTACAGTAACTCATAGTAGTGGCAGTAGCTCAAAAAACAAGCTTAAAAATGCCATTGCCTCATCTGAAATTATTGTCATTAATTCACAAATTTGTTGTTGCTTTTTCCAAATTATTATGACCTTGAGTGTCACGTCAAACAGTTGAACAATTGTTTTGTGATTGAGTGTACTTGGTTAAAACCTTATGGTATAGCACCAGAGAATAGTATAGGAAGTGTACATTGATGATTCGGGACTGTCTTGTCTTTATTCATATTGAATTATTTGACCAAGCTTGCAATTTCAGGATATCACTTTTAAAGCTTTAAGTGAAATTCCACCCTAAAACGGGGTTAGGGATAGGTTTAGTTATTATTATGGGGCTAGTCTCGCGTAGCCAGACAACTATTCCACAATCTCCGACTGCTAGTCTGGAACTACACCTCCCGAAATCCGAGAGAGGAAACTGGCACTTCCGTTCACGAAAATATATTTAAAAATATATTTACATTAAATGTTTTTAATTTCCATTTCTGCTAAGCAGCAAGCTAAATATACTTACTTAGATGATTTTTCTATTAGGATAAATTTGCGCTACTGTAAAAACGAAACGGAAGTTGGGAAGAGGCTTCACATCCGCTTTATATTTTAATCATAATCAGTCCCAGACTGTATTGACCAGAAACATTTGAATATTGTGGGAGGCAACAGTCTGGCCACGCAAGACTATTATGGGGCCAGTCGGACCAACGGGAATAACGGGCCGTCAAAACACCGGACATTTAGACGCCAATGTCAGGTCCAAATTGTATTTTTGTTTTATAATTCCATGTTTATAGCGGACAGCTAGTGAAACTCTCCCTGGTGACATCATTGCTGGATATTCCTGGTGAAGCCACCAAATAAAATTGCTGGGATTTCATGTGGAAATGGAAATCTTTCTGTGAATGCCTACTTAGAATAGATGACAATGGGCTTCTCTTTTAGATTCTTTACACAGAAGCACTCAATGATCAAGAAAGTATGTCATTAAATAGCAGATGGTTTGATAACACTCAATAGTTCATAATGCCTTCACAGAAATGTTACGTCAAGCTCACCTTGTACTGGTTCGTCAGTTATCATGTGCTACTTCCAAGAGAACTCTGCTGACACCGACACTGGCACCCTCTCAACATCTTCAGGCCAACAATCTCCCAGGCTTTTGGGATGACTACAAGTTTACTTTGGTGTACATATCTCCCAAGTGGACTTTTTGTGTTCCTATCTTTCTTATCTTTCACATTCCACATTTGAATTTCAGGCTGCCTCAATTACACACCCTGTCCCTCTTTCCATCATTGTGCTCTCATCATCCCATCAGGTCCACTTGGGAATTTCCTTGAAGAGTTGGACACTTATCAGCTCCTTCCCGGAAGATGGCATTCCTCTCATTCTACTAACCCAGCGGTTCTCAACCTTTTCAGTCCGCGACCCCCCAAAATAATCATATTTGAACTGGAGGACCCCCCACCCTGACAAGCACTTGGAATTGTAGGATTTGAGGCATTACATTTAGTTAGACTCGGTTCCACAGATAAATATTGTGTGAAAATAGCCAATTTACAAGCTCACAACGCCTCGCATTGCAAGGCGTTGTGAGCTTGTAGATCGGCTATTTTCAAAATAGTCGCCTCTTATATTATTTGACAATTTGGCCAATGTTTGACCAGTTTTTATAGTATAGTTTGTTGATTGTGTGTGATTTAAAAAAATGTTAGGTATTAAAAAGGTCTTAAAAGTCCTTAACATTGTCACTTCACTGTCATCTGGGGACCCCCACCCACAGGTTGAGAACCGCTGCAGACCTGTCTCCACCAGCTCCTTCACATCTGAAGAGCAACAGAAAGAAAGTGCCGCAAAACTGGCATTCCTCTCTACCTTCTCTCTCTCTCATCTACTGCTAAGTACACTGATGGATCTAATTTTGTACCATTTTTTTTTTGTTGCCAGACCCAGAGGGTCGGCCTACATGAGGCTTTGTCCCTATTTCGTCCATATATGGGGATAAATGTCTGTCCATCTTTTGTCCCTCTTTCGTCCATACATGGGCATAGACACAGGCTGACACGTCATGTGAAGTCCGGCTTAGCCGTGACGTAGTGCTCTGATCTTATAAAGTCCCCTGGTCTTTTTCATTTGTATGTGCTTCTTCTTCATATTTGCTAGCCAGCCTGCTGCCTATTGTGTGTCAGTTTGGTTGAACTTCCGGGGTCCCTCAGGCAGTGCCTGAAACTTTGTTTTAGTCTAACTGGCCTCCTGGTACATATTAGAAAACGAATATTAGAAAGTAGGTACAACAATATTAGAAACTGAAGTAGGTTAACCTCGGGTTGTTTACAGTTTTGATGTCACGATGAATTTGGGTTGCCAGGGAAACGAAGAAAGATGGCCACAGCTGACGTGATGGCGGAAGGTGTTAACCCACCCCATGTGTATGACTCTATATCTCTGTTTAAACTTCAGAAGAATATATCTGGAACCTCGCTCTGAGCATTTCGAACGCTTGTAAGATCTCTTCTCTGGAATAAAGCCACATATTCATTTTAATAAGAAGTTTTCTCCGTTTATTGATGTAATTAATTCACATCTGACCGATAGATATGGACCGATATTTACAAGGGAAAAATAAACCTAACATACACTTTGCACTAAAATGCAATCCTCTGCCTCCAAGGAAGCTCTT
>NC_137605.1:36843117-36870617 GCF_963280865.1 Gymnoscopelus braueri | reverse complement strand
GTTCAAAACAAGCCAATCTTAGCCAATCAGGATGGAATATGAGTGTGTACCGATTTGCGTGAAATTTTGATAAAATCGGAAGGAGTAATATAAAGCTAAATGTTTTACATAAGTTGGCCTCCTGGTGGCGCTATAAAAGGCAGATGTGAAAAATGCAGGGCAAAGGTTTTTCCTTGACCTCTAGGGAGTGCGCTTACAAAGTTTTACACAGATCGGTGCAGTTATGGTAAAAACACGAATCGGCCTGTTATAGCCACCATGAGGCTGATTTGAAAATGTTCAAGTGGCATTTATTCCTCGGCATAGTGGAAATATGTGTGCACAATTTCAAAGAAATTGCATGGTGTGTTCATGATTTGAGGCATTTTGTTCAAAAAAGAGCACTCCTGCAAACTTTGGAAGCCATTTTTAGCCAATCAGGATGGAATATGAAAAATCTGAAAGATCCGTTTCGACTATAGAGATACTGTGTACAGATTTGTGGTACTGTCAAAAAATATGTTTTGCACAAATCGGCCTCCTGGTGGCGCTATAAAAGGTCCATGTGAAAAATTTGGGGCAGAGGTTCTGCTGTGGCATCCAGGGGGGTGTGTGTGCACAGTTTCACTGCAAGCAAGCCAACGGTGCCGGAGATTAGCTCTACACAGACAGAATGACGGACACACGGACGGACGGACGGACGGACGGACGGACGGACGGACGGACGGACGGACGGACGGACGGACGGACGGACGGACGGACAGGGGGCAAAACCTACTCTCTCGCCATGCCTTTTGGCCTGGCGGAGACAATAAAGAACAACCGTGAACCTTTTACCTTTTGCACGGGTATTGTCATGTTTACTATGTTCGTTTTAAGCATATTGTGCTTTCACTGAATGGCTTGTCTCTCCCGTGTGCACATGCGCATAGGTGCCGCTGTCTCTCTGTGTGTCTTTCTCTAATCTCTCAAGAACAGATTCTGCTCTGCGTTTGAATCTGTCGGGGGGGTTCGTCATATCGCGTACGCACTGGCCTACAAGTGGGCGTGCCTTCAGATCAGGAAGCAGGCCGCGCTTTACCCAATCAAATGTAGTGGGCGGGATTTACGTGTCCGCCGATCCTTCCCCACTCAAAACAAACCGAAACTCATTTAACAATATAGCGTCCTCGGAGCAGACAAAACCACGGAAAGATATTCACATTTTAACTTGCTCTTTCATCATAGAAACAAGTGGGCTTATAACCAAAACGATCCATGTTCTCTGGGAGAAGTGGTGTTAGTGTTCCGTGTAGAAATATTGTTAGTGGGAATGAAAACATAGTCGCACCACCAGAAGTGAAAGGCTGAAGGCAGACCAAAACCCTGGTTTCCTTGCACACGGGTGCTACGTCGACTTCCTCCCAGAGCCAAGTGAGATAGTCAAAAACAGCAGAGGGCGCTGTTTTTCCTTTTCATTTGGCGATGGGTTCCCAGATTGGTCTTTCTCAGAATATGGTACCACTACTCCATTGAACTCAATGGACACGGCCTCCCTGTTCTTTTCTGTCACCCTATTACTTTGAATGGTGTCCTCAATCTGTAACTGTAACTGTGCTGTGCTGTGTCGAAGAGACATTATGTAGTAATCTCTTTAAACTTGACCAATGAGAACACTACTTCACCACAACCTGTAATATGGTGGTGTAACTAAGATTCACTGGAGACAATATTTACATATAGTACACAGATTATCACAAAGCAATAGTTGCACGGCTACACGCACGCACACAGGCACACACACACACGCACACGCGCGCACACACACACACACACACACACACACACACACACACACACACACACACACACACACACACACACACACACACACACACACACACACACACACACACACACACACACACACACACACACAGTAGGGTTTATACTTAATACTTTATTTCCGAGAGACATAAAGGGGCTCAGCGCATGGATTTACACAGCAGGGACAGACAGAGCAGGCAGAAGGTGCTCACAATACCCCTTGGCAGACAGCGACAGATAAACAGAAAGGACAGACAGTGTGGCAGACAAGGTGACAAAGAGATGGTCAGTCAGCCAGACAGGCATATACTGTACATTATAGGCACTGTGTGGAATAGAACTTAAAGCCGTAGTCTTGTTTGAAGCATTTCTCTTGCATGCCTCTTGCTAGTGAAATAACACAAGGACCCAAAGACAGGTACACATCAGCAAAACAGAGAAAAGAAAGAACCTCAACATCAAACTCGCGAAGGTCTCCCACACTGCAAAATGTTTGTCTCAAAGTTAAATTAACACTCAGGATTGTACAGTGCAGCTGCCTCTGAATAAGGGGGACGAGACCTGTTGCCCAGGTCATCACACTGGCACTATCACTATATGTATACTGACTGTCAATGTACTTAATTCCCACGCATTTCGTACATTTGATATCTGTTGCTAAGTGATGTCTAAAGAGACCGAGGTACTCTTCCATATTTGTTACACCTTATGTACAGTGTACATTGACGTTTTGTTGTTTGAAATTTTACTTTGTTATTATAATCTATTTTGTAAGTATAGAAGCTTGTATGGAAAACAAGTTCACCCACTCTTTTATACCTGTAAAACTTGTTGAATAAATCTCTTCATGCACCCTGATCAAATGTCTTTCACTTACCCTAACCGTGCTCTCCTACTCTATCTCTCGATGTCTGTCTTCATCGATCCTCTCTCTCTCTCTCTCTCTCTCTCTCTCTCTCTCTCTCTCTCTCTCTCTCTCTCTCTCTCTCTCTCTCTCTCTCTCTCTCTCGTGCGGTGTGTGTGTGCGTCAGATTCAGGGAGGTCTGGTCTCTCTCTGTGGATTTTCCATGCAGGTGTGGTGTAAAACTCTGTTCGCAGCCAAAGGGAAGAATGCTGTAAAAAAAAAGCCACAGTCCATAATTTGGATTTCTTTTTCCTTGTAGTCTAAAATAATTTCTGCTTGCAAATAATACACTACGCTCAGGTTGATTTACCACAGCTTGCACCAGTGATTAATGTAATGATGGTTATCATAATGTCTCATACAGTTATGAGACCATTCTTCAAGATGCCACAGATATGTGTCCTTGCAATGATTGCATTCTATGAATATGGTGTGCCGTGTAAATGCTTCTTTTTTATGTCAGATAAATGCTACTGCTGAAGTTCTCCAGTTATGTTTTTTTTTTATTTTTTACATATTTTATTGAAAATATGGTGTGTGTTGTCCTTGTTTACTTCAAAGCACGGTAATGTATTGGACACATTCACATACTGTTGTTATCACAAGGATTACTGGCACTTTATGAAGTAGTCTAAAAGTCATGGAAAGAACTCTTTTAAGAGAGATGTTTCCGTTTCTAGCTCTTAAGGCTCAGCTGTGAGTGTTTATGTTCAATAAAGCACCAAGGGGACCTAATGAGGAGGAGGTTGATGGGAAATGCTGGAGAAACACGTGGTGGGTGTCAGTCAGTGCCCTTATAACTTCCGTGGGGATTATTTCATTAACACATTTTCGAGTTCGGTGGGTGTTGATAGTCAAAATGTACTGTTAAGTGTATTTACTGTATAGAGCAATGGTTCTCAACCTTTTCAGGCCGCGACCCTCCCAAAGGATAGTTGAACTGGGGACCCTCCAAAATAATGGAATTGGAATTGTAGGAGTTGAGGCATCCGATTTAGTTTGACTCGGTTCCACAGATAAATATTGTGAAAATAGCAGATCTACAAGCTCACAACGGCGTTGTGAGCTTGTAGATCGGCTATTTTCACAGTTTTTGCCTATATTATTTGACAATTTGGCCGATGTTTCACACGTTTTTATAGTAAAGTTTGTTCATTACTTTAGATGTATTAATGTTTTTTTTATTTATTTTTTAGGTATTAAAAAGGTCTTAAAAGTCCTTAAAGACGGGGTGCCGTGATTTTCAGTGATTCCCCCCCCCCCCCCAAAACATAATCATCAGGTATGGTTACACTAGGAGGAATATATTTTTCAAAAAAGTGTACAGAAAGTGTTATAATTATGTTTTTATGTGGGCACGCCTCCAGTTCATTAAGTATACCTGGTTCTCACCTTAGCACCTCCTCCACCACCTTAGCACCACCCACCTGTCCTTGTCCCTCCTCCTCCTCATGCCCACACCTGTTGTGTTATGATAATGAGGGGGAGGGTATGTTTTTACTATGTCACTAAAGCGCTGTTTTTCTATTGGCACGTTTGACCCTCAAGGTTTCAGCCTCCAGGAAGAAACTCAAAATAGTCAGAGAAGACATAAAACCATAAAAACACCACCAGGGGGCTTAATGAAGTTCTATCAACCTCATAGACACATAAAAAACAGAAAAAGTGCAAAACCATGGCACCACCTCTTTAAATTGTCACTCCACTGTCATCTGGGGACCACACAAAAACTATGTGGGGGCCCGACCCACAGGTTGAGAACCATTGTACACCTACAGTACGTTGCACTGCCAATCCGACCGATATGTCTGAGTCATAGTGTCAAGGGTTTTGTCAGAGTACCTGTTGTACCCATCTGTCTGTTTCCCTTTTGTGCCCATATATGGAGATCTTTGTATCTGTCAGTCTACCTGTGTCCCTTTTATGCCCATATATGGAGATCTCTGTATCTGTGTCAGTCCTAGTCCCTTTTATGACTGGTGGGAGCAATCCCATGTGAACCACATGCTGAGAGTGTTAAGGATTTTCTCTCATGCAACAGTTAATAGCACCAACTGACATTGCTTATGAAACATAATGAGCTTCACGAATATTCATGGTCAAAAAGCCTGGGAGGAAAAAAAAAACCTTCATGAGATAAGGCTCAGTAATAGCTATTAAACTTCAGAACAAAAACAGCCCAAATGTAATGAGGTAGTAAACCAGGTTGGGGTTGAAATGTGCAGTGGGTCTGAGTACCCAGTGTGTTAGTAGTTACTTGATCAGGAGTTTCTCCAGGTTCATGATGTATACTAGTGATACCCTGTTTTGTTGTCAAGGTATAATGCATCATAATATTGATCTCAGTCCTGGACCTTTCCGCTGCTGAATTTACCACACAGGAACAGAAAGCTCTACCACAGTATCAAGTGCCTCAACACCTGATTTCTGAACAGTTTCTACCCGCTACCATCAGATTGTTGAACATGGCATGAACGCTGTCAGGCTGGAATACTACTGGAATACATATTGCACAAACTGTTTTTAGAAACAGCACGTTTTTTCCACTTTACTTAAAGCATTAGTCTCCAGTGACTAGTTTATAATACACATACAGCACTTATAATGCATTATAATCTGCTAATAACATGATATAACAACAATCATAACATTATGAGTATCATTTTAAAGCAAGTTGTTATAACTCTAATTATAACTGTGTTTTAACCAGATGTAAAAGCATTGCAAGTATGCGCATAATGTATTATACACATGGATGGGCTTCATAAACAGTGTTACCACAATGGTTATTCATAAACCACTTGTACAGTCTGGCTGATCTCCTCCTTTGTGTCAATGGTACATCATCACTCTCTCATTGTGAAACTGTATTCTATTTTTAAGTGTCATCTGATGCTGTTGACAAGCCTGCTTCACTTTGTTTTGCTTTTATTCAGCACTCTTGCAGAGAGGTGTCTGCCTTGTTAAGTAGGAATAAATTAAAACAAAAAAAAACTAAAACAACAACATACCCAGAGTATCAGCAATACTTCAACACACCATTCTAAAACAATGACTGTAGTTACAACAACATAATACAGTAGGCCTCATACCACTGACCCTGTGTGTGTGTGTGTGTGTGTGTGTGTGTGTGTGTGTGTGTGTGTGTGTGTGTGTGTGTGTGTGTGTGTGTGTGTGTGTGCGTGCGTGCGTGCGTGCGTGCGTGCGTGCGTGCGTGCGTGCGTGCGTGCGTTTGTGCGTGCGTGCGTGCGAGTGTGTGTGTATGTTTGAAGCAGCACACAGATAAAATAGCAGATCTACACAATACGTATCACAATACATCTTAATGCAAGCTTGCAGAATGTGTATGACTTTTTTTCTGCCTATAATAGCATGCCAAATATAGGGAACTCAGTTTGAAAATAGTCAGCAATATTGCACTTAAATAATGTGTCCACCAGCTTTAGATATGAAATGTCTGTTCCCACAGTAAACATCAAGTGTTTCAGTCTCACAATTGAAACTTAAAATCCCTGTTTCAAGCCCAGCCTTCAGTGAATCCTTAGAAGAAGGAAAATAAATAAAATGGCAACAGATGAAACAACAGTAACATAAGAGGTGTGTAAATCCCAGAGACAAATGGATGCAATGAAATATGTGTTTTGTGTACCTCAGAGATGAAATGGCAACAGAGGAAGCAGTTAATCCTATATCATGGAGGTGGATATACTGTACTCTGACCAGTGGTGGAAAGTAACCAAGTACATTTACTCTAGTACTGTACTTAAGTAGGCCACAATTTTTAGGCACTTACTTTACTTTTTCCATTCCTAGGCTAGAAATGTGGAGTCAAAAGTATAGAGTGAAAGTCATATGGAAGTAAAGTACAGATGCTCAGAAAAATTCACTTAAGTACTTCACCAGTAAATGTACTTTGATACTGACCAGGACTGCTTGTGAAATGTGTATAACTCAGGCATAACAGGTGTGTTGTAACTGTGTTTGATGCAGAGCTGGGATTCTCATGGCATTGGATATTGTCAATAAACTACATGGAATAATACGTTTTATTCTGATCTGTGACATGAATGGTTAAAAACTCAGATTTGGTCCTGTCTAAATAAAGCCCCATGTCTTTGTAACCTTATCTAGAAGTTAGATTCATCTTTTGTCTGCATTAGTATTTGTTTTAATGTGTGGTGTACATTGGGTCAATGTGGCCTCACCACACCACTTATAATGGTTTTATCAAAACACCAGTAAGAAACCTGTAGGAGTCAAGGCTTAAAGTGATTGTAGTTTGTTTGTGTTGAAGTGTGTGATGTCATTTCTAGTTTAATTCATTTGACCTTGCAGCTTGTGTCAGATCAATCAATGTTCTCTGATGTTATGATGTCATTGTTAGCTCAATTGATTTGACCCAGAGCCTTCTATAGGTTTGACATTGCAGTTAGTGTTTGAGCAATTACACAGCTGCAGTAGTAATTAATGCAGTAGGAAATTAGTGACACCTGTCAGTTTGCTGGCAGTGGAGCATTCTCATTCCAGTTTGTTAGGTGTAAAGTCAAAAGGTTTTGTACCGTGCTCTGTTTTCTTTTTACCCAAGTGAATGTAAATTTTGGTTTTGATCAAAGTAAAGTGTTTTGTTGAACTTTATGGACATCTCCGTGTGGATTATTTTCTTTTGGGAACAACACCACGTGTACACCATGGGATACATCTTTTAAACTTTTCTGCAGATACATTAGTACAAAACCACACTCCTCATGATCTGTGCATTTGGATTGGAACAGTAAATTGAAGACTTTGGACTTGGAAAGGACTCACTAAGCCATGAAAAGCCCTCTCCAGCAACTCAAGTAAGTGCATCACAGGACTCAATGTGATTGCTGAATTTAAAAAAGGAGATTGGAACTCTGTGTAGTTAATAGCAAACTCAGCTAACAAGTGGAAAAGGCTAATTCTTATCATGGAGGAGGATAAAGATACAGCCACAGTGGTAAAGCGGCAAGTGAAACCTACACCCAAAGCCATGGAAGATGCATTGCAAAGGAAAATAAGTGAAAGGAAATCTAAGTTGGGCCATGTTACTATGAAGAAGAATGAGATAATGCATTTGATGGATGACGATGGCAATTTAGAAGTGGTCAAGACCAAAGTGAATGTTGAGTACAATCAGCTCTTTGGAGAGTTTTGCCAGCTGAATACCTCAGTGAAACAAATACTGCAAATTATGTCAGAAGAGGACATGAACAAGGATCAAGAGTCTTGGTTTGATCCAAAGGCAAATGCATTCTGTGACTTTGTTAAGCAAGTTGATACTTGGATGACAGATGTTCATAGACGAATGGAGGAAGCAATGAAAGCAAATGAAGCTGTTAACCCTTCAGACAGCATATCAGTGGTAACATCTAGGACCTCTAGAAGGTCTAAGGCAAGCTCTGGCCATTCTAAAGCATCTTCTGCTTCTGCACGCTTGAAAGCAGAATTGGAAAAGGCTGAACTTTTGTCAAAGGCATCAGCACTGAAGAGAAGACAAGCTTTGGATAAGCAAGAAGCTAAGCTTAAAGCTGAGAGGGAAGAGTACGAGATTCAAGCTGCTTTAGCCGCTACAGATGCTAAAATCAAAGTTTTGATGGAATTCGAGGAAACAAATGCTTCACAAAAGGATGAAAGGCATGAATCACAGGGAAAGCAGTCAGCTGGGCTAAAGGAAAGTCATAGACTTGGAGGGCCTGACCTAGTTGCGGCAAGTCATAGTCCAGCCACTGATCAACATGGGTTTGACCCATTTGCTGCAAGCCATATTCCAGCCACTGCTCAACATGGTAACACAAGTGATGGAAATAATCCAATTCCACTCCCAGATAATACTGCTCAGTTAAACCAGGCAGCTACAGGTGGTGCAGTGCATGACCATGTTTCTGTAGTTAACGGCTCCGTTCACTCAGAAGCAATTCCAGAGACTTTGGTCACTGTAATGCAGCGTCAAAATGTTATTACAGATTTCCTGGTAAAGCAACAAAGACTTTCTACTCTGCCACCACAAAGCATTCCCATCTTCAAAGGAGATCCTTTAGAATACAAACTCTTTATCAGAGCATTCGAGCATGGTGTGGAGAGTAAAACAGAGAGCAGCAAGGATCGACTCTACTATATGGAGCAGTATACGAGTGGACAGCCTCGAGAGTTAATACGGAGTTGCCTTCATATGGATCCAGACCAGGGTTACTGTAAGGCAAAAGAACTATTGAAGGAGCATTTCGGGAACGAATACAGGATCTCTGTAGCCTACATGAGCAAAGCTTTAGATTGGCCTACAGTTAAAGCAGATGATGGTGAAGCTCTCAATGCACTCTCTCTCTTCCTTACCGGCTGTGGCAACGCAATGACTGACATGGAGTATATGGAGGAGTTGGATAATGTAGCCAACATGCGCGCCATTGTCAGTAAACTTCCTTACAAGTTGAGAGAGAGATGGAGGAGTATTGCCTTTGATATTGAAGAGAAACATTCTCGAAGGCCCAAGTTTAAAGACCTTGTGATGTTTATTAACAAACAGGCTAAGGTTGCACTACATCCTTTGTTTGGAGATATAAAGGACAGCAGCAAGGGACCAACTAAGTCTCCAGTAAACTTGTCAGATAGGAAAAGTGGTAAGACGATTTGCACCACAACTGCGACACAAGTGAATAACCAAGCAAGTGTCGGCACAGAGGGAAAACCAAGTAAGAAGGGTCCTACCAGATCTGTCAACGCTTTCACTAAGCCATGTGCTTTTTGTCAAGGTGAACACAGCATGGCACAGTGTAAGAAATTAAGGAAGTCCTTACACAAAGACAAGATAGACTTTCTCCGTGGGAAAGGACTATGCTTCGGTTGCTTGAAACAGGGGCACATGAGCAAGTCCTGTGAGGAGAAATTAAACTGTGAAGAGTGTTCGTTGACACACCCTACTGTGTTACACATGAAAGTCAAAGACAAGGCTAAACCTAAGGAAGAATCATCAGAGAATGGTGAGACGCAGTCTGTGATCAGTGGGTATGTGGGCACAGAGAGCAAGACGTGTTCCGCCAACGGGGCTGGGGATGCAGAAAGTATCCTTGCCATCGTTCCGGTCCAAGTAAAGGCAAAGAAGGGCAACACAGTGATAACTTCTTATGCTTTCTTAGATCCAGGCAGTACCGCCACGTTTTGCACGGAAGATCTTATGAACCAGCTCAACCTACGTGGAAAGAATATTGATATTCTCCTAACAACCATGGGGGATCAAAAGACAGTCCACAGCCATCTTTTAACAGACTTAGAGGTGAGCAGTCTGGAAGGCAGCGACTTCATAGAACTGCAAGAAGTATTCTCTCAAAAGACTATTCCGGCTAATAAAAGGAACATTCCACATCAGGAAGACGTGGACAGATGGCCTCATCTGGAGCGAGTGCGAGTCCCTCACATCAACGCAGAAATAGGTCTGCTGATCGGGACTAATGTGCCAAGGGCAATGGAACCAGAGGAGGTCATCAGGAGTGTAAATGATGGACCGTATGCCGTAAAAACTATCCTTGGATGGACAGTGAATGGACCTTTGAGAGAGGGCAACTGCGATGCAACGAGAGGTGGAGTAGCATATGCTTCATCCAACAGAATATCTGTGGCTAAGCTGGATGACCTATGGAACCAACAGTTCAAATACGACTTCCCTGAAGGTAACCAAGGTAGCCAAGAAGAGCAAGTGGGGATGTCCAGAGAGGACCTCCAATTTATGGACAGTGTGTCACAGTCTGCCAGGCTGGTAGATGGGCATTACTGTATAGGCTTACCACTAAAGAACAAGGAGGTTAAGATGCCCAACAACCGGGTTGTAGCTGAGCAGCGTGCCTTTAACTTGAAGAAAAAGCTTCTCAAGAATCCCACATTTTGTGAGGACTACATCACTTTCATGAGTGATATGATCACTAAAGGCTACGCAATGAAAGTTCCTGATGAAGACCTCAGCCGCAACGATGGAAAGGTTTGGTACATTCCACACCATGGAGTGTACCATCCGAAAAAACACAAGATACGTGTTGTATTTGATTGTGGCGCGTCTTATCAAGGAGTCACACTGAATGGGCAACTACTTCAGGGGCCGGACCTCACCAGTACTCTGATTGGAGTTATCACAAGATTCCGCCAAGAACCTGTGGCTACTATGGCTGATGTGGAAGCCATGTTCCACCAAGTGAAGGTCCCGCCAGAAGACGCTGACCTACTAAGGTTTTTATGGTGGCAAGATGGAGATGTCCACAAGGGTCTGGTGGAGTACAAGATGGTGGTGCACCTATTTGGTGCTACTTCATCACCGAGCTGTGCTAGTTACGCCCTCAGACGTTCTGCGGAAGACAACAGGGACCTGTTTGATTCTACAGTCGTCAACTCAGTACTGCACAACTTTTACGTTGATGACTGCCTTAAGTCAGTCAGCTCTGAGGAGGAGGCCATACTCCTGTAACATAACCTGAAAGCTATCTGTCAGAAGGGGGGCTTCAGTTTAGCGAAGTGGCTTAGCAACAGTCGAGTGGTGCTGGCAGCCATACCTGATAAGGAAAGGGCGAAAGAAGTGAAGGACCTCGACCTGGATCAAGATTCACTCCCCTTAGAGAGAGCTCTGGGGGTACAATGGTGTGTTGAGTCTGACAGCTTCAAATTCAGAATTGTCATCCAAGACAAACCTCCCACAAGAAGAAACATCCTCTCCATGGTGAGCTCCATATACGATCCTTTGGGAATCCTGGCGCCGGTGGTTCTACCTGCAAAAAAGATCTTGCAAGAGCTCTGCAGGCTAAAGCTCAGCTGGGATGGCATGATTCCAAATCATCTTGCTCAGCAGTGGTTTGATTGGATCAAGGATCTGCAGCAGCTCAGTGAATTTGGAGTTGACCGATGCTTCAAACCTACGAGTTTTGGAGAGCGTACATTCGCTCAGTTGCATCATTTCTGTGATGCTAGCGAAGAGGGCTATGGCACGGTAACCTACTTAGTCCAGCAGAACAGCAGGAATGAAGTCCATTGCGCCTTTGTTATGGGAAAGGCAAGGGTTGCACCACTCAAGCCCACCACCATTCCACGCTTGGAATTAACGGCAGCGACTATGGCAGGGCGCATGGACATGATGCTAAGAAGAGAACTGCAGCTGCAGCTTGTGGACTCCATGTTTTGGACAGATAGTACGGCTGTACTAAAGTACATCAACAACGAGACAACAAGGTTCCGTACTTTCGTAGCCAACAGAGTGTCGGAAATTCTGAAGGTTTCCACAGTAATGCAATGGAGGCATGTCAGCACACACAAAAATCCTGCTGACTACGCCTCAAGAGGACAGAAGGTGGAATCCTTCGTGCAGAACCAGGCCTGGATCTCTGGGCCAGACTTTCTCATCAAGTCAGCTGACAACTGGCCAGAGAACCCTGATCATCTGAAAGATCTCACCACACCGGATCCTGAGATGAAGAAAAATGCCACTGTCAATGCTCTGGCATTAGAAGAGCAGTTAGATACAGTGCAGCAACTGATAGAGCACTACTCTTCATGGACTCGCCTGAAGAAAGCGGTCGCATGGATTCTTAAGGTAAGGGACACATTGCTGTGCCTGGCCAAGAAGAAAAGAGAGCAGAGTGCAGACATTGCACTGTCTAATGCTGACGAAGATCAACAAAGACGGCAGCTTCAGAAAGTTATGGCAAGCTACAAAACAAGCTTCAGCAAAAGAACACTCACAGTGGATGATCTGAAAGAAGCTGAACTTGAGCTACTGCCAGAGAAAGACGTTCCAAGAGGAAATCAACACTCTACAAAAGGGTGAACCCGTCAGAAGGAGCAGCCACATACAAACTCAATCCAGTTCTCCAGGATGGAGTTCTGAGAGTCGGTGGAAGGCTCAGTCGTTCAGCCATGCCAGATGAATCCAAACACCCTGCTATCCTGGCTAAAGGCCTTCGGGTGTCAGAGCTCATACTTCAAGAGGTCCACAAAGTAGTAGGTCACAGTGGGCGCAACCACGTTCTGTCCAAGCTGCGTATAAAATACTGGATCCCAGGTGCTAGTGCAGCAATCAGAAGAGTCCTGTCTAAATGCCTTGTGTGTCGGCGACTACATGGTGTTGCTGGACAACAACAGATGGCAGACCTACCACGCAACAGGGTCTTACCAGATGAACCACCCTTCACTAGAACCGGTGTGGACTATTTCGGTCCCTTTGAAGTTAAGCGTGGAAGAGCTACTGTGAAGAGATATGGCGTCATCTTCACCTGCTTGGCCACGAGAGCTGTCCACTTAGAGGTAGCGGCTTCCCTGGACACAGACTCATTCATTAACGCTCTTCGGCGGTTCTGTGCCAGAAGAGGCCAAGTTGTGGAGCTACGTTCTGATAACGGGACCAATTTCGTTGGAGCGGAGCGAGAGCTCAAAAGAGCTATTCAAGAGTGGAACACCTCCAAAATAGAGGACACTTTGCTCCAACGAGGCATCAAGTGGATGTTCAACCCCCCAGCAGCCTCTCATCAAGGAGGTGTATGGGAGCGTCTAATCAGATCCATCAGAAAAATCCTCAATGCTACACTTAAGACACAGAGTCTGGATGAAGAAAGCCTTCAAACGTTTCTTTGTGAAGCAGAGGCTATCCTGAATAGTCGGCCCCTTACCACGCCCTCCAGTGACCCAAACGACCTGGAGGCACTCACCCCAAATCACCTCCTGTTACTGAGGACCAAGCCATCCTTACCACCAGGGCTTTTTCCAAAAAGAGGACCTCTACGCCCGACGAAGGTGGCGGCAGGTTCAGTACATGGCTGACCTCTTTTGGAAGCGTTGGGTGAGGGAGTACCTGCCCGAGCTTCAGGTGCGCCAGAAGTGGTTGCGTGTGTCTCGAAACTTTGTGCTTGGAGACATAGTTTTGCTTGTAGACGAGACTGCGCCAAGAAACTCATGGGTCATGGGCAAAGTTGTCCAAGCAGTCCCAGATGAGAATGGACTTGTTCGCCGGGTTCGTGTGAAGACCAAGACCAGCGAACTAGATAGACCCATCACTAAGGTCTGTCTTCTACTAGAAGCAGTATAATTACTGTTGAACTTTAACAATATAAGAGACTTTAATTGTTTTCTTTGGTTAAAACTTTATGACCCAATGTTTGTGTTTTCTGTGAATTGATAATTGTTTCTAAGTATAGAGAGCAATTAGGGGCTGGGTATGTAGGAGTCAAGGCTTAAAGTGATTGTAGTTTGTTTGTGTTGAAGTGTGTGATGTCATTTCTAGTTTAATTCATTTGACCTTGCAGCTTGTGTCAGATCAATCAATGTTCTCTGATGTTATGATGTCATTGTTAGCTCAATTGATTTGACCCAGAGCCTTCTATAGGTTTGACATTGCAGTTAGTGTTTGAGCAATTACACAGCTGCAGTAGTAATTAATGCAGTAGGAAATTAGTGACACCTGTCAGTTTGCTGGCAGTGGAGCATTCTCATTCCAGTTTGTTAGGTGTAAAGTCAAAAGGTTTTGTACCGTGCTCTGTTTTCTTTTTACCCAAGTGAATGTAAATTTTGGTTTTGATCAAAGTAAAGTGTTTTGTTGAACTTTATGGACATCTCCGTGTGGATTATTTTCTTTTGGGAACAACACCACGTGTACACCATGGGATACATCTTTTAAACTTTTCTGCGGATACAAAACCAATTACAGCTCAATGAATTCAGTCAAGAGCCAATAGGGGGTGCTATTCCACATGAGTTCAGCCACAGGCTAATAGTGCACTGCAGACAGCACACCATGCACAACCCACACTGAGGCCATGACGTCTGTAGGCCTACTGCTTGATGCCCGCTGAGAGTCAAGGGCTCATACAAAAGAAAGCTGGCCATGGTACAGTATGCACTGTGCAACCTTAAATATGTAACTTATCATAAAATATATAATAACTATAGAATCCTGCATTAATGAAATATGAGAGACTATACTGATGGAACTGCATGGACCCGTATGGGACCGTTCGGTTCCACTTGTACACTTGCAGAGTTACAAATGTATAACACTGAGGATTTTACTGTAGTCCATGCCTTCCTTGACAATTGCAGTTGAGAATAGCATACACAGTTTATTGTAGAACTGAGACATGCACTTGCAGTGATTATTAGTATAAATGCTAGACGTCTGAATTAATTAATTAACGATTAATTGATTTATACTTTATTAGTCAGAAATGTAAACAGCACGAGGACAGTCAGACATTTAGGCTTAAAGCATAACACAAAAAAGTCCTTGGGACTTGTTTCCGTTGTGGTCCTATGTATTCAATTCATAAATATAGCATAAAAAAATTACACAATAATACATGTCATCAACACATACAAAACACTATATGTGCAATTTGGAGAAAAAGGAAACACGGCAGCAGTGAATGACACCTCCTTTCTATGGGAATATGCATTTACCTCCCCTTGTGGTCTCCTGATAGATGTCCTGGACAATTTGGAAAGAAACCAGTGATTTACATCTTTTAATGGATGGGCAGGGCATTCCACATTTTGGTGGCAGAGTAGTAGAATGAGAATTTTCCCATGTTTGTTCTAAACTTGGATAGTAGCCTACTACATGGTGGTCACTCCCTCTAGTGTTGTGGCTGTGGGTGTCACTCACGTTGAAGAAGTAGGATCAGTATTGAGGACACTGTCCCTTTGACTATCTTAAATATCAATCCCATTTTTATTTGCTTAACCCTGTCTTCTACCCTGAGCCATCCCAAACTAGCAAAGCGTGTTGGAATTAGGTGGGTCATGGGCTTATGTCTGCAAAGTAATCAAATCCGTTTTTTGGGGGGAGGTCTGAAGCTTAGTTTTTAGTACCATTGAGATGTTGAAGAACCAAGAGGTCCAAGCACAGTAAAAAATAGCTTTGAATGAGGGCTCCAGCTAGAGTCTTGAGAGCACTTTTGTTAACAAAAGAGGAAATTCTGCCCAAAAATCTTGTTCTTTGATTTACTTTCTTGATCACTTTTGATGCAATTTTTTCACAGTTTATTGTCAAGAATACAGACCAAATGATTTACCTCTTCTTTGCTTAAGATTACTATATCGTCATCTCTGACCTTGAAATCATTTGCATTTACATTACTAAGGGAACGTTTGGACCCAAAAATAATGAATTCTGTTTTACCGAGCTGTAATGACAGTTTGTTATCGAAAGCTAAGTACGGATTTTGCTGAGTTCAGAACTGAGGGCTTCCTTAACTTGCATTTTGTCCTCGCCTGAGACCAGGAGTGCGGAGTCATCAGCGAACAAGAACAAATTGCAGTTACAGGTTGCTTTCATGTCGTCAGTGTATAGAAGGAGCAGTAACGGCCCTAGTATGCTTCCTTGGGGAACCCCACAGCTCACTGGGAGGGACGAGGACAGGGATAGGAGCTGTTTTTGAGGACTGTTCAAATGCCTGTTCAAATGCCTGTTTATGTATTCTACCACACTTTTGTATAAGAAACGATGAGGAAAATTGTAGCCACCAAGTTTAATAACAAGTCAAATCGCCATTTGGGTTCAAAAGGAGAGAGAAGGAGGGAAAGAACTTTTTTAAATGTAGCCTATATAATTATGTACGCTATTTTTCAGTCAGACACTTGCCAATTGCATATACCCAATCAAATTATGCTCACAGATGTTGTTTGAGCTTGTTCTCTCCCTAATGACATCAACAAAAAAAGCATAGGAAAGGTCACTGTGTGCCTGTGTGTGTGTGTGTGTGTGTGTGTGTGTGTGTGTGTGTGTGTGTGTGTGTGTGTGTGTGTGTGTGTGTGTGTGTGTGTGTGTGTGTGTGTGTGTGTGTGTGTGCGTGCATTCTCTGTGAGCAAAAGGAACATGTGGGAATCAACTAATCAACTCTCATGTTTATGCACAATTTTCTCTCTCTTCTCTGTTCGTAAACACTATTTCATCAAAACTCTTTGAAGGACAGGCTCTTTGAAGGACATTGCCTTTAGGTACATCTGCATTCAAAGTGATCTCTCTCTCTCTTTCTCTGTCTCTTTCTACTCTCACTCACTCACTCACTCACTCACTCACTCACTCACTCACTCACTCACTCACTCACTCCATCTCTTTCTACTGCAAGTTCACTGCCAGCTCTGTGAATATAAAGGTGCGTACGTGTGTGTGTGTGTGTGTGTGTGTGTGTGTGTGTGTGTGTGTGTGTGTGTGTGTGTGCGCATGTGTGTGCGTGTGCGTGAGTGCATTTGTGTGTATTTGATTTAATTGCCATTCTGGCTACTACAGGTGTGAGTTAGATCCAAATCTAAGGATTTTTACATACACATACAAACAAACGCATGCACGCAGGCATGCACACACGCACGCACTCACACACACGCGCGCGCGCGCACACACGCACGCACGCACGCACACACACACACACACACACACACACACACACACAGCACAGGGTTGTGGTCGGAAAGCTATCAAAGAGGGAAATGCCTGCAAGGCAGTGCCACCTGCAACCCAAAACTGATTCAAAAAGAGAGTGCATTGTGTGATAGACAGTGAAATAGAAAGTAATTGATTGATTGATTGATTGATTGATTGATTGATTGATTGATTGATTGATTGATTGATTGATTGATTGATTGATTGATGTTTTTTTTTATTCACAAAAATTCATGAACAAACATGTGTCTGCCAAAAGAATAAACACAAAAAAAGCCTGAGAGCTTACAGTATTTACACTGTGATCCTTTGAGTGTAAACTGAGTTGAAGTAGCAGTAGCCTCGATCTCCAGGCTTTTATTTTCCTTTGCGTTTTGCTAAAAGATAAGAGCCTGGACCAGCCTGTTGACTTTCCTGGCATAGGAAGTGGGTGATTTCCCCAACCAACCAGAGTGCAGTGGGCGTCGCTCCAAATGTTGTGACGTCAGGGCTCTCAATGCTGCACATTGGGGATGAGGAGGGGCGCGGGGGCGGGAGCACAGATCGATGAACCAATGGGAGCCCGCAGATTTTCTCTCCGGAGATTTTGAACCTGCACCTCTAGACCAGATATCAGACACGCTAGGGCAGCCTAGAGTAGCAGAGACATAAATATAAAATATAGCTGCAAGCAGCAATAATACGGGGCCAGTGAATGCAGAAAGAAAAAAGAAAGAAGCAATGATAAGTAATATGCACAATAAGCCATAGAAACATAGAAGACTGAACTTGAGAGAAAGAAGACCATGCAATTAACAAATTAGCATTTTAAACCCTCACTAACTCTAACCTCAGTAAAACTATGCCTACCCCTAACCTCAAGAAATACTATGCATAAGCCTACGAATGCCAAATCATGATCACCTCAACACATCGTCGGGGACAGGGATTGAACCAGTGACCTCCGGACACATAGGCTGCCTTTCTTCTCATTGAGCTAGAGATATGATAGCCCTGGTAGTGTCTGTTGATATATAGAAGTCTTTCCGTCCCTGATGGACCAAGCCTCTGTTTTGCTTACTACTCTAGATCACTGGTTCCCTAACCATCTACCGATAGAGAAATTGTACGTCTCCTCGGAACAGAAACTGGTGAAAGTAGACGATCTACAAGCTCACAAAACATTGCTATCTGAAAAGTTGTGAGATTGTAGATCGGCTATTTTCACAATGAAGTATGTCATACATTGAAAAAACATACTCTCAAATAAGCATTTCATGTTATCTTTAACAATTGCACATTTTCATTGATACAGTTATGTTGTTGGCAATGCACTTTAAATGAAGTCTGTAGAGATGGGCGAAAATACATTGAAAAGTATTTTGATACAAAATACAAATACTAGGTAATTTTTTTTTTTCAAAATACAAAATATAAATACTTGTCTGAGAAATGTATTTGAGATACAAATACGTATTTTGTATTTTGAAAATACATAAATACATTTTTATAAAAAATAGTAAATGATTAGTAAATTCATAGATTGATTGCCAAATATTAAATTAATTGCCAAATATTAAATTAATTGCCAAATATTAAATTAATTGCCAAATATTAAATTAATTGCCTGTCGTTTGGCTTTGGAGCAGGCAGCCTAATATGAGTGCATGCCAAGACAACTGGATATCCGAACGACTCGGCGGCGGGCACCGCACTCCTTCGAGTCCTTGGTCAGTCCCATATATGCACCTGACCATATGGGCATAGCGGTCGGATCTGTGGCTCTGGACAATCGGAAGTCTGTATGTCAGTCCTTGTCCATTTTTATACCCATAACCCATATATGGATATCGCTTATGTCATCAGTACATGCCCATATATGGGCATACCCTCTTTTGTGCCCATACATGGGGCTGACTGATTTGTTTGTGGCTGATGCCATGACGACACATTGAGGTTAGACAACACACTCCACATTTGGGTGTAGCTGCATTTGGAACTCCTTATATGGTTATGGCTGAGTCAGATTGACGTCAGAGGTCCACCCTCCGGACCTCATGATTACGCAAATCATGATCTCTATAGTTTAGTCATGTGATCAAGACAGATCTGTCCGATTTTTCATATTCCCTGACTGGCTTAGATTGGCTTCCAAAGTTTGCAGGTGTGGTCCGTTTTTAACAAAATGCCTCAAATCATGAACACAGCATCCGATTGCCGTGACACTTTGCAGACACATTCCCATTAGGCAAAGGAAGAAATGCCACACTACATTTTCAAATCGGCCTCATGGTGGCGCTATGACAGGCAGATTCACGTTTTGGCCTTTAACTCTTGAATCGTTGGTCATACAATAAAAATAAGCCACACCCATTTAAACGTGACAAGTTTTTGTAAAACATACTTTTTGCTACTACCCCTACCAATTTTGTCCAAACCTCACAAAAATTGGTACCTCTGTAGTCATGTGATGTCAGATTTTTTCGATTCCATTCCGATTAACTACGATTGGCTTTCAAAATTTGCAGGAGGGGCCCATTTTGCACAAAAATGCCACAAATCATGAACGCAGCTCCTGATTGCTGTGAAATTTGGACACACACACTCATAGTAGGCCAAGGAAGAACCTCCACTCCAAATCTTTCACATTGGTATGGTGGCGCTACAACTAAACAGCCCACTTAACGTTTCGGCCAATAACTCTTGAACTGTATAGATCCTTGAATTCTCATTCTCCATATAGGCCCCGGCCACCTGTGCCAGATTACATTTTCTGCCATTTAGCCTTTTCTTCAAAACACACTTTTCACTACTATTCCTACAGATTTTGCTTAAAACTCACACAAACCGCTACAGATTATCTCCGGGGTCATGTGATCAAGATTCAAATCCCATCCCAAGTGGGTATGACCAAAGTTCCAAAGTGTCCAAAGTGTTCCCCTGGGTAGGTGACCAGGCCTGGCAGGGACCTGTGCTCCGAAGAGCAAACTTTTCTAGTTTTTTATTTATTTATTCCTCAGTGTAAACCTGTGTAAATGTTTAAAATGTGTCAATTTGAGAATAAAATGACTAAAAAGCTAATGTATTTTATGTATTTGAAATACAGAAAATACAAGATCTAAAAGTATCTTGATACAAATTACATCTATTTTTTTCCGTTCCAACCGAATACAAATTACAAAATACAAAAAAGTATTTCAAATACATGTATTTCAAATACTGCCCATCTCTTAAGCCTTGAACCGGCGACCTTGCGGTTGTCAGGCAGATGTTGTAGAGAGAAGCCATTGGACCGACAGACCTGAACTGGTGAAAAAGGAGCTCACACAGATGATACAGTTTCACGCAAATAGCTGAAAAATCCTGGGTTTAAGTGTTTTTCAAACTGCTCAAAATTGCGGACAATCTAAGTGATACATGTGTTCCTCATGAGTCAAGGCACAAGTGTAAGCAAGTTTCACGACTTTCGGCCAAACGAGGCATGACTTAAGCCTGTTTGAAGTTTGCATTTTCAAAAAATTGCTATAGCGCCCCCCTTTGGCCAATTGGAGTAAGATTTGTTTCAGTGATATTTGGAATGACCCTCTACATTTCTGCAAAGTTTCAAAGAAATGTGAGTCTGCATGTATGTGTTAGGGGCAGATGAATAATTTTCATAAAACTGCAATAGTTAAAATCTATCTCCTCCTGGGATTTTTGAGTAATCTGCTCAAATCTTTTTACACATGAACTTTGGACCTCTGCCGACAAAACGTTGCGGAAAAAAGCGGATTTTCCATAAGTGAAAGAATTAAGCTTTTAAGAGCCAATGACTGTTTTTCATATAATTCAAAATGGTGGGAGATCTAAAGGTCAGAGGTCAAAAGTCAGAGTGTGAAAGTTGTTCAGCATGAGGAGACGCATATGTGTATCCAAGTTTCATGGCTGTAGGTCAAACAGGGGATGAGTTGTACCTGTTCAAAGATGGCATTTTCAATTGAGTGCTATAGCGCCACCCTTTGACGAATGAGTGTGAGAATTATTTCTTGTTCGTTTTTCATGACCATCTACCATATGCCGAGTTTCGTAAAAAGCGTATGCACGGTTAAGCCAGAACTGCAAGAAACAGAATAATGCCAATAACAAAACGGAGCCTTGCTCTGCAGAGCCTGGCCCCGTAATAAATACACTCATACTCTCCTATGGCTCTACTCAGCGCCATAGCTTTAAAGCACAGCTCAAGACCTTACTTCACTCTTGCTTTTAGCTGATTCTTTGGTTGATTTTTAATTCCTCACTGTATTGCCTATTTTAATGTTGTTTTATGCCTTTGCTTTTATTTTATTTTATTTTATTTGTGTTTGCTTTATTGTTAAATTGGTTCTAACTGTAATTGTATTCTTGCTCTGTAAAGCACTTTGAGCTGCATTTCATGTCATGAAAGGTGCTATACAAATAAAGTTTATTATTATTATTATAGGTGCCACGTACATACTGTAGGTACAAGAGCCAAGGTGTTGACCCCCGACGGCAACAATGAGGAGTTTGACATCCTGGTGGGGGTGTTGCAAGGGGCCACCCTAGACCACTTCCTGTTCATTATTGTCATGGACTATGCTCTTAGGCAGGCCATCAAAGGACGGGAGCAACAACTTGGCTCCACTATTATACCCAGGAGGTCCAGACAACTCCCTGCTGTATACCCTTAATGGACATGCACTATACGGATGACATCTTCCTGCTATCTGACCACGTGAAGCAGGCACAGATGCTCTTGACCAGAGCGGAGACTTTCTTGCGCTAAATGCTAAGAAAACTGAAGTGCCTACTGAAGTGAAGTGTGTTATAGTGCCCTATATCATCCTCCCGGAACATTCACCTCTGATAACAACAGGAGGCACTGTGCTGAAAGAAGTCAATGACTACCTGGGTTGAAGGGTCAATAACTCGACCTTAAAGTAGGTGAAGCGCTTGCATGGAAGGCTCTGAATGGCATGGCCAGTGTGTGGAAGTCCAATATACAGGATAAGTGAAATAGAAAAAAAAGTAAAAAAAGAAAGCATCAGTACTGAACCTGCTACAACTTAACTAATTGATGGTTATAATTAGGTCCATATGTTTATAGACGTAGATACCTCATTGGCCGTTGCTGTTCATTGGATCGATGTGTCATTGCAGCCACCGAGCCATGCCTCCTAATGCATGTATTCCCCATGTCTACTGTACTGTATGTCTACTGAAGAAATGAAGTAAAATCATCACAACTTGCTTAAAATCTGTTGAGTTGTAAACAGATTTTCACACAGTGATTTGTTAAAAATGTCAGATATGTAGTTATGTTATGACATAGGATAGATGGTTAAATATTAAAATGTGGCTAGGCCTATATATAAAATAAATAATATAAATGTGGGGTTACAAAACAGAACAAACTACTTAAATATGACTCTGTCATGTTTCTTTGATTGATTGATTGATTGATTGATTGAAAATTTTATTAGGCAAAATAATGTAAAACAACAGTTACATTTATAATGCTTTTGTCTAAAAGGTCCGGCCGGGTCCTTGAATTAATTTCATAGACATATATAGTAGCAACCAAACAGTTCAAAAATCAACATGAAAATACAGATAATACAGAAAAAATACCACTATGTACAAAAAAAAGAATGAAAAAAATAAAGAAATATGTTAAAAAAAAGGGGGGGGGGGGAAGCATGGAAAAATAAAAATTATATACAAAAAAAGCATGAGGAAATAAAAAATCACACCCTGTGTGAAGTGGGCGGTGTCTTGCTAGCTAATCACAATACAATACTGAATGGAGTCAACCAATCATGTACAAAAAATAAATACATTTATGGAAACACTCTTTATGATGGAAGAAACCATAACTTAAAAAAAACAAATGTATTGTTTTTTTAAAGTTATGGTTTCTTATGGCTATGCACATGTGTCATGTGACACTGGCCAATCACAGTCCTGAATAGACTGTGATTGGCCAATCACGGTGCAGGGTTAGGCGGGGTCCATTTTTGGCCAATCACAGCGCAGGATTTGTTGTACAAATATCCAAACCTCACTTATAGGGGCGGTTTCACCGCCCAAAAATATGTACAAAAAAAGGGGAGGGGGGGGGGGGGGGTCGTCTGTCTACAGGGAAACTGGTACTAGCTCCTCTTTAGGCCTCCAGAAAGATGAGTTTTTAGGGCTGTTTTGAATGAGCCCAGCGAACTGCATTTTTTGAGGGATGGGGTTAGACTATTCCATTCCTTGGTGGCTGTGCTATAGAAGGAGAATTTTCCCATGTTTGTTTTATGGGTGGGTGGTACCAGATTGTTGTTTACGCTCCCTCTAGTTTCGTGGCTGTGGGTGTCACTAACTTTTTCGAGGTATTTATACAGATATGCGGGTATAGGGGGCATTTCGGGCAAATCTGCATTTACAATTTTGAAGACCAGTCCCATTTTTTGTTGTTTAACCCTGTCTTCCACCCTGAGCCAGCCTAGGCTGGCAAAGTGAGTGGGAGAGAGGTGGGTCATGGGCCCCAGTCCGAGAAGTAGTCGAATCAGTTTGTTTTGGGAGGTTTGAAGCTTAGTCTTCAGTGACACTGAGGTGTTGGAGTACCAAGAGGAGCTAGCACAGTCAAAAAGGGGCTGAATCAGGGCCCCTGAGAGGGTCCTGAGGGCCTGAGGGTTGACAAAAGAGGAAACTCTGCCCATAAATCTGGTTCTCTGGTTTACTCCTTTGACCACCTTTGTTGCCATGCTTTCACCTGTCAGGTATTTGTCAAGAATACATCCCAAATAGGTAATCTCTTATTTGCTAGTGATGATTGTGTCATCGACTTTGACCTTGAAGTCATTTACCTTAATTTTACTGAGGGAATGTTTGGTCCCAAATAGAATGGATTCAGTTTTCCCAAGGTGTTGTGACAGTTTGTTATCAGTAAGCCAGGTACGGATTTTTGAGAGTTCAGAGCTGAGAGCTTCCTCAACTTGCAACTTGTCCTCACCCGAGATCAGGAGTGCCGAGTCATCAGCGAACAGGAACAGTTTGCAGTTACAGGCAGCATTCATGTCGTTAATGTATAGAAGGAACTTTCAGTGGAGTTATGACAAGCTGACCTACAGTACATAATATGGGGGCGGCCGTGGGATTGACGTGTGGCCCAGGAACGAAGGAGGCGTCTACATATTTATGTCGGGTTACACCGGCCAAGTGTCGCCACTTCCTCTATCTGTCCTTTCAAATTAAAAGACATCCACTGTTTCATACACGGTCCAGTCATACAGTATACACAAGGTTTTGTTTTCATTGAATTGTCTGCAGTCATTACATTAAATCTGTCACGGTAAATACAAAAAATAAGGCACACGTTGGGCTACTTACAGAAATGTTATGATAATTCATTTAACAAAAACATTGTAGACATCATAGTAGGACTTAAGGTCATGTGTAAACGTGGGAAAGACTGTTAGTGCTTTGTCTTTGTCTTTCTCTTGCAGTTACAGGCCTCCAGCTCTCATTGAGACAGAGTTACTATAGCTAGACTCTAAATTGCCTGCTAACTCTGTCTGTCCATGCCTTTGTCTTATATAACATTTTCTCTGTCAATCTTGCTTGTTGTTTCAACTTTTCATTTGCAACACAATGCTTTTTAGAATCTCTCTTCCTCTTTCTTTCTTTTTCGCTTTGCCTTGTATGCAGTACTGTTCTCTGTCTCTGTCTCTGTCTCTGTCTCTGTCTCTCTCTCTCTCTCTCTCTCTCTCTCTCTCTCTCTCTCTCTCCTTTCTCCTTTCTCTACACACACACACACACACACACACACACACACACACACACACACACACACACACACACACACACACACATTCCTCAGAGCGGGATGTTGGATGAGTTTTGCGCTGAGTTTAGAGGTCGACTCTGGAAAACAAGGACTGGAGTTCAAAGGACACCATGGGACCACAGCCTCCAACTACTCAAATGTTAATAGTGTTTTGTGCGTGCATGTATTCGTGCGTGCGTGCGTGCGTGCGTGCGCTCTTGTAAGACTCCAGCCAGCTGTGCCTTGTCTTGAATCTTTGCACTGGTCATTGTTCAGAAGGTATCCCCAGGCTGCAGTGAAAGATGCTCCCTTCACACTCCACACTTCCCTTTTTCCTTATGTCTTACGTCTTTACATTTCCTTTCTTTTTCTCTCACTCCTCCTTTGCACCCCAACCCCTACTCTCTTCACGTGCACACTTTTCCGAATATTCAATGACGAATTCATGGAAATGACTACTAAAATTAGTGTGTGTGTGTGTGTGTGTGTGTGTGTGTGTGTGTGTGCGTGCGTGCGTGCGTGCGTGCGTGCGTGCGTGCGTGCGTGCGTGCGTGCGTGCGTCTTCTCGGTTTGCTGATGCTTGTGTTCTCTGGTAGAGGTCATACAGTGGCTTCATGCTCCACGGACTAAGACCACCTGCTGTTCATATTCCAGTTGTGTGTGTGTGTGTGTGTGTGTGTGTGTGTGTGTGTGTGTGTGAGAGTGTGTGTGTGAGAGAGAGAGAGAGAGAGAGAGAGAGAGAGAGAGAGAGAGAGAGAGAGAGAGCGCAATGCAAATGTGTGTGCAATCTGTGCGTGCGTGTGTTCATGTGTGTCTTTATCCTCAAATGTGTGCATGGCTTCATGTCTGGATGTGTGAAAATGTGTGGGTGAAGGCATGTTCATGCTTCTGTGTGTGCACGCTTAACCTCTCAGTGTGTGTGTGTGTGTGTGTGTGTGTGTGTGTGTGTGTGTGTGTGTGTGTGTGTGTGTGTGTGTGCGTGCGTGCGTGCGTGCGTGCGTGCGTGCGTGCGTGCGTGCGTGCGTGCGTGCGTGCGTGCGTGTGTCTTTATCCAACCACCTCATTGTCCTCTGTTTTCCCCCAGCTGCTACACCATTGTCCTCTGGAACACATTAGCAATGGAGCAGGAGACCTTAGGCCATACCTGAGGCCATATGATGCTTAGTAAAACATCTATGCATCCTTTTTTATGAAAAGGAAACCTGATGTGAGAAGGTACGTACCTCTCCAAATACTCTCAGTGGTGGAAAGTAACTAAGTACATGTACCCGTCCCAAGTACTGTACTTTTTTACTGTTGTACTTTCACTCCATTACAATTATTTGAAAACTTGAGTTATTACTTTGTAGTTGTTGTTTTTTACAAAACATACGTACATCAATCACTGAAGCTCTATATATACTTTACAATATTCTGATTAATGAGTACTTGTAACATTGTGGTATTGCTACTTTTACTTAAGTAGAACAATTTAGTACTTCTTCCACCACTGAATACTCAGGTGTTTGTACGCAGAGTGTTTTGGCCACCAAGAGTCATACGCAATTCTAGAACAATTCTAAATGTGTTGATTACTGTTGTTCTTACAGAGTGCAATAATCTGCGAGTCCAATGTAATTTCATAACATCATTTTATGATTATTGTAATTGTAATCCAAAATTGTAATGTAATTGTAATGTAATTTGTAATGTAGTTGTAATGTCATTTCTTAACAACAAAAAAATCCCTGCCGGTGCAAATCGTTAGGTATTGATTGGCCGATGCATTTCTCCACAAAAAAACATCTGGGGATCGCTGCCTGTATCCCTGAACACTGGAGATGATGCATATCATTGACAGCTGTTTGGCCCAGGAGGATGCCAGCCATGCACAGCTCCAGTGGCGAGAGTGACGCAGTCCCCTCTCCTCCTCCAGTGGCTGTGACTACTTGTGGTCAATGCTCTGGTTTTTGTCCTCCCTTTTGAAGTACCGACACTTTTTTTGTATTTCTTCCACAGTGCGTTGCTCTGAACCAATACTATAACGTACACCATTTCTCCCTCTCCCTTTTCATCTCCGTTTTCTGCAGAGTTTTTTCTGCAGGTGTCATTTTGCCTACATTAACTAGACTTGGAAATGTTTAGGCTATTGACAGCTTAATTGTGGGAGTTTTCTGATCATTTAGGGATAAAGATGGAAGTGGATACATGTGCATTCATACTGTATGTGTTCCACACTGATTTGTCCAACTCGCCAAGATTCATGATGAAAAACAGGTGTAGGTATTTTTGGGCGGTGAAACCGCCCCTATATGTGAGGTTTGGATATTTGCACACCAAATCCTGCGCTGTGATTGGCCACCAGTGTACCCCCCTAACCCTGCACCATGATTGGCCAATCACAGTCTATTCAGGACTGTGATTGGCTAGGGAAACATGACACATGTGCATAGCCCTATAAATAGGACTATGCACTTAAAAAAAACACATTTATGGTTTATTTTTCACTTAAAAAAAACACATTTATGTTTTTTTTTAAGTGAATCACACAAGACACCGCCCACTTCACACTGGGTGTGATTTAAAAAAAAAAAAATATTTTATCCCACGCTTTTGTAACCCTTTTT